>NC_142345.1:321547-630595 GCF_054954075.1 Amborella trichopoda
AGCCAAACCCAATAATATTTGCCTTCCAGGTGCACTTGATATAGAAACAATTTTTGTTTGTGATCCTGCATAATCAATTGTTAGTGCTAATGACATTGTATAATTGTCTTCTTCCATAGATATACAATTCAGCATATGACAAAGCAAAGGAAATGCTACAAAAGAACCGTAGGGTGCTAGAAGTTATTGTAGAGCAGCTAATGGAGTATGAAATGTTAACAGGGCAGGTATGGATTCTAATGTATGAGGATTACTACATTGATCGACTCTCTCTCTATCTCTCTCTCTCTCTCGTGCACACACCACACAAGTCACTATCTCTTGCTTTTTACAAGAGATATTTCCTGTGAGTATTATTCACTGGTTAGTCACTATCTCTTGCTTTTTACAAGAGATATTTCCTGTGAGTCTTATTCACTGGTTAATTTCCACTGTTGATGATGTGCTTTTGAGATCATTTGAAGCTGATAAGTGCACAATGGTCTTTATTCATTTAAGCTTTCTTTAGAAGTATTACATGTGCAATAGGGAATTCTCTCTTTATGGTAGTTATCACTCTGATTTGTCGTTTTCACAACTAATTGTGAAGCCTTTTCCATTCAACTTTGTATAGTTTCCATTGTCGATTATCTGGTGAAGTGCCATTTATTTCTTCACAGGATCTGGTCTCAATTCTTGAAGAATATGGAGGCATTTGTGAGCAAGAACCTTTCACGTTGTCTAAGTATCTTCTTGAAGATGTAAGCTCTAACCCCTATAGAGAACATAATTAATTACAGACATAGCTAACTTCATACTCCACCCACCCATACACAAATTCTTTTTGCCAAGGTTATTCTGTTTATTCACTAGAAAGAGCAAGGGCAAGATAATATGTAATGACGTTTATTCTCAGAAGAGGCATATGTCTTTTTTACGTGCAAATGCTTTTGCCTTTCCATGCTAAATCCCATCCCTTATTTCATTTCATGTTCAAGTTGAGCTTACTATATGAAAGAAAATGCCTAACCCAAAAATATTTTGCAGCAACTGTGTAAGGTTATTTCCAATAGCCCAGAGCACCATTTCCTATGTTTACCATCAGTAGGGGGCAAGATACATCTCTCTCTCTCTCTCTCTCTCTCTCTCTCTCTCTCTCACACACACACACACACACACGCACATACACAAACACTCAAACACGCACACTCTTCAAATTGAGTGGTGTGTGGTTTTGTTTCATGTTCGTTACTTACATGGCTCAGTGGACTGACCACTCTTCAAATTGAGTGGTTGGTTTTTGCGATCACATTCACCTTTGAGGATGATTGCGATTACAATTGCATTTTGATCAAATGTAAAATAATAAGGGAGGTTCTCTCAACAATCCTACAATGTGAAAACATGTAAATCTCCTACTTTAATTTTGATATCTCTCTTGATGGCAGCCCACTTCAAGAACTGATCGTTTGGCTGCTCAAACTTGAGGAGAGAGCTTTGGAAAGAAGCCATGACTTTCAATTTTGTTAGTGAAGGGAACAGGAAGGCCTGAGCCTGAGGAATTTTTTTATTTTTTCTCCCCCTTTTTTTTTTTCTCAAAGTTTCTTTATTAAATGCTTGAGATAATGGAGTGTAGATCGCCTCTTCTTTGATGATTTTGTAAATTACATCTGTGCGAAAGTGGGTGTGTATAAAGGGAAATGCATGGCTTTTCTCTCTCGTGTAATTCAGTGTTGGGATTATATAGTGAATTTATCTTTTTTCAAGAAACAATCTATTATGTGCCGACACTAATCTTTTGGGCATGGCCTTGGATTTCCTCTAAGCCTCGAGCCTGTCTCTCTCTAAGCCACGGAACTATCATTATCGTCATAGCTTTTTTTCAACTAAATAAGATTGGCTACATAAATCTTTGGTTCGTCATTCTGCTTTACTAACACACACGGAACCATTTACTATAATCTTGGTCAATTGGCTAGCCCTACTGGTAGATACTCCCTTTAAAAAAGAAAATGTTAAACTAGTGACTCTTCAATTGACTCTCAAAGATGTAGAGGTATATATTTAGAATCATTTGTTATGTAAATTTATTAGCTATTGTGATAGATCTATTTTAAGCAAATGTATCTTCCACCATATTTGCGTCTTAGTAATAGTGTTAAGCTGGATTCCTTACTTCATGATATCCTTAATTTCATTGTATACGGTTTTGGTCTCCATGGTGTTGCAGCTTCACTTTTGGCTCAATTGGCTGCATTGGCTGAATGACCCGCTGCTACTTTTGGACCGACAGAAAGCTACGTAGCAATCTTAGGCCTTGTAAGCGAGCTCAGCCTGTAACATTACCACAAGGCCCCAAAAAACTAAAGTAGCACTATACCTAAATTCTTTGATTATTAGCATTGATGGTGTTGCCTCCATCAAAGTTGGGCTTTGTTTGAGGAGCATATATTTGGTTGCAATTAGCATTGCTGGTGTCTTGGAAGCTAACGAAATGGAATGTGCCAAATTTTTAGCCATCAAACCAGAGACCAAAGCAGGGCTTGACAAAATAGAAAGTACCATGGTGCGTCGTTCTTCCTTGAAATGGAACTCTCAATGCTGAAGCATTCAAGTCAATCCCATTATTAAGAATTACCTTGGAAGCTACCTATATTTCATGACCCGTTCGCAGCTAGGGCTGTTAATGTACTAGGCCCAACCAGACCTGAAGCTAGCCTGAAATCGTGCAAAGCTACACCCACCTCAGATCTTCATCATTCTAATAACAAGACTCAACATTTGTTCTGCAGTGTAGGTGCACATTTGTCAAGATAAGCCTTTCTTAAGTGGTATATGAAAGGAAGTTTGCAACATTCCCCCACTAAAGGTAGACTCTCTCTCTCTCTCTCTCTCTCTCTCTCTCTCTCTCTCTCCGTGAGTGATGTTGGTAAATTTGCGAAGGAACATTTCTAGTATCTTAAGAATTCCATCTCTCGCGATGAGCGCACTTATTTTTAAAAATATATTATATTTTAATAAATTTGTTTATATTTTATATATATATATATATATATGAAAGGCAACGTCTAAAGGCAGAAATAAACAATGTTTTCACACAAGCTCGGTACTGTGATTTTTTTGGTCACTCTGGATTTAAAAGATTGCAATAGACCTATTATGTTCGTTGCTGTACTGCAGCAGACCTACTATGTTCATTGCGGTACCGCAACGGACATAACATGTCCATGACGGTATTGCAACAGACATAGCATGTCTGTGGCGGTATTTTTTCACGCAAAAAAAATACAAAAAACTATCACGGCCCATATAAATCTGACAGTTTTTAAAACAAAACCGCAACCGACGGCATGCCCGTGACGGGATGAAACACTAATCAATTTCGCCTATATATATATATATATATATATATGAAAGATGCTACTATGAGCTTACGGACTCATATCAAACAATGCACCCAATTGCTCAGATTGAATCTGAAGTTTAAATTTAAATTTTTTTCAATAAATCCAAATAACTTCAGATTTTAAGCGTATTTCAAGAGTCAAAAAATATGTTGGATTTCAAAAGAGAGAATGTGATTGGAGGCAAAATTGATATTAGACTTCTAAAGAGAGAACATAAGATGACACCATAATTGGGTTGGGTTTCTAAAGAGAATGTGATAGTGGAAACATGTTCAGTGTTTAGAGAGAGAACGTGAAGAGCAAATGAATAGAGTTTTTACAGAGAGAATATGAGAGAGAGGAGCATAATAATTAGGATTTTAGGAACGAAGTATGGGTAAAAATTGTGCAATATGAAAAAAAATGTTATTATGAATTTATTTTTGAAAGGGGCAAAATAGTCCATTTGCCCCTCTAGTAAAAAGGAGAGTCAAAGTCAAAAATAAGTTTTCAACAAGTCTAATGTCTTAAAAAATAGAATATAGTAAGGTTTTTTTCATAAAAAATCCATTTTATAACCAGACTACCGATATGTTTCATTATTTGCCAAAAGGGACAAGTTCTCCACCTGCTCCAATTAGTGTGGGATGTATGATTACCCAAAGGTTCTTAGTCTCACGCTCCGATATTAAACATGTACATGAAACTTAATCTTGATAGTAGGCTTTCGAATGTTGGATGTACTAATTTTAATTTTTCATGTCTTTACACATGCAATGCGTTCATAGCTGAGAAACTTAAAAGATTTTTAGGACAAAGTGGAGTAATAGCAGAAGAAAAACATAGGGCTGGCTACATGCTCCTCTTCTCCAAATCGGAGCCAACAAATCAATGGAGATCAAGTCAAATATGAGATCGTATTGTCAGGCACCCATGTATGCACGTGAAACATTCTTTTATGCAATGCATCTGGAATGAAATTAAGGTTACATGTAAACTTAAATGTCATTTGTCTTCCCAGAAGAACATCAGGGAAGCTTGATAGAACTTTCAGAAGTTGCATCCCAAAAAGGACAGGACATTTGCTTTTTTCTTTCTTATCCAAGATCAGTTTCTACCCATCATTTCAGTTTTGAAATGAGTTCCCAGGATGATTTTTCCAGCATAAAACTCAACCAGTTACCAAGCATCCCACTATTACAAAACTGCAAAGGTACATTATGATGATTCACAGATAAATACAAAATGCAGAAAGCATACAGCCTTTAAATCATCATCAAAAAAATCTGACCATCACATAAAGAACCAGGAAAACCGAATAAGCTCAATATACAATGTTAACAGGGGAATCATGCACACATGAGAGATGAGAGAGAGAGATAATGGGGGGGGGGGGGTGGGCTCAATTACACAGAAAACGCCAAATAAGATGATGTACCTTCACACTGGGATGCAAAATGATGAGCTGAGGGTTGGAGGCAACACACAAATCAGGTGTGGACCTGCAGGATTGCAGCTTATGTTGGTGACATCCACGTCAGGCAGCCCAAGTTGAGGGGGACGCACATAACCAGCCACCAAGGGCACACATATGACTGAAATAACTATCCGGGAACCTACAATGGATTGAAACAGAGTGACTTCAAGATGTAAACATTATATTTTAAGAATTTTCACAGAGAATGCATTTTTTACAACTACACCCAATTGTGTAGTAGTAGTTAGTAGTAGTAGTAAAATACAGAAAAATATATATTTTTCAGAAGTTACAAGCAAGGATGATTGTCCATCCATATATCATGCATTCATCAGCTTGCATAAGGTTAGAAGTGCATGAAAATTATGGATAAGCATAGAAAACATTTCCAAACATTTCATCCAAAATTCTATTATGCCCTTGGTGGAAATCAAACACCACTATTTTGACATCCCCGATTTATTCTTCAAATTTGAATCTGAAGTTCAACCAGAGCTACTGAATTTTGGTCAATTTCCTTAAGATACTAAAAGTGTTCCTTTTTAATACAAACATCAAGGGAACCAAGCCAAATTTTTGGGTTTGAAACATGGTTAAAATCAATTCCAAAACTAGAAGTTTCTCAACCTTTTTCACCAAAGCAGTAATTAATGGGTAATCATTGAGCTTAGAATAAGTAGGAAATTTATAAGAACTCCATGCCATGCAAATTTTATAAATCAAGTTAAATAATATTCATCTCATGTGAATGAGCAACTAACATTTCTATGCCTAATCACATCCAAACGGTTGAGGAGATATTTTTTATGGGCCCACTTAGAGAGCACATGGAGCATTTAGATTACCAATTAACCAACGGTTCTTCATCTATGACTTATTAATTAGGTATTAGGCAATTCATTGAAGGACCAATTATTGTGACTTTAAACTATGCATGTAGTTTAAATGAAGATGAATGCAGAGATAGCATTATTTCAAATTTCGAAGAACACATAATCAAATACACTATCCAAGAGGCAAGAACCTTGTTCCAAAGACAGTGAAACATGCCCACGTTTCCTTCCCGCGATCATCCAATTCTCTGGATTTGCATCAACTTCATACAACACTTCACCCTGCCACATAAAGATCAACAGAAGAAAACAGTGAGCATGTGAGCTTATCATCCTATGAAAACACACTAAACATACTATGACAACCAAAAGATCTCTGATCAAAACTTCATAGTGAAAGTACCAAGTCGTTCATAGAAGTCGACATATATTTGGGACTTCTCCAATCAATAGGGACAATCTACATTTCACCGACCATTAAACATTGGAGATAGAGGAAGCCTAAGGCCGCGGGGTGTCCTTTACATTTACTCCCATCAGGCCCTTAAAATTGACAGGGTATTTCTGTCTTTTCACCAGAATAACTCTGATTTTCTCAAACTGATGAAAGAAAATAGGAACAGTAACACCTCCAAAGATTTTAAGTTATACAATTATACCCGTTTTTTTGTTGTAAAATTTAAATTTATGGAAGAAGCAAAGGGATTACACAATCTTGTAGAGAGTAAACAACCTTTTTTTACTGATAGATCAATGGTTTTCAATAATTAAAACTAAATACATCTGACTCTTTGCATTAGTGACATTTCTTAATTTTGAAAAGAAAAAAAGGCAATTTCGTTAAAAGTTGTAATAGTGAATTACACCAAGGACATTGTATTGTGACAAACCTCCAAGCCAAAATAAATTCTTCCATGTACTTACATCATGGATTGAAGGTGCTTCTCCTTCGATGTCCTTCAGTCTCTCAACTCTCCATCGCATACTGACCAGTTTGCCCACTCTCAGACCATCTGATGGCAAGGGAAGGAAACCCACAGCTAAAGAAGGTTCAAGCACTGGCCTTTGCAAGACAATTGCACTCTTAAATAGCAATTCCCTAGATCCAGTACTTGCATCTTGTCCATCATGAACCATAGGGGAATGAGCTCCAAGAGCTCGATCTCCAGATATTCTGTATCGAATGTTCAAGATACTGTGTGATTTTAATAGCTCAGACTCATCTGCAACAACATAACAATCACTGAATCCTGATAGAAAAACTATAGAGATGGATGGTATCTAAAGCAACTCGCAAACAAAAAAAAGAGCAACATAACTGTTCATATGCCTAATGTTGGTTCTGCATTGGTTGGAGTATTGGAAAATGTAAAAGAAGGTTGTAAGTATCTATCTCATGTGTTTTTTATACTCTCAGAATCCACTTTTTGAAATTCCACATGCTCTCCATGCGGTAACAAATGCTAGACACTCATGGATAGGTATTTAGTTGTTAGCAATAAAGCAACAGGTTTTGGTCACACGATTTGGAGTTTCAAATCACAGACCAATAATATCCTTAATAGTATCTTCTCATTGTGTCAATAAGTCTTCTATTTCACGTTTAAGTTAAGGTTTCATATTTCATATAGGGGTCTCATATTTCATATAGGATACAGTGTGTTCTAATCTGAAATTCTGATTTCTAATAATTCTTCTCTGATTCGTTTCTTCCCTTCACTTTATTATAGGGAAATTCATCAAATTAGCCATAATTATTAGAGGGAAATTCATCAAATTACCCATAAGAGATTAACAATTTAACACTTCACATATATCTTTGATTTAATTGCAAAATACCCATAAAAAAGACATGGTTTTAAGTTGGAATAGTAGCAACTAGGTAAAATGTTGAATAGTTCATCGCTTATGGGTATTTTGACAGGCTACCCTTTATTATATTATTGAATCGAATATAATATTTCATGTTATACAAATGCCCTATGAGTAATATTATGTCATACGGCTAACATGAATGTGAAATATCACTATGCAATAAAAGAAACACTAATACAATAGATACTTTTTAGGAAAACTTATTTCTACTAATATTTATTTATAATTAAAGTATAATCAATTAAAATCCATGCCAAACATACACATACAAACACAGACAAAAAAAAAATTGGTTGTTTCATTTAATATAGTTAGGAATAGGGCATGGCCTTGAATGGTTTGTTCCTGATTGAGAACAACAAAACGTCCCAATTTTGATTACTACTGCTGAACTACTTGAAAAAACAAATATTATTTATACGATTGTTTCATTATTTATTGATTATTTACTAATAGAATTGTTATTTCATCAATAGAATATTCATATCTCATATATTACAATAGAACAAAATTATAAGAAAATAGAGATTATATAAGAGCCAATTTCTTCAAAAAAAAAAGAAATAATCTATACATGTGTGTATGTGTGTGCGTGCGTGCGCGTGTGTGTCATAGAATAAGAATATAAGACAATAGATATTCATATAAGTCGATTTATTCAAAAAACAAGAATATGTGTGTGTCACGTGTGTGTATGCTGCCCCAATTCTGATTGATGATTCAATTGGACAAGATTTATGTTAGGATGACAAAATTCGGCATCTCCCTCGGTACTGGAAAATGGAGGGGACAGGAACAGCAATCCCCAAAGTACTCCTCCAGGTGATGGTGCCTAAAACATAATGGTTTCCTCAAGAAGTGGAATGCAATAAATTTTACCCAACTATATTGAATTTTTCTTTTCAGAAAACCAACATCTGTTTGTGACAAAGTGTGATTCCTACGATTGATTGCATCAACATAGCTGGATCTAACTTATATTCTAACAGTACATATATTCAGTTGATATATTAGACTCTTTCCTTGCATTTCTATCACTCTTAAAAATGATTACTGTAGTACCTGACAAAAGAAATACTCAACATAAAATGACAGAGAGAAGAAGGGAAAAAAATAATTGAAGAGATATTCCTTGTCAACAATTTCACGAAAATTAAGTAGCTAACATATGACAATTTTCTAGGAACCGCTTGGATGTTTAACTATACCTATTGCTTAAGCAAAAGTAAAGTTGCGAGATTCTTTACCCCCATTGGTTGTGCTCCCAAGGCGGATGCAGAACATGATTCCTGCCCTAGAAGATGGACAAATTGAGAGAGGAAAGAAGCCAGGAGTTGGTCGGCCATCATCCTTCCCAACATGAACAAAACCTCCTTGGAGATCCATCCAGGCATCGCAGATGGTCAGTGTAGCCTTCACTTGGGAATGCAGGACCACCTAGATTTATAACATGGCAGCCAATATCTTCACAAATGCAAATGGCAAATCAAATTTTTGGGAAAATTTTACATAGGCCCCTCAAAAACTATTTGATCTCATAACAATCCCTCCCTTATTTTGCCTATCGCACGCCATTAATTTTTATAATTATGCATCATCCCACCCCTCCTCACATCTCTCCTCTTCCTTCTTTAATTTTAACTCACTAACCTCACTAACTGCCCCAAAAAATTATTTTCAACTCAATAATTCACCTTCCTCATCTTTTCCTTTTTCGAGGAAGAGAAGAGAGGATTGGGAAAAATTTACACATTCTGTTTGGGGGATAGGGGGTAAAGATAACAAAGGATGGGGAGCAAAGTGAGGAGGGGATGATACATAACTTTAGAAATCATTGTCACACAATAGGAATAATGAGAGAGGAGTTATATTGAAATTGTTTTGTTTTTTTTCTTTTAGGGGTTTCAAACGCAAGGGCTGTAAACCCTGAAAATTCAAAGTGAGGAGGGGATGATACATAACTTTAGAAATCATTGTCACACAATAGGAATAATGAGAGAGGAGTTATATTGAAATTGTTTTGTTTTTTTTCTTTTAGGGGTTTCAAACGCAAGGGCTGTAAACCCTGAAAATTCAAAAATTCAAATCCTAATATCAACGATAAACCATGAACTTGTGAGAGCATGTTCCTAATACGTAAAAGCCTAAGGCTCTAAGAGAAGGCATACCAAGCATATGATAATGAGAAAACAATACTAGGTTATGATGAATCTAATAATTCTAATAATGAGAAAACAATACAAGGTTACAATGAATGCAATAATACTCTGAAAGATGTGGCAAAGTTTTACATTGGCTTGACCTACAAAACACAACCCTCCTCCTTTATCGGGGATTGAGACCAGCATGACCGCCTTGGGACTGGCCGTGGCAGAGTTAATGAACACAATAATACTACTACGAATAAAATAAGGAATACCAAAAGGATAAAAAAGATGGAAATTTTAAGATACAATACCTGCAGCAATAAAGTACCATCTTTGCACTTGTCTGATACGCGTGTGCTTACATATAAAGGATAAGTAAAATGTACAGCAACAGTCCTGATCATCAACATCAGTAGAGTTAAAGATTTCCACAAGAGCTTCATACAGACATTAAACCCAAGTGCTTTCACATTAAGATCTCCATTATCATCTTTATCTTGTGCACATCTGAAATGCTTATAAACAGAAAACATTTTTCTTGTTTGCATCTGAAAAACTGCTTATCAATGGAAAAAAGTTGCACCTAAATATGGACAATCAGAAGGATACCTTTCAAATGTCTGATTGTGGGAGACTCCAAATTCAAGTTTCAGGGCAATAGTCCTCATTCCATCAACAATATTTTGTCTTTGTGAAATGACTGATCACAAATCAAGATTTCCATTTAGATATGCATTGGTGACATGAAACAAAATGGAAAAAAACCCATCAAGTAACAGAGAGGAACTCATTACCTGCAGAAGTTCCCATAAGCAATCTATCATCAATAGCACGAACTGGTAACCACAGAACTGATGTCAAATTACTTGCCCAATCTGGCAATTTTAATTTACCATCTATGAGTGGTAACCGTTCGTATCCTCCACCACCAGTAGAAGAATTATCAGTTGAGATATTATTGGAGTTTCTTATCTGGCCGAAGCCCTCAAATGCCTCATTACAACTCTCCATCTCAATCATATGAGACTCCTCGATTTTTAAACCTGGTCCAGTATCTATGTGTAAGATTGCTCCTTTAAGAGAGTAATCAATAGGTCTTACAATCAAGCCAACCCATTGAGCTTCATTCATCAGCAACGCAGACGAAATGGCCGCTGAGAGATCAACTAGAGGCCTTGGCTTGGACACCTGAATATGATTCAGATGATTGGATCGGGTCCATAAGAAAACACAGTACTACAAGGGTAAGTAAAACACAAACCAATGGATTATGGAAAATCATTGTCCACAAGGTTCATCACTTTGAATGCAATGATGGACAGTAATAAACAGATTGGGACCCACCAGACCCCAATCTTGCTCCATCAGAGTCCATCAAATCATCTTATTGGACAGCACTCCTATTATAACACCTACTTGTTTAGTAAACTAATTACAAAGAAGGCATGGTGGAGGACTAAAAACCACAGGGGAAACATTACATATCACAGTCATCAGAGCTGCACATATCTATCATGTATCCTTGATATTGTATCTCGTCCAAGTATAGATAATGTCAGAGTTACTTACTTTCAGGACTGGTCTGATGGGTTTCTCAAAGCTCATAAAATCATCACTATCTGGAGGTCCACCTCTTGAGTAGCTGTGGGACCTGAATCTCAAATTTCCAATCTGTCCTGTTAGAACACCCAGGACATACGATCCTGGACGTTGAGGAGGCAGTGGCAAGGTGACATCATTCCTTCCCGGCTTTAATACGAGAGCACTGGAGCTCTTTATAACCTACAAATCAGAGCAAGAGGACATATATTTCATAGTTTCTTCTTATATCACTAGTCAGAAAAACTGAATAACAACCAAGCGTGATGCCCTTTATGGCTCTACTAACATATAAACCGACACAACAGAAAGCGCCTGATAGAAAGCATACCTTTACACCTTCATCTGCACTGAATGTAGCTATAAGAGTGAGAGTCAGCGATTCAAGAGAAATCTCGTCAGGAAAGCCGCTCCACACCGTTACCGATAGAGTTCCAGGGTCCCCATCACATAACTCCAGTGGTGGTCCAGGATTTCCAGAGAATGTTATTAATGATGACACATCTAAGGGCACTGGATGCTTCATTTCACTATGAGCAAGTCGGACAACTTCTGATTCGAATGCTTGACGTTCTTGGACAAGGAATAAGCCTTTGTCTAAAGACAACAATTTGACACAGGAAGCAAGATATCCAGCATGGTCGTTGAGTATCTTCTGACACTCTGCTAAATTAGGAAGGACTTCTGCTAATAAATTTTGCCATCCCTCTCCAGCATAAAGAGCACAAACTTTTTCATATGACTTTGCAGCGAGATCATAATTTCCATGCCTATAGCAGACTGCTGCGATCTCTCCATCAAGGACAACTCCATGGCGTTTCCACCATGAACGATTGTAATTCTCAGCAGCACCTTTTGTCAAATCCAGATACTTTAGCTGCAATGATCAAAATGAGATTAGACATAAGCTCCAATCAATACACACATTAGAAATAACAATTACAACAAATGCACTTAGTATATAGGAAACAAATGAAACATATATACAATTAAAAAAAAGATTTAAATGTACAATGTATTAAGATAATAAATAACAACAATGGATAGGCTACAGAATTTCGCAAGCAAATGGAGATTATAGTCACAGAAAACACCGCATGACATCACACTCATTTTGGGCTGCCAGGCTACAAATAGACCTATATTAGTTCATTATTTCGTTCCATTACCAATCCAGACAACAGGGGCAGAGTAACTTCATAATATTGTATATGACAAGATCAAAGTAAGAAGAAATTTCAACACACAGATAGATGACTGGCTGTTGTATATTTTTCTACCCTCTGCAGGTGCACCTCAAACTAGAAAGCGTTCTCAATACATTACTAATCATTCGGCAAGCTTAGTTAACTTCCCCCAATTGCCTTTTTCCTCAAAAAGATCTCTAAGGTTTGCTAACAGATAATTTCCCCAGGCTGATGGAGTTTAACTCAACTTTTAACAGGAAACTCGACAAATATTGCTCACTGTGGTGGTTACAGTGAATCCATGTTCTTAAATCATTCATGTAGACATCCACAGACTTATGACTGAATGCAGAAACATCAGTCTCATGAAACATATTTCCAAGGTTGAATAGTGTACAAAATCAAATAGACTGGGTCAAAAAGTCATAAAGCCTTTGGAAAGAAGACAAACAGTACAAGACAAAGTGCAAGAAGAAATATTATTCTCATCGGTACCAAAAAGGTTCCGTTTTTTTTTTTGGGTTCTAGACGCTAAGACCCACAAATAGATCGACATGTAAAATAATCACCTCAAAATCATGAACAGATGATAAGGCTTTCAGTAGATCAGGATCAGAAATTGTCGCATTTAATGCATGTTCTGCAGCAACATGAACTTCTGAAAGCTTCATTGGACGATCAACAGGTGAACGGATCAAACTAGAATTCTCGAAGTGTACAGGTCCTGAATTAGTTCGAGACATAGAGCTGACAGGGATTTTGTTTGGTGGAGGCGTCATTGGAGAACCATCAGCACCTGGGCTGCCCACATACTCAGTGTATAAGGACAAGAAAGAAATAGGAAAAATCAACAATATCCATAATACCTGTGCATAAATTACCCACACACAAAAAGGAAAAATAATTGCACATGAGTAACATGCAAACAACCAAATTGAACTTTATTTCGAAGACAATACTTTATTTAAACTACTTTCTCATTACCCATCCTTGGGAGTCAGGTTATGTTGACCATCGAATAGTTCAAAAATGTTTCCTGCAGAAAGAGAAGCCCTACGCCGGTTTGCCTCTCGAAGAAGTGAGGATGGCTCAAGAGGTAGAGGTTTTCTCTGAATACCAAAATGCTTGGCTTTGGGGCTTGATTGAAGCAGCTGAAAAGTTAAACACACAAATCCCAAAATATGTCACTAATATAGACATTAAAGTAGGACTAAATATCATATGAACATCATAGCATGCTAAAACTAGACATTTTTTCAAGCTGCATATTATAAATACTATATCC
Organism: Amborella trichopoda; assembly: GCF_054954075.1. Taxonomy (NCBI): domain Eukaryota; kingdom Viridiplantae; phylum Streptophyta; class Magnoliopsida; order Amborellales; family Amborellaceae; genus Amborella; species Amborella trichopoda. The sequence continues at coordinate 335,316 of NC_142345.1, forward strand.
ACAATGATGCACTGCTGCCACATGGGCCAAATACCACTCGGTCAACTTTTAAAAGCAAAAGCACAAGATAATTCTATATCCTCAAAAGCATTTGCAACACCTGATTAATATATGCTGTGAAAGTTCTTTTTTAAGTAATTATAAAGCATTTCATTCATTGTAATGAGTACATCTGCTTTCCATTTGCTTGGGTACATTACATCTGTGTGTTAATATCATATACATGAGGTACAGCCATCAGGGTATTAGGAGGTATAAGCCAATACAATTAGTACAAACTTTACTGGAGTGGGCTGCAGTATAATAGGATTCTCAACATATTCTTTAGAAGCCCCAACGTGTTGTAGCTAGACAAGAAATTATTCTTTACACGATTTCGGATGGCAATATCTGAAGAGAGAGAGAGAGAGAGTGTGTGTGCGTGTGAATTTCAACAGTTATGTCAGTTGTCCAAGGCAACTGATGTTCATGGGAGTTTTGGCTGTAGAGCGAACGACTTCTTGTAAAAGAGAAATATGATGGCTCAAAGCAGCATACCAGAAACTAGATATCATGGATTCTGAAAATATTTAATTTCACTTAAAAAACCAACCCCTCTATCAACCTTTGTGTTTCTGTGTTTCTAACAACGGTAACCGTGTCGGATTGTGACATGCATATCCAAGTCAAAGTTTTTATGACACAGCTCTACAGAAAAAAAAAAAAAACAACTTTCCTATACAATTCATCCCCCCAATCACCCCCATCTGGAAAGAGGGGTCAATTCCCAACCTGTGAACTGTAATCTGAGGATCAAGACCAGGCATCTCTTCATAATGCCAAGCAAAGACATCTCGATTGGCTCGTCCAGATCTCCCTTGTTAGGGCTTTCTCTATGGAAGTCGACCTTGTTATGGATATTTGTGGCTTTGTCAAGCTTATTTGCTCGATTTTCAGTAACATTTTGGTGAAGCAAATGGGTACAACCCCAATCTCTAAAGCCCCTTACCAAATGGCACTTGTGGAACTTAAGGAACTTTAACAGCAATTACAAGAATTATTGGATAAAGGTTTTATCAGACCTACTGTGTCACCTTGGTATTATATGTTAAAAAGAAAGATGGGTCCATGAGGCTTCTTCTTCATTCTTCAACTTAAGTTCAAAACCATTTCTTTCATTCTCTATTGATTCATTTCATTTTTTGAATTTTTGTAGTTCCATTTTATTTGTTAACCTGTTTATTTGAATATAAGCTCTCCATCTGATCAAATGAGAGGAGGTTTCCAATGCTTCAAAAGAGGGAGAAGATTTTGGTGAGCCGCTGAATATGCGCTAGCAAAAAGAGACATCAACAAAAGAGTCATCCCGTAACTTTTGCCTTTCAAATATTTTGGTGAGCCACCGAATAGGAGCTAGCAAAACGAGACCTCAACAAAAATATAAAAGAAAATATCATACATGCTATAGTACACCCAGAGTCACACTATGCTCACGCAAAATATTATTTCACAGACTCGAAGCACTCTCAAGAATCAGTGCTACCTACAAAAGTGGTCACCAGCCCGAGTATGAGAGAAACTGCTCATGGGAGGGTCACTAAATAGAGAGATGGAAAATTTAATGAGTTTGATAATTAGCTCATGAGGGGGAGGATATTTTGAAGTGAGGGAGGGCACTCTTCCACTTAACACATGTCAAGGTATGTGTCCTCCTTTTTATTTGTTAATTTCTCACTTTTATGACACATCACCTCATATTACTATCTTATAATGCCACATCACCTCGCCACTATGAAAAAGTAAGTAGCAAACTTTTCCTTTAATTATTGGAAAATTGTTTCATGCAGGCTGGACCGCATTTCTACGATATGCGGTCCCAAGTATAAAGCATCTATGTTAAAGATGGATGCAAACAGTTGGTCCATCTAAAAACAATTAAAAATAACGGTCCAAATGTTTTCCTCATAAAATCATTATTTTTATTTCTTGAAATTTATTTATTTATTTTATTCTTGACCTTGAGTTTCAGGAATGATTAGCTATTGCTAGCAATGTTTTAAAAAACGGTCTGCCCGGCGCCTAGGCGGCCTAAACCAAAATATCGCATGCTCAGACCCAGGCGGCCGTACATGCGTGGATGTACCTCGGCGCTCTGCTTCGCACTCAAGAAATTTAAATATGGGTGTGGTTGCATAAAGACGAGACTCTAAACAATCAAATTAGAGCCCTTAGGCCCGGCACCTAGGGTCGGCGCCAATTCAGATAGTAGATTTGCGCAATCAACGCAATCTTTCTCGGTTCTTCAAGTGGCAGTCCCAATGCCTCATGTGAGATGGAATCCGAACCCACAAACGGGGCAAAGGCCCGAATCTAGAACGAAGACCCGACTAAACTAGTTGGGTCTAAGCCACTCATTGTTAAAAAGCTTAAATTCGCCCTTCCCAAATTCGTGAGGAGTTTATTATGCGAGGGCACTTCTCAAGCTTTTGAAGGGGCATAAAATGCTGGAGAGCTTTTATATATTTTTTTTTGGGGGAGAAACAAGAATGACGATTAGAAACTGTTTTTTTTTTTTTGAAACTGACAATTAGAACCTTAAACTGTCATTTTTTTAGAATAATGACAACTACAATAAATGAGAGAATCTTGAACTCAAATTTGATAGTAGCATTCGAAAGAATCTAGGACAACTAGATTTTGAAGGTTTAACTAGAGACGGACTTTGGAAAATTCTTAAGACCATAAAGGTCAAGCAGCCACCTAGAGACAAAACTCAAGATTATCTCCACTTTTTTAATTTGACAACTACTGTAAAGAAAAATAAGGAAAGCACAAAGACCAACTATCCTTTGGGCCATGAATTAATAAATGTAGAAATCTCAAATCCTGCTTCCACAAATTATTAAAGTGCTTACATAACGAAAAAGTAAGGAAAGTTCAAACTAACTAAGAACAAGAGATGTCATAATAACCACTTCCTCCAAAATGGAGTCCACCAAAATAGTAAATGATTCCTTTGTTAACCGCTAATGTACAAGTTATGGCTTCATTTGGAAGGCATCAGGCCCTATCCTCTAACTCTATATTGATAATACATCATTGCAAATAGTAAAATAGAAAATGATAGACCTAGGTCATTTGTTTTCTATTCCAAAATAAAACTTGCTAACAGTGTTTTATTGTATAACACACAGTTACATAATGGCCCATTAATCACCAATACAAACTCATGAGATTTGATTTTTCCAGTGTAAGAGCCCCTTCTCAAATGCACTGAAACCGAACTCATGATATTTGATTTTTACAGTGCAAGAACCCCTTCTCAAACGCTCGAGAGTTATATTTGCATATTTACTAAAAAATGAATTTTGTTGCTAACTACCATCCATTAAAGCCATGGTCTCTACAAACAGCAGTTCATATACTACTTTTCCTTTGAAGTAGTTTTGGACTGCTTCAAATGCACAAAGTTGATTCCTTAAGGTCCTTCCATGTCACTAAATTATTCAATCCAGTTCCCCTAGTTGTATAATGTACCTATAAATTATCATGGACTGAGTACAGATTTTCAAGGGCACAAAGACAGTCCCCTTTCACAAAGTGGATCTCATCCATACAGTACAGCCAGGCCACCATTTCTGTGTTAAAATAAGAATTCAATAGATGTAAAGTAATAAAGGGTTGAGCATAATAAGATGAAAGACTGACAGCCCCAAGAGTTAACCACAAGAATATACTTGCCTTTTCTTTTGCAGCCACCCTTGTTGAAGCATCAGGAGGAACTGAAGGCCAGACTGCTGGTCTTGGCCATGAAAGCATGCTCAAAGCAGCACTGCTCAAACCAGGGTGCATTTAGCAAGTGTAAATGGTATAATAGCCATAAAGTGAAAATGGTCCAAAAAGAAAATGACAAGCAAACTATACATTCATCGAAATTAATAATACTGACTATAAGATAATAAGAACAGAGAGGGTAGACAACGAGGTGAAATAATTTCAAAAGTAAGTACCCATTCTCTTTATTCAGAAGAAACATACCTGTTGGCAGGACTTTTCTCAATGTCCATTCCATATCCTATTAGGTATGCAAGCCGCATGAACTGCAATACACAGACATATAAATCACTTTAGAACAGCACCACTTGTCGAAGGCAGCATAATAATTTCCCCAAAAAAAGGAAACAATGGCAACAATAGCAATGCCCAACAGAAAAACGGTCAAATTCTAGATAGTTTTAAAAAGAGAAGAGGGGGGGTGACTCAAAGCAGCTAGACCAAAAGCCATTCATGAAATACACAAGTAGGAGGCAAAGCATGTAACAACGAAGTAGCAAGCTCAGAAGGAGCTATGATATATGGAGATATTCACACCGGTATTCAAGCTTACAGGACACAGCAAAGGGAGCAGAGGCATGAACAAGACACTTGAATACCAGGATTGCACAAAGCACAGGACCGCTAGGTGTATAACTAATTTGAAGACATACAATCAGGAACAAAAACTTCCAAAAAACACTGAGTAGCGCAGATACACTTGAAATTAAGAATGAATTTGCAATATGTGCTCATACATGAACTAAAATATTTAGGTGCTATACTAAACCATCCATCTTCATTCGCATTTAACTTGCACAATTCATAAAATTCTCTATTCTCATATAGAAAATACCTTCCTATGACCAACAATACCAAATATATTGAAATTGTTGGACCTTTATTTGGCTATTCTTTGAAATATATTCCCAGGTTACATGTGCTCGTCAAGACTTCAAGCTCCAATATACGACTAATGCACCATATGCAATAGAATTAGAAAACATAAGCTAGAGCTACACAAACACATAATCAATAATCTCAAGAAAAAGTAAAATCTTATTTCAGTAAATCCTAAAAAATAAATTTTAAAACTAAAAATCCTAAAAATAAATTTACTTAAATTGTATTTTTTATTTACTATTTATGGTACTGTTCACAGTTATTGTTCATGCATTACTATTCACAGTTATTGTTCACGTGTTACTATTCACAAGGGGGTATTTTTGAAATTTTAGTATTGTTTTAGAGGTATTTTAGAGTCTTAAATGTTCACTTGGATCTCAAGTTAAATTAGGGTTTCATAAGCTCATAAAAGGTTGGATATCATATTTTAGGAGGCATATGTTATTGGAATAAATTTTATTTTATGAAAGAATAAAGTTTTCTTCTCTTGGCAGCAGCCATATTATTTCTCCATTATTGATGATTTTACTTGTTTAAGGTTCAGAAAAATGGTAGATTCAATTTCCCACCATTCCTTCCTACATCAAATGGAATCAGAGCTTGATTCGAGGATGGTTGGAGATTGTAATGGCTTGTCGTGGAGGTCTTAGCTATAGGGATGTCGATCTGATCCAACTGCACAAGGAAATCAACAACTTGACAGAGCACGTTACAGAGCTATTGTTGCGCAAGCAAGGCCAATAACAGTGTGCCCTAAACAAAGTGGAATCTATTGGGATAGATCCAAATCGTGAGGGTTTTTATTAAGAATGGCACGAATCAGAGTCCGACTAAGAGTTGGAGTGGAATGATGAAGCTACCTTCGACCACCTGTTCTATGCACGCACTCCATGTTGGAAGCCTCATGTTCGGGAGAATAGATCTACACGATTTGAAGGAGAATGATGTTGATTTTGGCATAGGTCGTATCAAAAATCAGCAAGTTGTATATTGGTATTTGCCACCAATTTTCGATACATACTTAGATGTGAACAAGATTTTGTAAGAGATCCAATCTATGATGATGATCAAGATTTCATGGTTTAACGAAGAAACAGATGAAGATCTTAAGGATATCAAAGAAGTGGAACATTTAGAAGATTTAGAACATTGGAATCGAAGTAGTGTCGTGGAAGCATGGAACTCAAAATCTGCAAATTGTGGCCCTGGTTTCAGAGAGCAATGAGATAGAGGTCGAGAAAGCCTCTAAAGTGCAGAAAATTGGGTTTAAAGTTCCCTAGACAATTTTCAATGGGAGCTCAAGAATAGCTGATTGATTCCTCAATAAGTTACCACAACTAGTATCTGAGAAATTATGTTTACCACAAATAGTATCTGAGCTAACAAAGAAGAAGGTTGAAGAATGTAGTTCTGATGCTGAATTCATCTTAGCACATTTCAAACCTTGAAGACAAGATTTCTCCAACCAGCGGAGAACGATAGAGGGCAAAATTATACTTATTTTTAATTTCTATTCAATTTTAAAGGATGTATATTTTGATTTAATTTTAGGATTTATGTTTAGGATTGTAAGTTTTTTTTTTTTTGAGATTCTAGGGTTTTCTTATATTTTCTTTAAATACTATCGCGTGTGTACTGTTCATAAAGGTATTCTTGAAATTTCAATATTGTTTTAGGGGGTATTTTAGAGTCTTAAATGCTTACCTGGATCTCAAGTTAAATTAGGGTTTCATAGGCTTATAAAAGATTAGATGTCAAATTTTAGGGGCCATATGTTATTGGAATAAATTTTATTTTACAAAACAATAAAGTTGTCTTCTCTTGGCTTGATTTATGGCCATGTTCTTTCTCCATTATTGTTAAATTTACTTGTTTTAAATTTCCCCCACATAAGAGGGAGGGGGAGAAGGGTTTTAAGAGTATTTTAACCCCCCCCCAACAACACATTTTCACATTTTAGAGAGAGAAAACCACTTAAACAAGATTTGGAAATTTTAAGATTGACATTCTTTTTTAGGGTACTTTCGAATTCTTGTGATAGAAATCAATCGCTTGTAAGACTCGAAGACGTGTCAAATGATATATTTTCAAAACTAAATCTCACCTGTTAGAGTTAATTTTGTTCAGGTCTTGAAAGGTTGGTTTTGATTTGATCTTGGGTTTCGAGTTGCTGATATTTTCAAGATTGGGTTTTGGATTCTTTTCTTCTTTTTTTAAGATTGGCGCTTGTTAGTGTTCTTTGAAACTAAAGCTCACCGATTTCAGCCAACTTTATTTAATTTTTGAAAGGTTACTCTGTTTTGATTTTGGGGTCTGATTTTGAGGTTCTAGTCTGTTGATATTTTTCAAGATTGGATTTTGGATTTTTTTTTTTTCTTCAAAATTTGTTTTTGTTTATGTGTTTCCTTTATCAAGTTTAGGTTTGAATTTGTTGGAAATTTTGGTATTGGGTTTGTTGACATTTTTTGAGTTTGGGTTTAAGTTTTGTATTTTTCTAGTTTCAAATTTCGATTTTGGACCTTTTAGTTTTTTAACTTTTTTTCTAGTATCAGTTTGGGTTTATTGAGTTCAGTGATTTTTTCCAATATTTGGGTTTTGGTTTTGTGATTTCTATCTGGTTTCGAATTTCAACTTCAGATATTTTGGTTTTTTTTAATTTTTCTAATATAGGTGAGTATTTCTTGATGAAATTTTTCAAGATTGAGTTTTGGTTTACTAACTTTTTTAGATACATGGATTTTAGTTTGTTTACTTCATTCATGTTTGGAGTTTGATTTGGGAATTCGTTCAAATAAACAAGGTGTTCCGGGGTTGGAAATACGCCTCTTTGCCTAATCTAAAAGATAGTGTGAAATGCAAGTTGTGTAACAATATTTATAATGTTGAGGAAGGGGAACCCAAGGTGGGCTAGATTTAGTAGAAGGGATTTAGGCAGGCGAAGCCTCACACAAAGGGACCTATTGATTATTATTGTCCTCCAAATCCTGAGGTTTTGGTAAGATACAAGAAGCGGACTACTATAGAGAATTGCCTCAAGAAAGATAATAGGTGTCATATATCTCAATACATAGCCCGATGGATGTACCTAGCAAGCCTTTCTTTCTGTGCTACCAGGTTGAAGAGCTCATTTGAAGCAACGGGCCAGTTTGGGCTTGGGCAATGGGCCCTTACACCATAGGCAGCCTTTGCCTAAGAAGGAGGTGGAGCTCACGTGTATCTGAAGACCCACAAGGACGCATTGCCAAGGGGGTTAATTGTCCAACAGGGAATATATTTTTGAAATCCATCACCCAAGTATGTCAACTAGTGTATGGAGCAAGTGGGAGAACAGTATGTCGGTTATTGAAGAAGCCATATAGTTTTTGGACACCCTGTGCACTGCACATTGACCTCATGCTTGAGACAATAACTAAGTTGAAAACTGTGTGGACTCAACAAGAAAGAAAACAGAAGCCAAAATGGTTCTCATATACAAGCAACACACATCCTGATCATGGATAGGAAGTTCATAGAGAAGAGGCAGTTCGCTGAGGCGAGGGGTGGCAAGGTTTGTCACCTCTTATTGGTCCCTTCCAAACAGCAAGCTCAGAACCATATTCATCTCCAAATAATGGACCAAGAGCAAATGGTCCAAGCACACAAAGGGGATGGGAGTATCTGATATTATTTTACAACATCAGTTTTCGAATGGTGTGGTCCACTACCTCAAAGCATTTGATCCATTGGTGGTGGTCTTGCGCGTGGAGGATAGCGAGAAGGAACCTTTCAATTGTCAAATTTACAAGGCAATTTGGAAGTTACCAAGGAAAAGATATCAAAGAAATATGGGTATGATGAGAGAGAGTATTCACCTATTTTGAAGATCATAGATGATAGGTGGAACAGCCAGCTGCATAGGCCCTAGCATGCAGCAAGGTAATTTCTTGACCCCGTTTATTTCTATATTGACTATGATATTATAATATGTGAAAATCAACCCCAAAGTGGAACTCCAGACTTAATAACAATGAATGTGAATACATAGAAGATCGCAGTGGAGTCACATAAGACAAAGATAGCATATACAAAGAACTAAAATCCCTCAGGCCATCTTTTGTTGGCCCTGGCTTGAAAGAGAGCTAGCAAGAGCGCTTTCATATCAACCTCACTATAGTGAGACATATGGATTGATTTAGTAAGTGGTTAGTTGATGCTGGAGATGATTAAATTTGAGCTGGGCAGTGTTCATAAGGCACCTGGAAGCTCATCGAGCCCTTTGACAGCCACCAGATAGAAGAGCTTGAGGGCAATAGAGCAAGAGAAGGAGGATAACTCAAAGAAAATAGAGAAGAAGAGCAATATGTCGAGGTGGGGGATGATTCTGATAATGATGACTTGGCATCAGATGCAGATGACAGTGATAATGGAGATGGTCATCGATGTGGTGGTGATGATCATTATGAATATCAGTTTGCAATTTGACATTTATTTTCTTGTTTTCGCTGTTTTGACTTTTAGGAGCTGGGAATGGATTCACAGGTCTTCTTAGACCTGTTTTTCTTTGTATGGTATAACATGTAATTGGTGAATGCATAAGGGCTTACGTGGCCTATGGTCATTAATCCACATTCCCCAAATGTTGTATGACTGAAGTGGCTGTTATTCGTTTCAAATTCAACTTTCAAGTTTGGGGAAGTTTCAATCTCCCAACTTTCATAGTTAAAACCAGTGCAGGAAAAATCGAACCGGAACAGTTAACTGGAAATGGGGCCGGAAGCAGTTCAATTAGCTGATTCAACCGGCCTAACCGGGCAAGTCCCTAGTGGCCAAAAAAGTGTTAAAAAAAATAAAAAAAATACAAAAAAGAATTATCAAAATATGAAAAGCATATTTAAAGCATGATTAAACAAAGCACATCCAAATGAAGTTCAAAATTAATAAAACAAAATGGATTTTAAAAATTCGATTTGTGCCCAGGTGTATTTTTGAAATTTTCTAAAAACAACGAGAAAACGTAAAAAAAAGTATTGATGGCCAAAATAATTTCCAATATTTTCCAAAATGTTGAAAAATATTTTAAAAAAATGCATTACAGACAAAATCCCTTATTTTTAGCAATTTTTTTAGTTGTTTTTAAAATACCCATCCGGATCACCAAAACCGACCGAAACTGGAACCAGTAATGGTCAGTTCCAATCTAACCAAGCGGTTAGAATTTGAACCGCCCAATTTTTTCTGCACTAGTCCGAACTTCAAACTCATGTATGTATGCACAACACGACAAAAGCACACAAAATATGCTAAAGGTTATTTCTTTTGGGATGCCCCAATCATGAGGTGCCCCCTTGGGCAGCCTAGGCGGGGCCTTGCACCTTTTAAAACACTCATACAATATGTTACCATTTTTGTTTTTCAGGTTCCCATTCAAGCAAAAGTGAAGGAGAAATAGGACCAGAGAAAGCAGCAAATTGCTTCACTAAAATTTGAAATTCACTTGGGAACCTAAGCCCATCTGGCATTGGAGTAAATACAGCAGCTTAGGATCTTTTGTGGCCCCATTGAGGTTGTTGAGTCTCATTGATTGGCATTGGAGTAAATACAGCAGCTTAGGATCTTTTGTGGCCCCATTGAGGTTGCTGAGTCTCATTGAGCAGAAGCTTTGGCTTGTAACCACTTAAAAACTCCTCCATTTCCTCTCCATGAAGTTACTTCTCAAGGGCAATTCCCTCAGTGCTATTAGATCGCATAAGAAAGACTTGAGGACAGTATTAAAGAAGTCTATATGCTCTCCAAGAAAAGAGACATCTCTAATTTATCACATGTAGAGAGAGACAAATGGCGAATCATATTGTCTGATAAGAGAGAGGCGGGGGGGGAGACACACTCATGATTGGAGACCCCTTGTTACCAAGTTTTTTTTTTAAGAGATTAACATTTCTATACTATTGAAGAGAAGAGCACATTAGGTCAAAAAATGAGGCATCCCACAAGCTGGGAGCTCTTTACAAAAAGACTCCCCAAGGGGGGAGCTCGGGAAGCTCTGTACAAAAAATTAAAGGTCCCTTGTAGGTAGTTCGTATAAAACATACAGCAGTTTGGATTTCTAGGTAATCACAAACTGAGAGTCCATGGAGGCGCCAGAAATGGTAGCCCAAAAATGGGGAGTTAGACAGATGATGCAGGCTCCTTCGTAAGAGAGTCAGCTTTGTGGTTTCCATCCCGCCATAATGCTTCCATGAGACGTGCATACCCCTGCAAATGTGCCACTCTCTTCAAAAATATGAGCAAGCATCCAAGGCCGAGGGGAGAGGTCAGAGGATTATCGGATTACATTCTTGGAATCCCCCTCCACTACTAGAGAAAGACTCCACAGGGGATTAAAAAGCTTTAGGCGGTCAAGGAGAGCTAGCGTGTAACAACATTAATTAAAATAAATACAAAAATAAACAAATAAATAAAATAATAGGTATATATTAGTAATGATAATAATAATAATAATACTAATATACCGTTAGGATATTGTTGCTTTTATATTAACAATAAATAAAAGATATTATTGTTAATATATTTGAGGGTTCAATTTTACTTGGGTGGACCTTGGGTCCACCACCTTTAAGTTTTACAATAACACTCCTTTAATCGACACCTTGCATTGAGGTGTTTCTTTTTTATACGCCTTTTTCTCTCTCTCTCTCTAGAAACACTAAACTCTCCCTTTCATTACATATCCTGTTTTCTCATTTCATATTTGTCAACCTTCTTTGCAAAATCCTCTTTGCAAATTCCCTTCACATTGATCCCGTCCAAGTTTCTCTTCCGAATTTGTATCTCCGTCCTACACAGCAAAGCTTGCATGATGTGTAGCAAAAATCCTCTTCGCAAGTTTGTCCTCCAAATTTGCACAAATCATTACCCATCTCATTGATTCTAACACAGCAAAATTTACATCTCGTCCAAATTTCTCTTTCAAATTTCGTCCCTTTGCGAATTTTGTTGTGCATCCCTTAAAATCTACCTTTTGCTTTTGAGCCTATAAGGCTGTTGGGCCACAGAGCCTATTACAAATAGACGATTTGCATAAGATCACAATCCTGGTTAAGTTGATTTTATATGCTTTCTTTCCTTGGAAAAGATTCTTCATTCACATCGAGTCTCTGAAGAAACTACCGATGTTTTTGTGTGAGATGGAACTGATGCTCCCCCAATTTCGGAGTTAATGTAAGTGATTTCATTATCTTGAAAAATAATCCGTTCTTTTTAAAAATGAAATGAAATAATTATTTCTGCTTATTATCATGAATTTTAAGCACGATAAATTTTATGCGCAAGTGACCTCTTTATTTTGAAAAATAATCTGTTTAATAAAATTGTGATATTGTATTTATGTTAGAAATTTTAAATGCTGTAAATTCTTAGAAATAAATTTATTTATTTATCTTGTCTATTGTTAGAAAATTTTAGATATTGTAAAATTATTAGAAATAAATGTGATATTTCTGCTGTTAGTAAAATTGTGAGATTTCTTTCTACTGTTTTTGAATATTTAGACATTGTAAATTTCATGTGTAAATGACTGCCTTATTATTTAAAAATTGATATTTTTGCAATTGATTATAGCATTGTTGTGAAATGTTTATTTGTGAATTGATATCCCATAAATTGTGATAATTCCGTATTCTTGAATTTCTGTAAGAGTTTTTCTATACATATTAAATTGGCAATTATGCTAGAATGTCTTTACAAACTGCTACCTTTCTAAATTTGAGCCCAAAATATTTGATTGGTTATTTTTGAAATGTTCTTGAAAGTGACTGTTATTAATGGTTTCAGTGAAATTCATATTAATGATTTCAGTGATATGTTGAGTACATGATATTTGCTGCTTTCGAATATTTAAAGAGATTTAGAAATAATTTAAGTACGCAAGTGGACTCATCCGGTTCACCGGTGAGGTATAAGTGGACCTATCCGGGACGCCGGTAGGGATTAAGTGGACTCATCCGGTATGCCAGTGAAGTATAAGTGGACCTGCAGGGATTAAGTGGACCTATCTGGGACGCCGATAGGGATTAAGTGGACCCATCAGGACGCTGATGGGGTATATAGGTGACCTACTTGGAACGCCAATAGGGTATTATGTGAAATCCTTTGAATTATGCACTGCCGTTAAAGTGTTATATGCATTTCAATTATTCGGATTATACTTAATTATGCATTTATTGAAAGTGAAACTGTTGATGCATTTCTGTTCATAGATCTCCTTTTTTAAAATATTGATATCTTTCAACCATGATTATTTTTAGGATTATGAAGATCACTTACTGAGTAGCCAAACTCATCAAACTATGGCAAACATTTTTTTCAGGATAACTGCGGATTCATTTTGAGTGCTAGTCAAGATCAACCTTGGAAGATATTGTTGTTGTGCTAGCTTTCTTTTGTTACTTTGTAAGAACTCACCACTGTAAATATATGTTTTGACTGTCACATCTCAGGAATAACAGTATTGTAAATTCTTGGGGTGTGACAATTATGGTATCAGAGCAATAGGTTTAAGATTCTTAAGAAATTTAAAAAGAATGTACTTAAAATCACATTTATTGTGTGTACAGACCGAGACAAAGTCAAGATCCAGAATAGCTGAAGCCAATATGGAAGGAATTCACAAAGCCTTGGAAAATATGGTTGCTTTAATGCAACAACAGATGGAAAACAACAATCCACCCAGGCAGTCAGTTACAGGAAATGGTGGAAGTAATATCGAACAATTTAAGAAATTGAACCCACCTTTTTTTAAGGGTGTTGTAAACCCACTGGAAGCCGAGGGATGGATTATACAATTGGAGAAAATATTCGAGGTTATGGAATGTCCTGATGATATGAAAGTGGCCTTGGCAGTCTTTATGTTAGAAGGTGAAGCACAACACTAGTGGCGAATGGCAAAAGGAGTATTGGTCAAAGAAAATAAACCCTTGACTTGGTAAGTATTTCTAGAGGCATTTAATGAAAAGTATTTCCCAGATTTTATTCGAGACCAAAAAGAAATTGAATTTCTAGAATTAATCCAAGGAAACCGGACAGTAGCATAGTACGAGGCCAAGTTTATTGAATTGGCCAGGTTTGGACCACATATGATTAACAATGAGGCAAGAAAGGTAAAAAAATTTGAAAGGGGTCTCAAGCCAGCTATCAGAGGCAAGATATCAGTCTTGAAATTGAGAACTTATGCTGAAATAGTGGATCGAGCCCAAATTGTCGAAAAAGATTTTGAAGATTACCAAAAGACGAAAAATCAGAAAAGCCACGTTAGACCCACACCATCTAATCGACAACAGTTTGAAAAGGCAAACAAGAAGCCAAGGCCCTTGCCACTTCAAAGCCCAATATAACCATGTAAGAAATGTAGGAAAAACCATGGATCCAGGCCTTGTTATTGGAATACCGGAACCTGTTTTAAATGTGAAAAATTGGAACACCAGATTAGACAATGTCCTAGCTTACAAATGCAACAGCTTTCAAAGCAGGGAGAGATAGCTCAAAAGCCTCAGATGAAGGGAAGAGTATTTGCAATCACCGAACAAGACGCTCAGGCCTCAAAATCAATGATGCAAGGTACTCTTATTATCTTCCAAAAAGTAGCTCATGTTTTGATTGATCCTGGATCTACTCATTCATTTGTGTCATCACACTTTGCATGCCACTTAAAGGTAGAACCAGAACAATTAGAATACATTCTAGAGGTAGCCACACCGATGGGAAATTCAATTAACACCAATATAGTATACAAATCATGTGTAATACAGATAGAAGAAAAGGAATTGTTGGTTGATTTAATACTCCTGAAAATTCAAGATTTTGATGTAATCTTAAGCATGGATTGGCTTTCTGCATACCATGCAAGTATTGATTGTTATAAGAAAATGGTTACCTTTAGCATTCCGAATCAACCAGTATTTTACTTCAATGGTATCAAAGAAGACTCCCCATCAATTTAATTTCTTGTATTCGAGCTAATCGCCTCCTTCGAAAAGGGTGTCAAGGCTTTCTTGCCTATATCAAAGAAGATAGGAAGGAAGAGATAAATTTGGATACCACTCCGATTATCCGAGAATTTCTCGACGTTTTTTCAAAAGAATTGCTAGGATTACTGCCTGACAGGGAAATTGAATTCTCTATTGAATTATTGCCAGGGGTAGCATCAATTTCTAAGGCACCTTACAGAATGGCACCTGCAGAACTTAAAGAACTGAAACAACAATTGGAAGAATTATTAGATAAAGGTTTTATCAGGCCCAGTGTGTCACCTTGAGGTGCTCCAGTACTATTTGTTAAAAAGAAAGATGGGACTAAGAGATTGTGTATTGATTATAGACAGTTGAACCAAGTGACAGTGAAAAATAAGTATCCATTACTTAGAATTGATGATTTATTTGATCAATTACAAGGATCACAAGTGTTTTCAAAAATTGATCTTAGATCTGGATACCATCAGCTTAAGATTAAAAGTGAAGATGTTCCCAAGACAGCTTTCAGAACAAGGTATGGCCATTATGACTTTTTAATCATGCCTTTCGGATTAACCAATGCACCGACTGCATTTATGGATTTGACGAATCGGATCTTTAAGCCCTTTTTGGATAAATTTATTGTGGTATTCATCGATGATATTTTAATTTATTCAAAAAATCAGAAAGAACATGAGCAGCATATAAGAATGGTATTGCAAATATTAGAAAAGAAATTGTATGCCAAACTTAGTAAATGTGAATTTTGGCTTGAACAAGTGACATTTTTAGGGCATGTCATATCAAAGTAAGGTCTATCAGTTGATCCTTCAAAGGTTGAAACCGTTGTTAATTGGAAACAAACAAGTAATGTGACTGAAGTTCGAAGCTTTTTGGGATTGACAGGATATTACAGAAAATTTGTAGAAGGATTTTCTCAAATCGCAACCCCATTGACTCAATTGACACAGAAAAATGTCAAATTTGAGTGGACAAGTGAATGTGAGGAGAGTTTTCAAAAACTAAAAGCTCGATTAACTTCAGCACCTATTTTAACTATTCCTGAGGGGAGTTGGGGATTTGTGATTTATAATGATGCTTCACGTAAAGGCTTGGGCTGTGCATTAATGCAATATGGGAAAGTAGTGGCATATGCATCCAGACAGTTGAAAAAATATGAGAAAAAAATATCCAATTCATGACTTGGAGCTGGCTGCAATAGTATTCGCTTTGAAAATGTGGAGGCATTATTTATATGATGAGCAATTCGAAATATACACGGATCATAAGAGCTTGAAATACCTCCTTTCTCAGAAGAATTTAAATAAGCGGCAGATAAGATGGATGGATTTCTTAAAAGACTATGATTGTACAATCCATTATCACTCAGGAAAAGCTAACGTTGTGGCTGACGCTCTAAGTAGAAAATCTACAGAAGTCTTAGCTCATCTAATGATCCAAAAAATGCGATTGTTAGAGGAAATAGTGGATTGGCATCCGACTCCGTCCATTAATGGTGTGGTAAGTATGATTGCCTACATTAAGGCAGAACCCCAATTAATCCAACAGATCCGATCGACACAAAAGAAAGACCCTCAGCTTATAACAATTACAGAAAAAGTGAAGCAAGGAAAAAGAGATGAATTCTCTATATGTAGTGAGGATTTGCTAAGATTCAAAGGTCGAATTTGTGTCCCAAATGATGAGTGTGAAGAAAACTATCTTGAAAGAAGCACATCACTCTCGTTATACGATACATCCTGGAAGTATTAAAATGTATCAGGACCTGAAGAAAACCTTTTGGTGGAATAATATGAAAAAAAAGGTAGCACTATTTGTGTCTAAATGCTTAACATGCCA
Source organism: Amborella trichopoda (assembly GCF_054954075.1). Classification (NCBI taxonomy): domain Eukaryota; kingdom Viridiplantae; phylum Streptophyta; class Magnoliopsida; order Amborellales; family Amborellaceae; genus Amborella; species Amborella trichopoda. Next base: position 351,857 of record NC_142345.1, read on the forward strand.
GCGAGTAAAAGCTGAACATCAAAGACCCGCTGGGTTGTTACAGCCTTTACCCGTGCCAGAATGGAAGTGGGAGTACATCTCTATGGATTTTATCTCTGGCTTGCCTAGAACAAATTCAGGACATGATAGCATTTAGGTCATTGTGGACCGATTGACCAAAGCTGCCAACTTTCTACCGATTCGCACGACGTACACTTTGGATCGACTAGCCCAGTTGTACATTAAGGAAATAGTGTGGTTGCATGAAGTTTCGGTCAGTATTGTATCGGACAGGGATACTCGGTTCACTTCTAAATTTTGGACTACGCTACAGTCAGCCATGGGGACGAGACTCACTTTTAGCACTGCCTTTCACCCCCAAACTGATGGACAAACAGAGAGGACCATCCAAACCTTGGAAGATATGCTGAGGGCCTGTGTTATTGACTTTACAGGAAGTTGGGATGACCATTTACCCCTGATTGAGTTTGCTTATAATAATAGCTTCCAAGCCAGTATTCAGATGACACCATATGAAGCCCTGTATGGAAGGAAATGCAAGTCACCCATCTGTTGGGACGAGGTTGGTGAAAGAAAGCCTTTGGGGCCAGAAATTGTCCAGATAACCACAGATAAAATAGCATTAATTCGAGAAAGGCTCAGAACAGCTCAGAGTCGACAAAAGAGTTATGCCGATAATCGAAAGAGAGATCTTGAATTTGAGGAAGGTGATAGAGTTTTCCTAAAAATCTCACCAATAAAAGGCATTATGAGATTCGACAAGAAAGGAAAGCTGAGCCCACGTTACATCGGACCATTTGAAATCCTGGAAAAAATCAGAGGTGTCGCTTATAGACTTACCTTACCACCCGAATTGGCAAATGTCCATAATGTCTTTCATGTATCTTCACTACGAAAATATCAGCCCGACCCATCCCATATCTTGAAATATGAACCCTTACCGATCAGGAAGGACCTATCCTTCATTGAGCAGCCAATTTTGATACTGGATAGAAAGGTACAAGTGTTGCGCAAGAAGGAGATTCCTTTGGTTCGTGTATTATGGCAGTACCATTCAAGAGAGGAGTCGACTTGGGAACGAGAAGATGATATCAGAGAAAAATATCCCTATCTTTTTCAGTAATCAAGTACACAAATTTAGCGGACTAAATTTCTTTAAGGGGGGAAGAATGTAACAACATTAATTAAAATAAATACAAAAATAAATAAATAAATAAAATAATAGGTATATATTAGTAATGATAATAATAATAATAATACTAATATACCGTTAGGATATTGTTGCTTTTATAATAACAATAAATAAAAGATATTATTGTTAATATATTTGAGGGTTCAATTTTACTTGGGTGGACCTTAGGTCCACCACCTTTAAGTTTTACAATAACACTCCTTTAATCGACACCTTGCATTGAGGTGTTTCTTTTTTATACGCCTTTTTCTTTCTCTCTCTCTCTGGAAACACTAAACTCTCCCTTTCATTACATATCCTGTTTTCTACTTCATATTTGTCAACCTTCTTTGCAAAATCCTCTTCGCAAATTCCCTTCACATTGATCCCGTCCAAGTTTCTCTTTCGAATTTGTATCTCCGTCCTACACAGCAAAGCTTGCATGATGTGTAGCAAAAATCCTCTTCGAAAGTTTGTCCTCCAAATTTGCACAAATCATTACCCATCTCATTGATTCTAGCACAGCAAAATTTACATCTCGTCCAAATTTCTCTTCCAAATTTCGTCCCTTTGCAAATTTTGTTTTGCATCCCTTAAAATCTACCTTTTGCTTTTGAGCCTATCAGGCTGTTGGGCCACAAGAGCCTATTACAAATAGACGATTTGCATAAGATCACAATCCTGGTTAAGTTGATTTTATATGCTTTCTTTCCTTGGAAAAGATTCTTCATTCACATCGAGTCTCTGAAGAAACTACCGATGTTTTTGTGTGAGATGGAACTGATGCTCCCCCAATTTCGGAGTTAATGTAAGTGATTTCATTATCTTGAAAAATAATCCGTTCTTTTTAAAAATGAAATGAAATAATTATTTCTGCTTATTATCATGAATTTTAGGCACGATAAATTTTATGCGCAAGTGACCTCTTATTTTGAAAAATAATCTGTTTAATAAAATTGTGATATTGTATTTATGTTAGAAATTTTAAATGCTGTAAATTCTTAGAAATAAATTTATTTATTTATCTTGTCTATTGTTAGAAAATTTTAGATATTGTAAAATTATTAGAAATAAATGTGATATTTCTGCTGTTAGTAAAATTGTGAGATTTCTTTCTACTGTTTTTGAATATTTAGACATTGTAAATTTCATGTGTAAATGACTGCCTTATTATTTAAAAATTGATATTTTTGCAATTGATTATAGCATTGTTGTGAAATGTTTATTTGTGAATTGATATCCCATAAATTGTGACAATTCCGTATTCTTGAATTTCTATAAGAGTTTTTCTATACATATTAAATTGGCAATTATGCTAGAATGTCTTTACAAACTGCTACCTTTCTAAATTTGAGCCCAAAATATTTGATTGGTTCTTTTTGAAATGTTATTGAAAGTGACTGTTATTAATGGTTTCAGTGAAATTCATATTAATGATTTCAGTGATATGTTGAGTACATGATATTTGCTGCTTTCAAATATTTAAAGAGATTTAGAAATAATTTAAGTATGCAAGTGGACTCATCCGGTTCGCCGGTGAGGTATAAGTGGACCTATCCGGGACGCCGGTAGAGATTAAGTGGACTCATCCGGTACGCCAGTGAAGTATAAATGGACCTGCAGGGATTAAGTGGACCTATCTGGGACGCCGATAGGGATTAAGTGGACCCATCAGGATGCTGATGGGGTATATAGGTGACCTACTTGGGACGCCAGTAGGGTATTTTGTGAAATCCTTTGAATTATGCATTGTCGTTAAAGTATTATATGCATTTCAATTATTCGGATTATACTTAATTATGCATTTATTGAAAGTGAAACTGTTGATGCGTTTCTGTTAATAGATCTCCTTTTTGAAAATATTGATATCTTTCAACCATGATTATTTTTAGGATTATGATGATCACTTACTGAGTAGCCAAACTCATCAAACTATGGTAAACATTTTTTTCAGGATAACTGCGAATTCATTTTGAGTGCTAGTCAAGATAAACCTTGGAAGATATTGTTGTTGTGCTAGCCTTCTTTTGTTACTTTGTAAGAACTCACCACTGTAAATTTGTCCTATCAAGAGATGTATATATCTTTTGACTGTCACATCTCAAGAATAACAGTATTGTAAATTCTTGGGGAATGACATAGTGCCTCTGCCATATTGGAATCAGTGTGGAGGATGTTTTGAGAAGGAGCTAGGGGTTTGGCCCACATGTTTCCTAAAAAGACCCCCTATCCTTGAGGGGCCAGGATTACCCTGACAGCATCCGTTAAAATTCAGTTTAGTTTGTCCAATGATGAGTGGAATCCACAAGGAACCACGGGTAATGCAAGCTTTCCTAGTGTAGAGTAAGGTTTCCCAGTGTTGGAGGAAAGCCGAGTGGGGAGTCCTCTTTGAAAACTTTGTGATTAGAAGCCCAAAAAATAACAAGGGATTTGATCTTTTCAATCATATCGCTTGGCGAGGACCTTTCACCTTTAAAAATTCTGCTGTTGCGCTCTATCCAAAGGGTCCAAAGGGTAGCAGCAAAGGAGGCCTTCCAAAGGGAAATCCCAGCAGTGGGTCATGGGAAGGAGTGAAGGGAGCTAAACAGCATGGAAACCGAATTAGGGCTGACCCATTGGAACTTAAATAGTTGGAGGAGGGCCCCCCATATTATTTGTGCTACAGGACAGAGAATAAACAGGTGGCCATTGTTTTCTTCATGTTCACAACACATCACGCACCTATTAGGGATGGGCAGACCCCTCCTTTATAGTTTATCAACAGTAAGTACCTTTTCAGATAGGGCCAACCAGTTGAACACTTGGATATTTGGTGGGGCTATAGAGGACCAAGCTTGGATGGTGATGGAAGTGGGAACAAGGGGAACAGTAGGCAGTTGAACGAGTTTATGGTAAAAGGATGAGACTGTGAAGACCCCAGAAGGGCTAGGGGTCCAGATAATAAGGTCGGTACCCTGCTGACCAAGGAAAATGGAAAGGAAGGTGGCCGCCAGGGTAGTAAAATCGACCGTTTCAAGGTCATTTAGTCGTCTTCCAAAAGTTGGGTTCCATGTTCGAGAGGACCCCATACCGTCATTACCTCAGCTACAGCAGACGCTTGGTCACAGGCCAGAGCAAACAAGGCAGGGTAAAGATCTTTGAAGGGGGTATGTCCAATCCAAAGGCCAGACCAAAATTTAATTCGGTGCCCACCCTTGGGATAGAAGCGAATGAGGTTTTTGAATAGGTTGTAGGAGGAGAAAATGGATTTCCATATCCCAGACAATCTGTTGTTAGCCCCGCAAGCAAGCAGCCACGAAGAGGAGTCTAGGCGATATTTGTGCCAAAGGGTCAACATCCGAAGTCGATCTCTGTGTGGTAAGACGCCACCACCACTTACCAAAGCAAGGTTACATTATGTTTCCTAGGTTCTGTATGCCGAGTCCACCTAGGTGCTTTTGCTGGCACAGTTTGTCCCATGTTACAAGATGGAACTTGTGAGTTGGAGAGTCCCCCGACCAAAAAAATCTTCTCATGAGTTGTTCAAGTCGAAGAGTCACAGCAACCGACATGTGAAAAAGTGAGATTTGGTACAGCAAAATGTTGGCAAGGGTGGCCTTAATGAGAGTAAGCCTACCTGCTGGGGATAAAAAGTGACCTTTCCAGCCAGCTAGCCTTTAGTCTACCTTATCACTGATATGGGACCACAGTCTTTACTTTGGCTTGCCAATGCAAAGGGGCAGGCCTAAATAATTTGACAGCAAGGGCTCCACCTGGGAACCCCAAATTTCTGCAAATTCTTGGGTGACTTGGGGATCCAATGCTATGCCAATTATTTTGGATTTTTCGAGGTTAACTTTAAAACCCGTGGCAAACTCGAAGCACTTAAGAAAGAGGAGTAGGTTGTCTACTTCCTGCTGGCTGGCCCCACAAAATATGAGAGTATCATCGGTATATTGAAGGTGAGTGATAACTGGGCCCCGCATACTACTTTTAAAGCCATGTATATGGCCAGAGTTGAAGAAAGGAGTTATAGACAGACTGAAGACTTCGACTATGATAACATACAGGAAGGGTGAGAGGGGATCTCCCTGTCTGAGACCCCTAGAGGGAGGGAAGAAGCCTCTAGAAGAGCCATTTATTGGGACCGAAAACCATAGAAAAGAGTAGCATCCTCTCATTCAGGCCCTCCAACGACACCCGAAACCCATCCTTGAGAGGGTTTCATCTAGAATGACCCAGTCTACATGGTCGTAAGCTTTCTCCCAGTCCAGTTTAATGACCAATCCAAGGGATTTCAATAGATGCTTAGAATGGATGCACTCATGAGCCACAAGCATGCCATCAAGAATTTGGCGGTCTTTTACAAAAGACCCTTGGGAAGGGGAGATAACATGGGAAAGAACCTCTCTTAGGCACGTGGCTAGGACTTTCGTGATGATTTTGTGAGTAGAGTTTATGAGACTGATGGGGCGAAAGTCCTTCAGTTCCTCAGCCCCTTCAACTTTAGGCACCAAGGTTATAAAAGGGGCATTCATAACCCGATGAATGATTCCTCTACTATGAAATTCTTCGAAGAGAGAGAGGATGTCAGAGCGAAAAAACTCCCAAAATTGTTTAAAGGGAGCAGTGGGGAAGCCATCGGGGCCGGGGGCCCAATCTAAGCTCAGGTTTTTAATGGCCGACAAAATTTCATCTTCAGAGAAGGGCCCAATCAGGCAGCCTAGTCAATAGATAAGGTAAGGAAAGAAAGATCTCCCACCCTCGGTCTAGGACCAAAGGGAGGAGTGAAGAGTAGCTTGAAATGATTAAGAATTGCATCTTCCACGTCCATAGGTTGGTCTAGGACTCTCTCACCCAATTTGATATGGGTGATGGTATTGTACCTGCGCCTGCAGTTGGTTGTTCTGTGGAAGAAGGAAGTATTGAGATACCCAAAGTGGAGCCATTTCAGCCTGGACGTTTGGCACCAAAAAAATTCTTCTCTTTTAAGAACAGCTTGATAGTCAAATTTCAGTTGGGATCTCTACTGCTGCTCGGAGGTCGAGAGGGGTCTAGATTCCTCTGCCAAATCGAGGCTCTGGATAGCTTGGAATGAGAGCTTTGTGGGGTTGGAAAGAGCCAGGAAGGTGTCTGCTCCACACCTTGAGGGAGTCTTTTAGCAATTGGTGTTCACACTGTGGTCTAAAACCCTCCCATCCTTCCACCAAATAGGAAGAGGAGTTCCACCAGAGAGGGATCAGGGAGAGGAGAGAGTTCAAAACAAAAGGGTTTAGGGCCCCTAGGGGCCGGGTTGGTATTCAAGAGAATGGGGTAATGATCCGAAGTAACCTTTAGTAAGGCACAAACGTGGGACCCAGGAAAACAAGAGTCTCAATTCACACTAAAAGAAAATGGTCAAGCTTGGAGAGGGATGGGGTGTCTAAATGGCTCAATCAAGTGAACTGTGCTCCTCGAAGAGGGATATCTAATAAGTCTTTCCTGGAGATAAAGTCAGAAAAGGCTAACATGCCTGGTGTGATGCGACGAGTGGAATTTCGCTCGAAGGAACAGCGCGTGACATTGACGTCACCGCCCAAGCACCAAATAGGGTGGAAAGAGAAGCGACGGTGTCCAATTCCATCCAAAATTGGTGCCTGACATATTCAGAATTAGGGCAATAAATCACCAAGAACTTCCATTGGAGTCCATCGGTGACTTTGGATAACATAACTATTATCAAAAAATTGACAATATGAGAGGCGCTAAGGGCATGAGCAGAGTGGCCCAAATGACCCAGACACCACATGATGCCCCAATAGCAGGAAGGGCTTCCCACTGACACAAACTATGGCCCCAAATTTGTCTAATGAGTTGCAAAGGGAGCTTGGTCTCGGTAACGGCTAGGATGGTCAGACGATGCTTGAGGCAAAGGTCCCAAACTGCAATCCGGCTGTTGGGGTGGTCCACACCCCTCACGTTTTAAGAGAGGATAATCATGAGGAGGGTCTGAGGGTGGAGACACTCCTGAGAGAGCATCTAAGGATGGGGTCCTTAGCCAAGGCGCCGAGAGCTAGGGGGCATTCTGGGGTTAAGTGGGAGGCCGACCGATCGTAGTTGATGCGCAAACTAAATTAGATAGCTCTCTCTTCCCTTTGCAGATTATCTTGAATCTTGCATGGGCGTCGGCCTTGAAGAAAGCATGGAAAGATCCCTCTGGCCCCAAAGGGGAAGCCCATTACCTTGAGGACCTCACAGACATTACCTTGAGCCGCGTCCAAATTTTTGAGGAAGGAAGAGCTCGCCGAGGTGGGTGAAGAGGGGGAGGAGGGATTCGAGGAGATGGATGCTCCAGAATAGGCTTATGGGTTGTGCTCCTCAGGAATTAGAATATGGGGGGAGGATCCTGGCAGGGGAGGAGAGTACCTGGGGGTGTTGCCGGAATAGAGGATGAGGTATATATAGGGGTTGTAGGGGTCGAGGGGAGAGAAGAGGAAGAGGAGGGGGCTGATTTAGGAGGACAAGGATTGGCTGTAGGGGGGGCGGGAGAGGAATAGAAGAAGTGAGGGTTAAGAGAATGAGGGAAGGGAGGGAGAGGGATAGGAGGAAGAGGAGACAAAGGAAGGGCGGAAGAGGTGCAAGAGGGGATTTAAGCCATGGGGAAGGAAAGGCCCCACAAGGAAAGGACCGTGGGGGTAGTCGATGTAAGAAGGGGAATGGGGAAGCAATGATAGAGGGAGATAAGAAAGGGGGAAAGCGGTAAGGGGGAGGGGGCACTGCAATACCTTGAGAACGGGTGGGGTAGGAGCAGGGCAGGGGGAAAGGGATGAGAGCAAAAGGGGATGGGTTAGAATTGGGGGCGGGGGGAGTAAGCGGGGTAGGGTTCTACAACGTTAGGGTAAAGGATGGGAGGGGCTGGGAGGAGTCCAAAGTCCTTGAGAGGCAATTGGTGTGGTAGCACCAATGATGGAGGTTGTTGGTTGGAAGGTTCGCTGCAATGAGCCATAGTAAGGGGAGGCAATAAAGAGGGAGGGGGAGATTGCAAGTCAGTAGAAAGAAAAGGAGTTTCAATAAGGGACTTGGAGGAGATTTGGGGGGGTGGGGTCGGCAATCTACAGATGGAGAGGTGAGTTCTGGCAGCAAGAAGTCGACGAGAGGAGGTGGTTCTGTGGTGGGAAAGCTAGGCGGGAAAGATGCAATAAGACGAGGACACGAGAAAGGGATAGAGTCAAAAGGTGGGAGCGAGGGAGGAAGCTGGGGTACAGCTTGGGCGGTCTGGAAAGCGGGGGACGGAGGCAGGGTCACGAAAGAGATGGTGGGAGAGGTGGTGATGCAAGTTGACGAGGCACAGCCAATGGGGATAGGGTTCGAATCTCAAGGGTGGAGAGGGGAGGAGGAATGGAGTGCATGTAGAGATATGGGCACAAGGTGATTTTGGGGAAGCAATCTCAAGAAGGGACAAGGCTGCATATGAGGCCGGAACGTGTCGAGATGAGGATGACAAAAGAGACATGTGGCTTGGGAGAAGAATGGAGGTAACGTGATCGAGGGGAAAGTACGAGGAGAGAGGGGGGGATGAGAGAGATGGGCATAGAGGAGGGGACGACAAGGACAAAGGGGGGACGTGGGGAGACGGGTTGGACACATGGGAGGGGCTTGGAGGGTGAAAAGGAGTGGGGATGGGATGAATACCATCAAGCTGGGAGGGCAGCAGGTGTACAGGTAAAGTAGATGACAGGTCAACCAAAAGGTGAGAGGGGGACGAGGTAGGAGTAGGAATCGAGGGGGAAGAAGGGATTGGGACTAGATCTGGGGGGATGCTTGGGACCGTCAGATGCAGTTGAGGATGGCGACAAATGTTCCCATGTGGACAGCGTCTTGAAACTTTGGTCCAAGAACCATGGTCCTTGGGGGAGGGGCTATCATGCAACAGGGATGGCTGAACATGGAGGCGGGAGGGGGGAGAGGCAAAAGACCAAGAGAGAAAAACACAAAAGAACTAGCCCTCAACTTCCAGCCAAATTGTTGGAGGGATAAATTGGGGATCAAGAACTTCGATAAGTAATAAAATGGAGCCAAAGGGGAGGTATTCTGAAGATTTCCAGTGGATGGCACACAGGTATTCTGAAGATTTCCAGTGGATGGCACACAGAGCAATGGAAGAGACCGTCAACCATACCTGTTGTTTTCTGAAAGCCACCAACTCAGTGGACCAGCATTGGAGTTGAAAGATGTGCACCTTTGAAGGACAAGGATTGAGGGCCTTGAAGTGCTCAGAGTGCCCTGCTTTCAGAGGAGAAAGATAATAGAATGGAACCATTGGCTACCTTCCACACATGTTGCCCCCATTTTTCTATGCCTCTGAAGTCGTTTCAGCATGGATGGAAAACACCAACGAGGGAGGAAAGGAGTTCTTGTTTGGGTTGCGAGGTTCTATCAGCCAGGATAGAAATGAGTTTGGGATTAGAGGAGATGGTATGGGAGGGGAGGATGGAGGAACGGTGGGAGGAGGAAGAAGGGGCAGAGGGAGGGGGAGGAAGGTGTGGAGGGGAGATGACGTGAGGCGTGGGTTTCAGGAGGTGGGCATAAGAGACATGGAGGGGTGGGGGGGACATGGGGTTAGGCAGGGGACCACTATTACTTATTTTCAAAGCTCAATGTCCAGTTTTCATATTTTCCTAGTCTATTTTTTCTAAACGTGTCCGACAATTTCCCTGTAGGTTTGCACACTTGGGTGTAACTAGATGGACACATAATTTCTCAATGAATTTTAATTTATCCAAAAAGAAAGATAGAAGGAAGACGGGACAAAGGAAAAGAACTTTGGTTATTACAGCAAAAAGTACCCCCATCTCCTTACAAATAACTCGAGTTAGAAAATATTTGAAGAATGGTCAGCTCTTGGGCCCTAGTATCTGTGATTTCAAAGGCCTTCAAGTGATAAATTTCTTAAGGGGTCGGAGAAATATTTTGTTCCATAACCCCTCCCATCGAGATCGATAACCAGATGCAACCACCAACTATTGGATACCTCAAGTGCAACTTTTTTTTAGAATAGTACAAGCATAACTTTGATTAACAAGGAGCAAGATATTGACAACATTACACTAACAAGGTATGAAGAGAATGGGTATTGTAAGAGGAACCAATGAATTGTTCTTTCTCCAAAATATGATTCAAATATTACAACTTCAGAAGAATATGTGTTTTGTTATCTTATGAGAGCCATAACAAAAATCTCCAATGCATTCTTGAGAATGAAAGCCACCATTAAGAATTATCTAGATTCAAGGCCAATAATTCACAATATTCAACTACCTTAAATCATAAAATATTCTTGACCATTAAAACTACAAATTGACAGCTATCCACATTGTACAACAAACAACTGTACAAAACAGTGATTGAGAACATGGATTTGAGCTCGATAGAGGGCAGGGTCAGAACTCGAGTCAGCCAGTTCGGCACAGCCACGTCTTTAGAGGAGTTGGCCAAGTCCATGGAAAGTTAACATAGTAGCCTCAAGAACCAGTAAGACTCTGTCAATTTCTGAGGTTTTTCAACAGGATCCAGCACTTGGATGGGTCCAAGTGACTCAGACAGGTTCAAGCCAGAGTCGGCAAGTTCCTAAACACTGGTCTAAAGAAAAGCAGCTTAAACACCCGCTGAGCTAACTCCAAGCTCAACAAATCCTAGTGTCACCGTAATCACAAAAGCATAGAATAATTAAACGAACATACGATTTTCAGACAATACATCAAAATTTGATGTTACCTTAACACGGCTAAGGGAATAAAGGTCACCCTGTAGGCGAAAGAATTCTTTTTCAACATCAGGCGTCACCAGTCCCCCATCATAGCGAGAGACAGTTGCATTGATTAAAGCCAAACATGCACTTATTATCCATACTTCTCGAAAGCAAAAAGGTAGTTTGTTCTGCAAAGTATCACATTCAGAAATTTGTGATAGAAGAAAAGAAGGTTAAGAGTAAGTTCATTATGACCTCTAGGATATACGTCACAATCAAAACGTTACTTGTTCTTTCAACTATTAAAAGATTTAATAGCAGAACACTCAGTAATCAATATCAATAAGGAGTCACACCACATACTTCATGCCTTGACAATGCTTTCGAGTAACTTATTATGAATGAGTATCCCCTTGATGCAACCTCGACTGGGCGATTTAGCTTGAATAATAGCTGCAGTATTCAAGATAAAGATCAATATTGCTGCCAGATTAGCTCTTTTCTTCATAAATTAAGCAGGCAACCAAACCTGAAACCCAAGGATTAAGAAAAGCTCCTCATATTAGGATTTTCCCCAAATTTAAAAGGGTTAAATCCCAACTCCCTCACCCAGAATTACAGGTCCAAATCCCATGCATAACATTGAAACGTGACAAGCTGCAAATTAGAATCCATGGCACTAAAAAACAATTTCTTTTGACTATGAAATCAGACCTGTGATACACATTAGCAGCAATAATATAGGCATGCATAATGTACTGCAGTTTCTTGAAGGAATTTGTCAAGATGCGCATGCATTGAAGCTTGTTGAATAAAATCATTAAGTAATCTTTATACAGTATGAAGTGTAGGGTCACACTTTGAACAGAATATTTTGAGTACAACTGATCCACGTACCTTTGACTGGCAGGCAAAGAGATATTGTCTAAATTCAAATTCTCTGAATGTATCATCCAGTACAAACTGAGATAACGGTTTATATGCATGGTTTAGAAAAGCTGCACGATCATCACCATTGTCCAAACCACCGAAGTCCTTATGTTTTACTCCTCGAGTATTCACTGTATCCATAAAATCACAAGTGACAAAATCTTAAAATATAATAATAATTGCAGAATGCAAACACCATGTTGCTGTCAACCTTGCCAACCATTTAGTTTCTCAATTATGCACCCAATTTGAATATCAATATTGGATTGTTTTACTCATTAGAAAGGAAATGACATGCAATTATTTTCACACTAGTACCCAATCCTGATGGTTGGATGAAGAAGGGGACAACATAATGTGTAAAAGATAGAGAAGCATGAAGGTCCTAGAGAAGCATGAATGTCCCGCTAGGACCACCTTACACTCGAAAAGTGAAAAATTGCAAGGAATCAAGGTACCACCTTATTTAAGTAATGCACTCAATTGAATGAAGTCAAAAACAAGGATAAGAAACTTGACATGGTGGTAAACCAAACAAAATCTGTGCATACATTTATTGTAACATGGTGTGGTATTATTGAAATGAGTTACAAAATATAAATCCTTATAGCTTGTGTGCTCTTTAGGAAATCACATGCTCTAAGCATAGACACATGCAAGGAATAAGTAACAAATTTATAAATTTGTTACTTATTTGCAAAGAATAAGTACAAAATAAGACACACGAACAAGTATAGACACAAACAAGAAATAAGTATGGGCACTGGAATAAGTAACAAATTTGCAAGGAATCAAACTAGGTACCACCTTATTCAAGTAATGTAATCAATTGAATACAATGATGAATGAATTTAAAAGAACTTGACATGGTGGTTAAACTAAATGAAACTTGTACATGCATTTATCATACACATGGTGTGGTATTATCAGGATGAGTTATAAAATATAAACCCTTATACCCAGTGTGGTTTTTAGGAAATGCATTTATCATACACATGGTGTGGTATTATCAAGATGAGTTATAAAATACAAACCCTTATACCCTGTGTGGTTTTTAGGAAATCAAAAATACTTAAGTATAGACACATGCTCGGTCTCTTATTTAGAGGAAATCTAGAGCGACGCTAAGTTGTTGGAAATGGGAGAGTGAAACAAGGCAAAAAAAAAAAAAAAAATCTTACAGTATCTCTGATCCCATACGTGATATATCGCTTTCTCAAGACAATATTTGCTCCTTACTGATAAGAATCAATGTGCATCTAAGTTTCAATCAAGCAAATTTGTCCTCGAGATACATGGGAGTAGACGATTGAGAAAACTATCTCATCAATACAAATGCACAAGTATTGCGAGATCTGAAGCAATAGAGTTGTAGCTTTCAAGAGAGAGAGTTTTCACAAAACATTTTGGAAAGAAGAAAATTTGTATGTTAAACTTGTACAAAAAACAAGAGGAAAGAGGTCCTATTTATAGAGAAATGAAGTGCTTTTTCACTATTCCAAGTAACTATATAAGTCAAGAATTTCATCTCTCAAAATCTCAACCATCAGTGAGGCGCATCTGTAGCAAATTGAGATCCAACAGTCAAATAGTAACTTTTTGGGTTCCGAGAAAGCAGCCGCCACACTTTTCATCCATAGTCACATAGTGTCTCTTCGAGCTCTAGAGATATAATTGTCATGCGTTATATACACATCTGCACTAATGGAATACAGGTACCTAAGTGCACCAATCTACCGAAATCACATGTCTTCACTAGTGAGACACTTCTCCAGAATGCAAGAAACGCACCGATCCACCGAAACCATCCGATGGGCCACAGTTCACCGGACTGCACCAATCAACAGGAACCATGCAACATCACTGGAGGAGCACATTACCAAATCTCATTAAAACCTACCTGTGCCAAAGCTAGTTGCAATAAAATGAAAGATGGGCCAGGAGCCTGACCCGCACACGTGCTTAGGCAAGAGTGTCTCGTGAGCCAATCCGAACGTGCAAGTGCTAAAGTGTGTCATCAAGAGCCTTTGCACCTCACAATTAATTGTGGTCGCCGCATTTGGTTTGGGCCAATATGGAATTCCATGTAGTAAATTCCTTAGCCACGGCTTCCTCATAAGCAAATTCTATTGCGATGAACTTCGACTCCATAATGGACCGAGATATGCACGTTTGTTTCTTTGAGCAGCATGATACTGCTCCACCACCTAAGGTGAATACCCTTGCGGATGTGGATAATGACTCTTTGAGTTGCTTGCTCCAACTTGCATCACTATATCCTTCCAACATTGTGTGATACAAGTATAATGTATGCACAAATTGATAGTTCCTTTGCGATATCTCATCCTGTTACTCTCTACTTGGGCAACTAGTATATATACTAAGTTTATGCAGTACATACACAATGTTTGGCCTCGTACAACTCATTGCATACATCAAACTACCAATTACTCTTATATACTTAATTTGAGAAATACATAACCCTTCATTTCTTAATAACTTTATATGAGGATTCATTGGTGTGAGTGCTAGCTTACAATCACCATCTCAAATTATTAAGCATATTTTCTATATATTGTGATCGGGTTAAAACCAAAGCATCATTCTTTCTCATTATCTTGATTACCAAGTATCACATCAGCCACTCCTAAATTCTTCATATCAAAGTTAGCTTCGAGGAACATTTTGGTTTCCTCTACAATTTCCAAGTTACAGCCAAATATTAACATATCATCAACATACAGACAACTTATGACACATTGAATTAAATTCCTTACATATACACACTTGCCTGCCTAACTTTTTTTAAATCCATTTGACAATATTACAGTATCAAATTTATTATGCCATTATTTTGGAGCCTGTTTCAGCCCATAGAAAGATTTGACTGATTTACACACTTTGTGTACATGGCCCGGCATAACAAAACCTTCTGGTTGGTCCATACAAATTCCTTCATCCAACTCACCATTTGGGAAAGCAAATTTTATATCCATTTGGTGAAAAATCAAACAGTTAATAGTGGTTAGAGCAAGTAACACACTTATCGTAGATTTCCTCGCTACGTGAGCATAAGTATCAAACTAGTCTATACCCTATTTTTATTTAAAACCCATGGAAACTAACTTGGCCTTGCACTTGCTAACAGACCCATCGGCATTCCTTTTTTTGAAACTCCATTTACACTTGATAAGTCTATAACTTGATGGCAAGTCTACTAATTTCCACGTATAATTAGCAAGAATTGAATCCATTTCACAATTAACGGCTTCTCTGCAAAAGACGACATCATGAGATGCTAGTGCTTCACTTAAAGCAGAAGGTTCTTCATCCTCATTTGAAGCCACGAGTATTTCACTCGATACTAGAATTTAGTCAGCCTCCACCTAGGTTTTAAAAACGGTAGGTGACCCAGTTTAGGTACCTCAAAAACAATGTCGCATCGGTGGATCGGGGAACCAAATGGGAAAAACCGCAAGATCTAGCATTAAAAAAATAAAAAAAATCACTAGAATTTCTTTAAAATCTAGTTTTTAAGGTTTTCAAAGAAATAATGGTATTGCATTATACTTTTCATTATTCTACTAAAAACACATAAATACTGTGAACATGTCTCATGTCTAAGTGTTTGTTGACCATTAAATTCATTTTATGGTCAATATAGGATTTAAATGCAACTCATTGCAATAAAATGGATTTATCTAACTCAAATTTTTATAATGAAAAAAAAAAAAAGGAATCTGGTAAAACACTATGATCCTCCATTTTTGCTTTCTCACACCACACATGCTTTTCTCTATTCTAGAAGTTCTCTTTTTCTCTTTTTTTTTGACGAGGTTTTCATTTCTAAAAAACCTCAAATATCATATAAGTTAAATCATTTCCAAAGTCTTGCCCACATGGTTATAATTTTAAAAAAAAAAAATCCACTCTACTACTTGAGATTTAGCAAGCAAAAAGTATATGTTACCAGATAAATAGATATAAGGTGTAATAATTAATATACACAGAAATATAAAATTTGCAATCATATTTTAACAAAAGTTAAGAAAATAAATAAATAAATTTAGGCATGCAATGAGAAAAATTAGGACTGAAGACCGCTAAGGGCACTCTCTATCAAACAGGTAAAAGACAGGGGCAATTTCTTTAAATATAAAATTTCATCAGAGATTGCACGATGTACACAATTTTGTCGCGTAGACCACGATTTGTTGAACAAAGCAAATATATCATCGTAAAGGGCTTAAGGCACAAGAGGCTCACGTAAAAAAGCGAGAGCAATTGCCCCACATCAGAGAGTTATAGGCAGAAGACGTTGTATAAGTAGCTTGAGGCTCACACCCCACTTGCACATTACGCCCTGCAATGCCATGCGTGATTTTTTGGGGCCAGCTAATGGTTGGCGCCCCACTCTTAAGTAAAAATATGGGTTGGGCCATCGGCCCTCTTTTGAAAAGAAAAAATTCAAAGATGACCATACCCATTTCAACCCTTATTAGTATTTAAAAAATGAACTTGCATAAATTCTCCCCCCGCCCCCAAGAACCGATTCAAGATAAAACCGACCAGTGTAGTTCTGACAGAATCGGCCAGTTCCTGACAAGACAGCCAAGAGCTGACCGTTTCAGAGGCGGACCCAACCAGTTCCCGATATATGATAGGAACTGGACTGGCTTCAACAATTTTCTATCCGGATCAGGCAATTTCGATCCGAGTTAGCAGTTTTTAAAACCTTGGCCTCCACCATGTGAATATAAAAATCTAGCCCGAAATTGTATAATGGATTCTTTCTTGCTCTCTTACTTCTTAGTTCAATAAATTCTTCAATGGGTCTATTACAGGTGTCCTGTTCATCTCCTCTTGGAAGAGGATCAACACATTATGGTTCACTTTTGTGAGTTAAATTCTCAAAGTCTCTATATTCAATTATGGCATTAGAACTTAGTTCTAAAAAATGATAGGCTTTACTGTTTTGTGCATACCCTACAAAAGCACATCTAGAGGTTTGGGGTCCCAATTTATTTCGTTTTAGATCCAGCAATCCTACATATGCGAAAAAACCTCACACTTCGAGAAAACCCAAATTTCGTTTATTATTGAAACAAAGCTCATAGGGTGTATTTTCTACTTTCTTATATGGTATTCAATTTAATTTGAAACACACAGAAAGTAAAGCATCACCCACAAAGGCAAAGACAAGTTGAAACTAATGATCATAACATTAACCATCTCCACCAATGTCTGGTTGTTTCTCTCGGGTACGCTATTTTGTTGAAGGGTGTACGGGGCGGTGCCTTGGTGGATAATCCCGTTGTTTTCACAAAAAAAGAAAAACTCATTTGATAAATATTCCCCAGCTCGTCACTCCTCAAAATCTTATTTTTCTTATCAAGTTGGTTCTCAACGTCGGCTTTATAAACTTTGAATTTCTCAAATGCCTCATCTTTGTTCCTTAACAAATAAACATATATGTACTAAGAGAAATCATCGATGACTATGATGAAGTACCTTTTTCCACCTCTTGTGAGGACATTATATAGGTCACAGATATCATGCATACAAGCCCTAATAATTCAGTAATCCTCTCAACTGAAGGGAAAGGTTTTCTTATTATTTTGGCTTGAACAAAAGTTTCATATTTACCATCACATATATCACCACATTAAGGGATTAAGCCTAACTTAACCAAGATATTGATTGAAGTAAAATTCAAGAAACCTATTCTAGCATGCCATAAATTGGAAACACTCACAAGAAACGCAGAAGAGTTTTTTATTTAATTACTTAAGTCGAGTTTAAACATCCCACTACATGAGTACCCATTGCCAACAAAAACACCTCTCCTAATCAAAATGACCTTATTAAATCCAATGACCATCCAGAAACCATGCTTATTGACGCCAAGTTCCTCCTCATTTCATCACATAAAAGACATTCTCCAAAGTGAGAACCTTAACCGAACTGAATAATAGGTCCCTTGAGCCTTTACCAAGAATCCTTATAAAGGCTTGGGTTCCCATCCTCCAACAGCTCATAGGTTTTAAAATAATCCCAGTCGTAACATGGATGGCAGCACTTGTGTCTACCCACCAACCAGAATCATTTTCAATTAAATTGACCTTAGTGATTATTGTCACAAATCTTTTTTCTTTGGTGGTTAAGTTTGCTTGGTTTAAGGGCTTTACAACGCTCTTCTGGTGTCGGCACTCCTTAAAGCAACTTCATGGGTTCCTATACAATTAATAAATACATTTCTTTTTAGACTTTTTGTCTTTGGAGATGTCTTTTTGCTGTTTGGAAAGAAAGGCTTCTTGTTAGGAGCCTTCTCCTTCGACTTGTGCTCTATAAGGTTTGCCTTTGCAATGTTCAAAAATTCAGGCGACCGGTGGCTGAAAGGCCAAATTGCCTAGGTGGGCCTTAAGCAAACTTCCTAAGCATCGTGCATCTAGGCGCTCACCTTAAGGCGATGGGCGCCTAAGTGGCATCTCGATCCAAGCAAGCTGAGGGAGGAAAATAGGCTCTCAGCCAAGGGTATTTTGGGGATTTCCCCCCTTAAAAGGGGGGTGGGGAGCATTCTAGTCCCCCAAACCCCTTTTGTGTATTTTAGATAGGGAAAAACTATCTAAAAAACTTAGGTTTTGAGATAATTCTCAAGATCAAAAAAAATAACATTTTTTATTCCTTGCGATATTCTTTTGAGTTTTTTTTCTTTTTTGACACATTTGTAGTTGAATACTTGAAATATGTTCTAAATATTTCCCAGTTTGGGCCTATATTGAAAAGCTTGGTGCATTACAATATTTGAATTGATTTTTCTTTTTTAATAATGTGTTACGATTGATATTCTTTTATTTTATATTTTTCTTTTTTGATATTTTTACATGTTTATAGTTGGAGTATTTTGTGACTATTTACCGATTTGGGCTTATATTTTGTGAATAGTTTGAAAGTTCGAATTAAATTCAAGGAAAGTACAGAATGAGACCATTTAACTTTGGTACAAAGTGGTCACATTAATCTTGACCATTGGATGTGAAATTGGGTGGCTGCAATTATTCCATTTACTAAGCTCAAACTTCAAAAGAAATTTTCTCGAACTTTGTGACACATCCAAGCTATCAAATTTCGCATCGGATTGTAAGTAATTGTGACCACCTTGTATGAAAGGTAAATGGTCTCATTGTATACAATCCCTTAAATTAACATTTTGTGAATATTTAGATTGCAAAACCAAATCTTTGGAGCCTCAAAACTACCCTAAGAACTCCCTCGGGGGCCTAAACCCCTGCCCTAAGAACTCCTTGGAGCCTAGCATGTCTTTGCGCTCCTGGGCGCCCGCCTAGGCAGGCGCATCCGACTTTTTGAACATTGTGCCTGGGATTAAAAACGATGCAGGAAAATTTGAGAAAATAATAAAATCAGCAAAGAACAAGCCAAACACAAGAACAATTCAATGAAACCGAGGGTTTCTTTTCCACACCCAAGCTAGAGTTACAAATGCCTAAGCTTTTCTTTTTTCTCAATTATGGAAAATCACGTGACTGGCTTCTCTTAGACCCCTACACACCTCTTAGTAATACTATTTAATGTTCCAAATACAAAAGTATCCAAACAAATAAAAAATTTACCCATATTTCCTAACTTATACTTAAAATTCGTAATGATAGTTTTACCTTGTGAACAGTACTCGTGAACAGTACTTATGAATACTCATAAAATAAATACAAAATATAAAAATCCAAGAATCCCTAAAAAATTAAAAACCCTAGAAATAAGCTCTAAAATTAGAATACAATATGCACCTTTGAAATTGAATCAAAATTAAAAAAATAAAAAACTTCCCTTCATCATTCTCCCCTGTTTGGAGAAAACTTGTCCTCCAATTTTGAAGTGTGCTAAGATGAATTTAGCATCAAAACCACCTTCTTCAACCTTCTTTTCTTTGTCAGCTCAAATATTATTCATGGTAAAAAAAATTTCTCAAGAAACGATCCTGATATGCATATTGATGAATCAATGCAAATTTATCAAATATGGCTATCCTTGAATTCCTATTGGAAATCGTGTAGGCAACTTCAAACCCAATTTTTCGTGTAGAGACTTTCTCAACATCTATTTAATTACACTCTGGAATTAGGGCAACAATTTGGGGCTTATGAGTCAACCACGCTTCCTATGTGCCACTCTGATTCCAACGCCCTAAATCTGATGAATGCTCCACTTGTTCCATATCCTTACGATCTTTGAAGGCCATGATTTTAATCAATCCACCTGTTGCCTTCTCTCCATATTCTTCAGGAGCAAGATCCTCTCGCGAAACATCTTCATCTCAATCTTTATCATAACTTGGATTCCCTAAAGATCTTGTTGTTCATCGAAGTATGTGTCAAAGATTGGTGGTGAATCCCAATCTACAACTTACTTATTTTCAATGCATCATGTGCCAAAATTAAGAATCTCATCCTTCAAATCAAAATCCGTAGAGTGCTAATCCCCCACATCTAGGTCTTCTATCATTGTCCTCATCACTCGACTCCCAACATGGACTGCGAAAGTGAACAGACTTGTACTCGAGATCCTCTTGGCTGAAAGATCTCCATCTTACCCATTATTGAGGCTCACGAACTATTGCGTCAGCCACTAAACTTCCCTCTCAAATTCATCAATTCTATTATCTCTGTAATCACAAAGTGGATCTACGAAATCCACAGTCCCTTCTTGCTGCCATGGGTCCACCAATTTCACAAATCCTAGGAAGATGATCAACAAAAACGTGCTAAAATTCAGCAAGATCTAGGCTAATTTAGAAAAAAAAAAAAAAAGGGGGCCAAAATCAGCAAACCCTAGACCCCGACTGTAACTTCCCGGCTTTGTTGTTGATCTAGGGCAACAAAATATCAATCGTATAGTATTGTCTGTACGGTGCCGCAGAAACGTCCGTACAATGCTACAATACCTTTTGTTCACTGCTAGAGTAGCGTCTGTACATTGCTACAGTATTGTCTATGCAGATCGTCAGGCTCATACTAATTTGATGTAAGAAAATTTAAGAAAACAGTAAAATCAACAAGGAACAAGCCAAACACAAGCACATTTCAAAAAAACCTAAGGTTTCTTCTCTACACCTAAGCTAGGGTTGCAAAGGCCTAAGCTTTTCCTTTTCTCAATTCTAAAACCACCTCTTTATAATAT
This sequence comes from Amborella trichopoda, assembly GCF_054954075.1. NCBI lineage: Eukaryota > Viridiplantae > Streptophyta > Magnoliopsida > Amborellales > Amborellaceae > Amborella > Amborella trichopoda. The sequence continues at coordinate 372,859 of NC_142345.1, forward strand.
TATTTAGTGTTTTAAGTACAAAAAGTGTCCCAACAAATAATACATTGATCCATATATCTTAACTTCTTCAAATTTGTAATGATAGTTTTACCCATGTGAATAGTATTGTGAATAGTACTCATGAAGTAAATAAAAAAATATAAGAACCCCTAAAAAAACTTAAAAGCCCTAAACATAAACCTCAAACCAAAACCATAGTATACGTCCTTTGAAATTTAAAAAATTAAAACTAAATTAAAAATAAGAATAATTTTACCCTCTATCAAAAAGTCTCTTGCCAACTAAGTTTTCCATGGACACATCTTTCATTTCCAAAAGGCTATTCTCTTCTTTAATACAAAGAGACCGTTGAAGTTGAACAAGATCAACATCAACCTTCTTATATTTCATTTTCTTTTCGTACTCTCTCCATGATGGGGGCAACTTATGAGTAATGGCTCTCACTTGGAAAGCCTCACTCAACTCCACTCTGCAGCATTTAAGTTCACTTACAAGCAGCTGTAACTCATATACTTGACTAAGCATAGGCTTATTTTTAGTAAATTTCAAGTCAAGGTAATTGAAAATAAAAAATCGTTGATTACTTGATTATTTGGTCTTGTATTTGATCTCCAACTCATTCCATACATCTTTTGTTGTAGAAAAAGGTCCATTCATGTTGAAGATGGGGACTGTGAGTGCATTGACGATGTGTCATTTGCATATGAAGTCATTCTCTATCCACTTCCGGCAAAGTTTCAACTTCTCCTCTCATTGTTGTGCTTGCCACCTCTGAAAGTTCGACCCCATCAAAGCAGTCAATATCACAGCTTTGAAAGACTCCATATTTCACCTGGGATATTGTCCTGAATTGTTGGAAATGGGAGGGTGAAACAAGCAAAATACTAAACAAAAGATCTTACAATATCTCTTATTGCAAGCGCGATATATCGCTTTCTCAAGACAATATTTGGCTCTTACTAATAAGAATCAATTTGCATCTCCACTAGTCTAATTTGTCCTCGGGATATATGGGAGAAGAGGATTAAGAAAACTATACAAATGCACAAGTATTTGAGATCTAAAACATCAAAGTTGCCTCGTTCTAGAGAGAGAGTTCTCCCCAAACACTTTAGAATGAAGAAAATTTAATATGTCAAAGTTTTATAAAAACTAGAGGAAACAATTTCCTATTTCAAAAGAGATGAAGTGTTTTTTGGCTACTCCATGTAACTATAGAAGTCAAGAATTGCGCCTCTCAAAATCTCAACCGCTAATGCAGTGCATCCGCTACAACCCGACATCCAACAGTCATGCAGTAACTTTTTGGGTTCTAGGAAAGCAGTGGTCACACTTTCCAAGCGTAACCCAAAAGTCACACGGTGTCTCTTCGGGTTCCAGAGAAACAACCGTCACACATTATGTACAGCTTCTTCACTTGTGGAACACAAGTACCAAAGCACACCAATCTATCAGAGTCGCATGCCTTCGCTGGTGAGGTACAATTCTCCATAACACGTCAATCCACATGAACTATCCAATGGGGCATAGTTCACCAGAGTGCACCAATCCACCGGAACTGTGTTAAGTTCACCGGACGGACACATTACATTACCAGGACTATAGTCTACTAAAGGCTAAGCTAGTTGTGGTAAAAAGAAAGACGAGCCCAAACTAGACACGTGCTTGGACAAGGGCGCTTCCTGGAGTGTGTGAAGTGTAAAGTGCGCCATCAAAAGCCCTTGCACCCCCCGCCCTCGCCCTCGCACATGCACACGCACGTGAGAGTGCAAGTTCTCATGTTATGCTTTTACCCTACAAAGCCCTTCTCTGCATTTGGTTCTTAGAATACAAGCGAAGAGGACATCCACATATTTAAGCTAGGCTTCCCTCATCCACATCTTTCATGTGGAATAAATAACCTACTACTTCTCTTTTTGCAAATAAGATAAAACATACTTTCCAACACATTATACTTTCCAAAACACTATGAAACAAAAGGGATATTATTTTTAAATAGCAAAGTATTTTTCAAAGCAAAATACTCTCATCACAAACCTGTTTCTAGATAGCAAAGTTCTAGCTCATCATATTCTCGCAAGGAGTCCTCATGGAGATGAGCCATCTCAAACATGAAAGCTAAGCTCTCCTGAGGACCAAAGACAAAATATTAGGAGTCCAGCTAGTGACCAATTTAATACCATAGAAAACTCCCACTCATCTTTTGTATGTGAACAGACATTCATCAGAATGATCACTCTGACAAAAATAGAATAGATAACAGCATGAAAGCCTACCTTCAAAATAAAGAAGTTACAAAAATTCCACACTGGCATGAAACGTTGTTCACTGAGCTTACGAATCTCCTCCTCATAGAATTGAACACGTCTGTCCAAAGTATTTCTGATAGATTCAATTATCCTGGAATCAATATCTTCCCATACAGATGTTTCTGCTCCATGTATATCTAGTTTGCAGCACCTGTAAGCATATGCAGCACCAATAGAAACAGCTCATGCAATCAAGCAGGGCAATCTTGTTAATGTGTGTAAGAAGAATGAAGACTGAAGTTGCAATTAAATTCACGTTGAAATAATGGTACCGTTTCAAGAGAGAGGGTGCATGCCCTTCCTAATGATGCAGTTTCAGACCATCTTTTCTCTGACAACATGCTTCTTTTATTGGAAAATTCATGGAACAATTCTGTTCTTTTCAAATCTATACAAACTCCTTACCAGGAGCCCAAATCAAATCTCATAACTATTATGTACCATCTGCTACATAGTTTAAGGAGCCCATGATTGGAAGCTCCAAATACTATGCATAAGTCGAGAACCTTGCGATTAAAAACTTCAAAATATAATATTCCAGAATGATAGTCAAAAAACAAACTTTGAGGTGCACAAACCATTTGCGTTAAGAAATCAATATCTTCATAATAACACAAACTTAACAATAAAACATGATGAAAAATAAATAAACATGATGGGAACATACGATTTAAAATTAAAGTTTTATGCACAGCCAAGATACAGGATAGCATGAACCTCATGCTCCAAAAGGATATACAGAAAATGTGACACTACAAGTCCTTAAACAAGATAAATGAAAACAGAAAAGGCAGAGAGTTCCCACAGAAAATATAATTTAATGAATATGAGTAAGGAAAATGAGGAGCAAAGAAACCCACATAACATAGGTAGAAACACAGAAGAATAACAAGCACTAGGTAAAGACTGATATGTAACCCAACATGCATGATCAAAATGTGCATTCTAGTTCCATACATCCCTCCACGCTAGTGAATTTAACCAACATCAATCCAAATAGTGAAACTTCATGAAAATAGAATACTGCAAAGAGAAAAGGAGAGGGGATTTAGTGTTTGACAAAAGATCCATGCCATGAGAATTTGGGCCATCGCTATGAAGGTAACAGCATTTTAGCATTGGCCTAAGCCTAACAAAGAATGAACAATTCTGACAATGCATAAACATATAATAGGCAATACAAAGCTATCAAAAATAGAATTTGTACATCTATCATCGATTACTCACTTTATGTCTACAAACAAAATTTTCAGTCCAATTGTAATGAACATTAGTTACTCTTGTTTTACGGGTCCAGACACTAGATACACTTATCGTATAATGCGTCTAGTAATAAGTTTCAAGGTAATTTTCTCTTTTCTGATAAATAACCCTTGTGGATTAAGGATTAGCAGAAGAAGAGCACTGCAGAGATAATATTACAGCAAAAGAGAGATTCCCATACAATCAAACCCACTCGAGAGACCCCATTCTGGTTCACCATATCAGCTCTCGATCTGCTTTCGATAAGCAATCTGGAACAAGATCACCTTCGAGCCTATGACCACTATAGTTTATTGTGACACATCTGCAAGTCCCTGTAGGATAATTGATTATGTTGGTTTGATACTTGAAGTGGATTGAGACTCTATGACGATTATGATAAAACAGAAAGGACTATTTGTAGACAAGCATACAAAGAGATTATGTGAGGAAAAGAAAAATGCCCCCTGCTTGAACATGATCTGCTCTGTAGATTGTACCAGAGTTGGGGTCAGGAGTGGAAAGGGATTGGGAGTGTGGGATCCTGATAGGCTAGAAGCTCGCTATGGTCAAGATTGCTCTCCATACACCCTGAATTTTAGAGATCTCAATCTCAACATATTGGGGAAGTCTATCCGAACTTTTTAAGATCACAAGACAAATTCTAGAGGTCCAAGATCCATATGGTAAAAGCATCTTTTTTCAATCTGAAAAATATATTGAACATGATTTTGCAGCATAATTACTTTATTTTTTTGATTGATATGCATCCAAGACTTATTTCCTTATAACAGATCAATCACACAAGGGTGTGATCTAAATTGACTGATCCCAAAAGGATTGGGAGTGAGCATGGGATCGCCGCAATGGCCATCACGTGGAAGATGCCAGTAACTATGGAATCTACATCCATTTCTATCAACTCAAAAGAGACACACATCTAAATTGGGACGATGACATGATAGTCCCAAACAGGATTTTGCCTGATAATGAGATAGACACCTAGAGTTTGAAACTCCGTTATGCAAGCATAGCTGATTGACGAATTGAGCCCGTCCCCCTCCCCCTCCCAAAAAAAAAAAACCCCACCCGCTTAAAAACAAACAAAAAAAAAAGGTAACTTGCTAGCCAGTTTTGCATGTATATGTAATCAGCAACATTCAATCCAGAATGAAGATGCTATAAATAAGCATGGTTGGAAGCTCACCGTTCTCTCTTTTTGGAGTTAAAATCAACTTCAAGCTTGGCATATATTTTCTTTGCTGACTTCGTGGCCTGATCATTGCTAGGATGTGCTTTTGACACAAAAACTATAAACCACTCACGTTCATCATTCTGAACAATCAATTTCAATCGAGGTTTTAGAATTGTCTTGAACTCATCAAGATCCTGCAGAATAAGAAAAATGAAAGCATTACAAAAATACTTCAGTGAGGAAACCATAAAGAGAGTGCAGATAAAGGCATATTTCTAAAAAAAGAGACTGTAAATGCCAGATTGATTGGACTTTAGAACTTGCGCCATAGCATCAAACACTAAATAGATTGTTTCTTCCAACTCTTACATTGGAATCTAACTCAGAGTTTGATTCCTAAATATGCATAGCACACTTACTTTTATTTACTGTATTAAAAATAATGGCACTATAATCATAGAATAGTGGAAACATTGCAGAAACACAGGAACCTCAACAGTTTTTTAGGGAATTAGTGAGTAACCAGAATAAAAGAAAATGCATCAGGATACACATGTAAAATTGCCGTGCCGCCTACACAAGAAAACCTAAGCACAAAGAAGTCAAGTATATGATAAAAAGAGTTGCAAGTACAAAATTGCAAGGCATGTTCTTGTAGAAATAATCTAAGAAAAATCATGATTTCATAACTTTAATTTGAGCCATGGGCACAAACATAGCCAGGAAAAAAAAGGCAATGATTACTTTTTACAATGGTGAAAAGGTAGAGAGCATGAAACTAAGACAAGGGTATAAAATAAAAAGAACCTCACAAATATGAAACTAGGACAAGGATGGTGAATACTGAATATTACCTCACAAGTGACAAGAACTGCAGTTGCATAGGGTTCACGGAACCAAAACAAATATTGTTCCTGTGGAAAGCGACTGCGGAGGCGAGCATCAGTTGTCAATATGAACTCAACGGGTAGATTTTCAACATATACAGGATTCCGAGTCTTGTTATTGAGACAAGCTTTTTTGAATGGCAATCGTGCCTCAAATCCATCCTTGACAGTTGGCCACAAATCACTAACATCTTCAACTGATAAATAAAACAAGCATAAAAGCCATAAGCAACTCAACAGTGTAAAAGGACAGAAAAAGTGTGATAGTCGAACCCACAAAGTATATTATCTAATAAATAAGAACCAACTATAAAGTATTGCTCCTAATGTTAACACAGTACACCAAGGTTATACACATATATACAGGCATGCTCATATTGTACTTGGTAATTACTATGTGTATTCACAAATGCCCAAGAAACACACTGTTGTTCACTTAAAAAAATAAAAATTGACTAGAACTGCACCAGAAACTAGAGCACCCAACTTTAGATGGCCTACCTATTGCAGAACTGTTTTTCTCCTTTAGGGATCTGAAGTTCGATGGTGACAAGAAATAAACAGAATTTTTATAATCCCAAGTACAGAAAATCAGAGCCAAACGACGCAGTCGTCTGTTAAGGACTGGCTAGTATTTCAGTTCTTACTGTGTTTCAATAGATATTTGACCATATAATAGTTCATTCTAATATATTGACTCAGTATCCACACAAAATGTACACACCAGCGTTTCAAAACCCAGAACGGCCAGGTCAACTAGCCTTCCAGAAATCCAGCATGGATTGGGGAATCAAACGATTCTCTGGTGTGAGAATCGGTCAATAAAAATAATACATAAAAACTTAAAATAATAAATAAAAATAAAAAGTATAATCAGTGGGAATAAGGCGATTTAGCCAGTCTGGATCGCCCAGCTGCCTAACAGAACAAAGCGAATCCATCCAATTCGGACCGACTCCTGGTTTTGACAAGGAACCAGGGTGGTAGAGACCAATTCCCAATCTGTATGGGCGATTCCTGATCTAGATTGGCTAATTTTAAATCACTTGTATTCACATAGAAACCTACTATAGTTGGTCTTTTTCTCTCCCATTGGGTGGCACAGTTCAGATTCTAGTGCGCTACATCTAATATCATAGATGTTTAAAACTTCAAATCATAAAGAATTTTCCTGCACTTTAACAAGGTATGCTTGGGTGAGAGGGGGTGGGGGGTGGGGGGTGGGGGGTGGGGTGTGAGGGGTGAACGTATCATCTAAAATACCTTGTTACACCAGTTATTTATTTTTGTAGCTTAACGTAAAAAGCATTTAAAAGGTTCCCTTTAAAGTGTACACAATCTGAAAGACCTAGTTCTGTGTTCACTTGATTCTTTACTTTTTTTAATTTCCTCCGTAAGCATCTAGGCAAGGTGACCTATTACCCCATTCAAGGTAAGCCGTTGATCACCATGATCCGATACAAAAGGATTTAAAAACACATCCAAGGCACTTCTATTAAGTAATATTTGCCTGGATACAAGTGCCAAGTAAAGCATATAATGATAAAAACTACAAAAGTGACTTTTCAAAAGCATCGACTTCCTACCAGCCTTTTTGTCCATAGAACACTCTGGCATTATGCTAGTGAGAGCAAACAAAGAAACATGTTCCACTGCTTCTTATTCCAATTGGTCATAACCATGTACCTCCCTAAATCATTTGACTTCGAAACATAGATTGACAACCTAAAGGCACATCTAAGATTTTCCTTTAGCTGATTCATGTGCATTAATAATTGCATATTAGCTTAGTTGATAGAGAATGGAAAAATCAAGAAATGCACAGCTCCTCCTCATGGATGGTAATGAATAATGTGGTCAATTAATATCGATCTGATTTAGTATTTGAATAATCATTTCTCACATTACTGTCAAGAACTCTAAGAAAGCAAAGGCTAGAGATGAACTTGACAATGGAAGAATATAAACTAAAATCTGGCAAGATGAATTGATAGGAATAGAAGAGACTGGCATAGCTTTTCGAACATCAGATCACCATACTCCTAGCATTTCAAACAAAATGTTCCACTGGACCCATCAAATTACCACTGTCATTTAAGATAACCGAACTCAATTCATCTTGACCTAGCATTAACAACCAGAACGAATCACAAACAAAATTCAACAAATCAGAGGTGCATGAGAAACACAGAGAAACCAATCAAGTCAATGGAAATTAGTGCACACCTGCTACGACCAGGCGGTTTGAAGAGCTCTTGATCGCCTGAAACTGAGCTAGGTAATTGGCCATGGAGGAATGAGATCTGATACTGAGACGATAATGGATTTGAAAAAAAAGGAAGAAACAACCCTAGAATTAGGAGCAGAAAATCGTCATATTGATCGGTGATAGAATTTGATAGGCCAGATGTTTAAAAAATGCTGACCCGGGGTGTGATCAGCTACGAGTTCGATTTACCAGCGGCGGTTAGTTGGGTGTCGCAGTAGTAAATAGTGCAAAATGTAAACCAAATTTTGGGTGTCGCGAGGTTCTGGTGAGGCACTCGAGTTGCAGAGAACAGGAGGTGAAGGTTTTTTTAGGGTTCGTTGGCTCATCAAACCCGTCCCCAGCTGCTGTATGCAAAGGTATGGATTTTGTAGTATGAAACCTCCTCCCTCTGCTTTCCCCTCACTGCCCCTTTCAAAAACTCTCTCTGCTTTCCCCAGCTGCTGCACCCCTCCTAAACCTCACTCTCTTTCTGCTGTCCTTTCAAACCTCCACCCAATCTCTCTCCCTAAATCCTATCTTTCTCCCTCACAGTCACGGTCTCTCTGCCCTCACCCAGATATCTTTCCCTCTTTCCCCTCTGCTCTCTCTTTCTCTCTCAAAACCCCCAGAATCTCGTGCTTCGCTCATCCCCTCACAAACTCTGCCCCCAATAAAATATCTCTCTCTCTCTGTAATTCTCTCTCGGGCAAGCCCCAATCTCTCGCACTCTCTCTCTCTCAATCTCAAATTCTCTATCTCTCCCTCACCCAATCTTCTCAATCTCTCCCTGTGTTTTCACGAAACTCTCTCTTTTCAATCTCTTTCTCCTTCTCTCTCCCAATCTCCCCCAATCTTCTCTGGGTGCAGTTGGCCTGGCTGCAGTTGACATACGGATGCATCCGTAGTGTGCCTTCAAATTTTATCACGGTACATTATTTTGATGTAAAATGTTTTTTTTAGACTTGAATTTTTTTTTATTTTTCATCGTCATACATCTCAATGTCCAAATAACCAATCAAAAGGTTTTTCAACATTAAAATTACTTTTTTCTATTTTTGAAGTGCTACATTTTAGGGGTGCAACCTTATATAAATATTTTCCTTCTCCCTCTCTTTCCCTATCTCCCCCAATCTTCTCTCGATGTTCCATTCCTCTCTCTCTCCCTTTCTTTTTGTCTCTCTCTTTCTTTCAACTTTTTCTCTCCAAATAAACCTATTAACTCATACTCTCTCCCCCTCACACTATTTATTTCCCTCGAATTTTTATCTCTCATGCCCGTTCCCTAGCTTTTTCTCCCCCACACACTTTTCTCTCTCTTGATGGACCCAACTCCCCGCCCTTGGACGACCTGACTATAGTTGGGGTTATCTCTTCCCAGCAATCAATATTTTCCAATGGCGATCCCAACCGAATACCTGCTAGTCAAGACTCCACGCTAGTAGATCCAAGCCACTTTCCGCCATTACTTGTTGCAAATGGCGATGCAACCACCTCTACTGCGGTGAATAACTCGACTCCCTCTCAACAGCAACCTGCCAATTCACCGCCCTCTGAGGGTCGTGATGGGAAGGGAGAGGTGATGAATGACTGTGGAAGGTCTTGGGAACAGTAGGAATGTATGTCAAAGGAATCCTTCCTCCTTACTCTTCCTGTTTGGACAGCACGGTGTGCAAAACGAGATAATTTATTTTAGTAACTTGCCCATAGAACCTTCACATGCTGTTAAAGGCAAGAGGTGTGCCACCATTGATGATGAGCTCTACAAAAGGTGTGTGGCTAGATGGAACCATAGACTGTTGGGATATGATGCTGCCAAAAATGTGGCGCATGTAGTCCGACCTCGAGATGGTGTCCCTCAATGATAGCTTCTTATTATTTACATTCAAATCGGTTGAGGACATGGAGATGGCAATGATTAAGGGGGGGCATGGTTTATTAACAAGAAATGTCTCGTCCTTCAGAAATGGATTCCTAATGCTTTGCCATCAGGGAAGAATCTTCGTACAATTCCAGTTTGGATTAAGCTCCCTGACCTTCCATTACTCTGTTGAGAACCGGACAATGTGGTTGCAATGAATGATCTCGCCATGCAGAAACCCCGTCAAGCTTATGTTGACATGGTAGAGGTGCTTGCACCTAGCCCATTGGATGGAACCTTGGAGGGCGATCACACACAGCGACCAAACTAACCCTGAGACGTTGATCAACGTCCCTTATGATGATAGCATGCCCTCCTCTAAACCGTTGGATGATGGAAGGAAGGATAATGACACTGCTAGCACCAAGAGTGTTGTCCGGGGAGCTAGGGCTTCTGAAGGCTTGGACAAGGAGGCTGCTCTGGAGGAGGAGGCTGCTCTGGAGCAGGCGGCTCCTAGGGACAGTAACTCTCTCTCTATAGGCAAGCGCATGCCTTTCGATCCTCCAAACATGGAAACACCACAGGGGCTAGAAGTGACAAGGTGGAAGGACAATGTCACCGAATTGGAAAGAGACCACTCGAGATCAAGCATAAGGCAGGCTCTAAATCAATCCTTGACTGCACAAGGACATATTGCAGACACCAGCCGCACTCTTAGCATGTCAACAGCTCTGCCTGGGTCAAAAGGGCCATGGATATGATTGGCTACAAGGATGGAAGACGAGCGCAGCCTGGCAGTAAAACCTTCATAAGTGATGTTTTTGCCTACTCCAATACCAAATGGCGGAATTTTGTTGGACGAAAATTTTGGAGATGGTGCAATGGCTTTGTTGCATCGAAGCTCTACAACTAGAGGCAGTGCTATTGTCCTAACCAGAATGTCAACATCAACATTCGGTCCAATGAGAGAGATGCGGTTGTTTTAGGTGAGATAAAAAATGAAACCACTCACACCAAGCCACTAACCTTGACCTCTTATGATTTCCCTATTTCACCCAAGCTCATCGAAACTCACTAGGATGGCCAGGTCACCAGGGTGAAATTTCGAACCCCACCAGATGACACAGACAAAACTGGGAGAGACAACAGCTCGACTATGAAGGGTGGCCAAATAAAACAAGCTGCATGTAACATGTTGCCCCCAACTTTAAGTGAAACCCAACCGGATAAGGTGGGCTCCTCACAGCCACTGAAGGGTTTGAGGGTGAAATTAAGGAGTAACCGTCGCAAATGATCTCAACACTAAAAGTTAATATAACTTCAAAAACCAAACCAACATTGTGCAAAGCTATGGGTCCGCTCAACACCCAGGTATGTCCTCATCTTCCTCCTAATTTAATTATGTCAATTTTATCACGGAATGTTAGAGGAATCAATACCACAGGTGGGACATTCGACATCAGAAACCTTATAAGTAATCATGATGTCGGTTTGTGTTTTCTACTTGAAACGAAAATGAAAATACAATCAGCTAAAAAATGGTTTAAAAGATTGGGGTTCTATAATTCCTTTGTCATTAATGAGATAGATGATAGATCAAGAATCATGTTTGCTTGGAATCCTAATATCTACTCCGTTAATATCATCGATGTCCAATATCAAGCCATTACTGCAAAGGTGCATCGGCCTAGGACCGGGGTCTCTTTTGTCATCATTGGTGTTTATGGTCGTAATTTTGTTTCCGAAAGAGGTATTCTACGGGACCATTTGCGCAATATCAAGCTACAACACTCAAGCCCATGGTCGGTGTTAGGGGATTTTAGTTCTGTTTTGGACCAAACTGAGAAGTATGAGGGCAGGAGCGAGTTCAGCGCAGATTCGAAGGTGTTTGCTAAGATGTTAGTGGACTGCGCCCTTGTGGACCTTGGCTCTTCAAGGGGATGGTTTTCATGGTCGAACAACAGTATTGGGGCAGATATTGACTTGGCAAATATTGACTGGGTGATGGATATGCCGGAGGTTAAAGTGGAACTACTGCCAAAAGGCACTTAAGATCACTCTCCCTTATTGGTGTCTCCTTTTACCCCACCATTAGGACTTGAGCCTTTCAGATACTTTTCCATGTTGCACGACGCCCCGGACTTCATGAAGCTTATCAAAAACTCATGGCAGAGCAAGATTGAGGGCACTCTAATGCACAAATTTGCTTCCAAATTAAGAAGATTGTATGGAGATATCTGTAGATGGAATAAAATGTCATTTGGTCTAGTTGGTACAAGGATAAGGGAAGCAAGAGAAAGACTTTCGGTGTTGCATGATTTGATAAATACTAGCCATAGGGATCTCTCCATTATGTCTGAAGAAGCACAACTCACAACACATTTACAACATGCTATTGCCCAAGAAGAGAGTACGTGGAGAGAGAAATCATGTGAAACATGGCTAAAAGAGAGTGACTCCAACATCAATTTTGTTCACATGTCTACTATTGCCAGGAGGTGGAATGATAGAATTATCTATCTCAAAGACTGCTGGTAACCATATTTCAGACCCCGAGTCTATTGAAACTCATATGACCTTTTTAAAGACCTCCTAGCCTCATAGCCACAAGAAGAATCCTTAAGGGGGGCAAAAGCTCAAGACTTCCTACCAGAAGAGCGACTCACTCAAGACCAGTGCAATGAATTGATTAAAAATGTCTCATTAGAAGTTATCAAAAAATGTGTGTGGGGTATAAAGTCAGAGAGTGCATCAGATCCTGAAGGTTTTAGAGTAGAATTTTATAAATTCAGTTGAGATGTCATTAAAGCGGATATTTTCAATGCACTCGAGGATTCATTTGGGAACGGTAAGTTCTTAAAAGAGGTAAACTCAACTTTCATATGCTTGATTCTTAAAGTGACATGCCCTACTGTTATGAATGATTTCCGACCCATTGGCTTATGCAATATTGTTTACAAAATTATCAGCAAGATAATTGCAAATAGGCTTAAGACGGTTTTGGATGGGCTTATCCACCCTTGTCAGGCGGCTTTCTTGAGAAGCAAGCATATTATTGATATGATGTCCTAATAGTTAATAAGCTCATGTCCTTGTGCCACAAAGCCTTAGCCATACCCAAAATATGCCTTCAACTATATCTCATTAGTGCTTATGACAGGGTCTCTTGGAAGTTCATTTTAAATAGACTCCATGCCATGGGGCTTCCAGATATTTTTTATATTATAGATTCAACACTACATCATTACCCCATCATGCTCTATACTGCACAATGGATCTCCTGTGGGCTATTTAAGGGGAAACGGGGTTTGAGACAAGGTGACCCTCTCTCCTCCTACATATTCCTTATTGTGATGGACTACCTTAGTAGAATGCTTGATGTGGCTATTGCAACCAAATACCTCCCTCCTGCCTTTCCCATCAGGGTGCAACTATGGGGTCATTCATTTGATCTATGTGGACGACACACTTATTTTTTGTAAGGGCTCTGCACAAGCAGTGTGAACCATCAAACATATTATTGACATTTTTTGCAAGGTCACGGGTCAACAACTTAATTAAAGTAAGAGTAAAGCTATATTTTTTGGAGTCGGCGCAAGCTTGAGAGCTCAAGTCCTCGATATCCTCCGATTTGGGACAGGTGAACTTCCTGCAAAATATCTTGACCTCCCTCTCTTCCATGGTCCCCTAAGGCACTCTCACTGCCACAGCTTACTCGGGAATACTATATCTTGGATCAGGCCCTAGCAAGCTTTGCCTCTTTCCTTTGCAGGGCGCCTACAACTTCTATCTATTGGTTGCTCTCATTCTCTGTTCCGAGCTGCACCGACAATGTCATCGAAAGACTCCAACGCAACTTCCATTGGGCAGGGACACCTGAGACAATGGGACTTCATCTTGATATGTGGAACATCGTATGCCAAAAAACTGAAGAAGGAGGTATTGGGATCCGTCATATTCACGATCTCAATATGGCTGACATGATGAAGTTCGCTTGGAGAGTTATCTCAAAACCTTCATCTCAATTGTCTCGTTTTTTTAAGCATAGATACTTTCGCCACTCATCAGTTTGGTTAGCCTAGCCTATAAGTTGCTCACATGCATGGAGGGGGGTCGCCTTGGGATTAAATAGATTGGAGAATAATGTTACATGGATAGTCGGCGATGGAAGCCTAATTGACTTTTGGACAGATCCATGGTTGTCAGAGTAATTCTCATGGGAGAAATATGGTGGAGATGCACATAATGCACTGGTAAATTTGGTAAACTCCAAGGTGTCAGACTATATCAAAGGTTCACCACAAAAAATGGGATCTTCCAACCCCTACTTCCAGCCAACTCGTCCAAGTTTGGGCAGAAGTATATTCACATGTGCTACCTCTACACCCCTCACAGGACCAGCTGGTTTGGATCCACTACACTAGTAGTGATTTCTCAATAGGTAGTGTTTGGGATTACATCAGACTTAATGCCCTTGTCCAATCAACTTTCAAGGCCTTGTGGAAAACCCCATCCCACCCAAGAGGGAAATGGTTCACATGCCTTGCCCTGCATTCCTGTTTGCCCATCATGGGTTTGCTCCAATCTAGGGGCTTACCTCTGGTGTTCAGATTCCATTTTTGCCTCCAGGAGGAGGAGGCCACTAATCATATTATTGTGCAGTGTGTATTCTCGCAAGTCCCTTGGATATCCTTATTTTGGAGGTTTGGCAAACTTATGCCGCTTGAGCAATCAACTATGATGATGATGGCAAAATGAATCAAATTTCATTTTAAATCCACCGGCATAAAAAATGTCTGGCTCTCCATCTTCTCCACTATAATCTGGTGCCTATGGGCTGAGCGCAACGCACGCATCCATGAAAGGAGGACCACTTCCTGAGAGCACCTTCTACAAAGGATTATCCACCTCATTAACAAGCTAGTAGAAAGGAAGGGTTGGGCTTTCCATCCTTCAGAGAACAACATCTCTACAAATCTCAACCTAAAGTAGAGTATGGAGCCCCCTCTCATCCCGGTCCATGTTGCATGGTCCTTTCCCCGTACGGGTCACTACAGAATCAACATTGATGGTTCTTCCCTTCGCAATCCTAGCGCATATGGCTGTGGGGGAATCATCAGAAACGACACAGGCGGTTTTGTTGCGGCCTTTACAGCCCCCTTGGTTTCACCTTCAACAATGTTGCTGAGTTTTATGCTCCTAGACAAAGGCATCTCTCTGGCAAAGGAGCTAGATTGCAAACCTCTAATAATTGAGAGTGACTTCAAAATACTCGTTAAATCCATGACCCAGGATAGTAGACCTCCATGGAAACTACACACTCTTTTGTCCAACTGTAGGGCCAAACTCTCATCCTTTGCAGACCACAAATGGCGGATCTCTCATGTTTTTAGGGAGGTGAACACAATTGCTGATTGCTTGGCAAAAAGGGTAGTATCATTGGCAGAAGCCTCTGTATGATGGCCCCGACCCCTAGACAATACACACGCCTTCATCCTGCATGACATTTCTAATATGCCATTAGAAAGGGATGTTTGATGAATGTGCTTGTAATTTTTATTTGTTTAGCAATAGAATGGGTGGGGACTCATCAACCCTACTGATTTACCCAAAATATTATTTGGATGTCGCAATAGTATGTAGCAAAAATTGTAAATAGTACATGGTGCAAAATGTAATGTAAAGTAAATTTTGGGTGTAATGATAATAATAATAATAATAGTAAATGAGTAATGATCATATAGGACCCTCCCCCACCCATGTGTGTAGGACCCCAAAGGATCACCATTAAAGTTGGCACGGATCTCTAGAAAAATTATCACATGGGTGTAGGACTTGACTTTTCCATAAATCAGTACCAAATTTAATGGTGATCCTTTGGGGTCCTACACACATGGATGGGGAGGGTCTTATAGGATAATTTCTCATAATAAATTAATAAATATGCATTTAGTAGCTAGCCCGCATATCATAGAAATACGGGTTTGATAATAAATATATATTTTAAAAATAATTTGACCTTAATTTTAGAGAATATATTCTCTTTAACATAGAGATCATAAATATGAAAAAAATAATTAAAAATTAAAAATAATAATTATATTAAAAAAACATTTGGATCGTTAGTTACAATTATTTTTAGATGGACCACCTATTTGCATCCATCTTTAATATGAATGCTTTATACCTCTTGACCGCATATTGTAGAAATGTGGTCCAGCCTACATGAAACAATTGTTCTAATAATAATAATGAATTACAAAGAAGTGGAAAACCACTTATTACTCTTATATTTTTTTTTGAAGCAAAATGTACTAAAAATATTGTTTTATTAATAAGGTTATATTAGGGTACATACATTTGGGCACATACTAAACGTACTCAATATTATTTTACCCTAATTATTTGTATTTTGTAATACAAATTTTTTTTTAGCAGGAGTATTTTTCGTCATTATGAGTGGTAGGATATATATATTTATAATAATTTAGTGGCATTTAATGCTTTATGTAAGTAATGTCAAATCAAATGTGGATGATGTCGCACTCCATTATAATTAATAAATACTATTCTTTCTATTATGAATTTTTACTTTGTCTTTAAATAATTACCTAAAATACCCCTAGACACAAAGTTACTACATTACAGGATAACGGTATTAAATGTCAAAAAATATTGATTAAAAGTAAAAAAATGTTGAATAATTTAGTACATGCTCATGTGTGTATATACCATAACATAATCATTATTAATAAAGTAAATAATTTAAAATAAATTTATAAGTTTCATGAGTAATTACTAATTGGGTTATTTTATTTATTGCAATTTATTTTTTTGAAATGCGTATAATGAAAGCATTTACTTTTGATGCAAAGAAGTCACTGTCATTATTGGTCATAGGATGTGAAATCAGATGGTTGACGATGTGTCATTGATTGGGCACAAAACCCAAAATAATATTTCTTGAATATTGTGACACATTCCAATCTATTGGATTTCACATCTAATGGCTAAAACTGATTGCGACCTCATTGTACCAAAAGCAAAATGGTATCATAGTATACAAGACCTTATTTTGTTTATATTTTTATAAGTGTATAATATGTGAAATATAGATATCCCAAATGTGTTAAAAGACCTTATTTTTATTGGTGCATAATGTGCGAAATATAGATGTCCCATATGTACTAAAAATCTTGCTTTAGGAGCAGAAAATCGTCATATTTATCAGTGACAGAATTTGACAGGCCGCATGGTTAGAAAATGTAGACCTGGGGTGTGATCAGCTACGAGTGTTTCCATGGAGTTCGATTTACCTATGGCCGTTAGTTGGGTGTCACAGTAGTATATAGTGCAAAATGTAAACTAAAATTTGGGTGTAGTGTATAGTGAAAACTGTAAAGTAAAGTAAATTTTGGGTGCCGCAGTAGTATATGATGCAAAATGTAATGTAAAGTAAATTTTGGGTGTCGCAGTAGTATATAATGCAAAATGTAAAGTAAATTTTGGGTGTCGCAGTAGTATACAGTGCAAAATGTAAAGTGAATTGATGCAGAATAATAATAATAACAATAATAATAATAAATTAATAAATAAGCAGTCAGCAGCCATCCCGCTTATCATAGAAATACGGGTTTAACAATAAATATTTTTTTAAAGATAATTTGATCTCAATTTTAGATAATAACATATAGATCATGAATATGAAAAACAATTAAAAACTATAAATAATTATTATAGTAAATAAACATTTGGATCGTTAGTTACAATTATTTTTAGATGGACCACCTATTTGCATCCATCTTTAAGATGAATACTTCATACCTCTTGACCGTATATTGTAGAAATGCGGTCCGGCCCACATGAAACAAGTGTTCTAACAATAATAATGAAATATAAAGAAGTGGAAAACCACTTATTACTTTTATACTTTTTGCTTAAGCAAAATGTACAAAAAATCTTGTTTTATTAATAAGGTTATATTAGGGTACATACATGTGAGCATATACTAAATGTGCTTAATATTATTTTACACTAATTATTTTTATTTTATAATACGATTTGTTTTTTAGCAATAGTATTTTTCATCATTATGAGAGGTAAAGTAGATATTTCTATAATAATTTGGTGGCATTTAATACTCCATGTAAGTAATGTCAAATCAACCATAGATGATGTCGTTATCCATTATATTTAATAAATACTCTTATTTCTATCATGAATTTTTATTTTGTCTTTAAATATTTACCCTTAGAATAAAAGTTACTACATTACATGATAACGGTATTAAATGTATATAAATATTGATTAAATGTCAAAAAATGTCGAATACATTTAGTAAATATTCTTGTGTATATATACCCTAACATAATCATTATTAATAAAATCAAAAAAGTAAAATAACTTTATAAGTTTCATGAGTAATTACTGATTGAGCTATTTTATTTATTGCAATTCGTTTTTTTGAAATGCATATAATGAAAGCATTTACTTTTGGTACAAAGAGGTCACTGTCATTATTGATCAATGCGAAATCGGGTGGTCGATGATGTGTCATTGATTGGGCACAAAACCCAAAATAATATTTTTCGAATATTGTGACACTTTTCAATCTATTAGATTTCACATCTAATGGCTAAAACTGATTGTGACATCATTGTAACAAAAGTAAAACGATCTCATGGTATACAAGACCTTATTTTGTTTATATTTTTATAGGTGCATAATATGTGAAATATAGATAACCCAAATTTGAGCCTGGTATGATGTATTGACAAAATAAATAAAAATACAATATCCAGTCTCACATTTCAAAAAAGAATAATAATATCTATCCCAAAAAAGTAGGACTTAAATGTAAAATGTAAAATAAGGTGGGGTATTTCTATGGGGGAATAAAGTAAATTTTATATAATATAATAAATATATATTATATAAGTTATATATAGTATATAGTATATTATAAGACATTCATATATGATGTATATAATATTTATTATATTAAATAAAAATATATAATATAAATGTATATTATAAAAGAGTAACGATACTATGAGACCCTCCCACACCTATGTAAGTAGGAACCTAAAGCATCAGCATTAAATTTTGACACAGATCTTTAGAAAAGTTATCAATAAACCCAGTCACCCAAGTCCAACACCCATGTGATAACTTTTATAGAGATTTGTGTCAAAATTTAATAGTGATTCTTTGGAGTCCTATTCACATGGGAGGCTTTCATCGTATCATTACTCTATATAAAATATATAATATAATATAAGATATTTATATAAGGAATATACTACAAAACCCCTAGAGGCAAAAATGAATAATGATTTCGCTTACCGTCATCACCATCAAAAGTTCATCACACGGTCACGATTGTATGTAAGTGTTTTAATATTTTTTTTTATACATATTTAAATGATCTTAAATTTGGAATGTGTGTTCATCGAAAATAACCAAATCTACAAAAAATATTTTACATGAAATAAATTTAACCAAATACCCTAAAAAAGTTTTAGGGGTATTTTGATCAATTTGTTTATTTACGATTTATTTTTTTTATACTTTTATTAGGTGCGGCTCATTATTATGTATACACACTCCAAATTTTAGATCATTCATATTTGTAGAAAAAAAAATGAAAAATGAAACACTACTAGATAATCGTGACCGTGCGATGAACTTTGGACGATGATGATTGTAGGCGAAATCACTGTTTATATTTGCCTATAAGTGCTGGGAAGAATTTTTTTTTATATAATATATATTATAAATATTATATATATATATAATTATAGGTGCATAATATGCAAAGGCCTTATTTTGTTTGTATTTTTATATTTATATAGGTGCATAATATACAAAATATAGATATCCCAAATGTATATATAATATATATGTATATATTATAAATATTATATTTAATATATGTAAAAATATATATTGTATGCATATAAGACTATTTTTAGATATCCCATATAAGACCTTATTTTGTTTGTATATATATAAATATCCTATATCATAGGTGCATATTATAAAGGGAAAAAGTTATATAAGGTTGCAACCTTAAAATGTAGAATCACATATGCACCTCAAAAATCTCTCGGAAATATTGTTTTAATATTAAAAAAACCTTCTAATCGATCATCTCGACATTGAGATGTATGAATATGGAAAAAAAAAAGAAAAAAATTGAGTCCTGAAAATAGTGTATCTTGCAACACATTATCTAGACTGTTTATTTTCAAGATTTTCATATATTTATATATCTACTTGATTTTAACCATTTTTGGAATTTAAAATTTTTTAATTAGGTATGAAAATAGATTTTAAGATAATAGTAAGGATTTTTATAACCGAATTACATGTTATGATAAAATTTTAAGGTGCACCTTGATTGGATTGTTTAAGGTTGCATCCTTATAGAAACCGCACCCTATTATAAATATTTAAAAACCCTATTTTGTTTATATTTTCAGAGGTGCAAAATATGCAAAATATAAATATCCGAAATGTACTAAAAATCTTGTTTTAGTTTTTAATTAAGATGCATAATATGCACCATATTTTGGTTGTATACATATAAAATCTTATTTAGCTTAAGGTGCATGATATGCACCTTATTTTTAAGAAAAAAGTACATACATATCTATTATAGTTTCTATTATTACGGCTTTACCAAATAGTTTCTGTTATTATCACCGTGTCTGTTTTTTTCATGTCAAAACGAATTTTTTTTTAAAAAACGACTTTACCTTTTTTTCGGTTGAATAACCGAATTCAAAGCATTTTAGGTAGTTCAACAACTAAAAAAGGGGATCATTTCAGTTTTTGAATAACTGAAAAATTACTGGATTTTTGAATAACGGAAAATTTAAAATTTTCACTTATCGAGGAACCAAAATTTTTTCTCTCTTGTGGGTATGTGTATCCTCTATCTACCTCTCTCTACATTACATGCTTAAAAATGCTTTTTTTTTAAATTCTCTTTCTTCCCTTCACCCAGCTTATTTTTTTTGGTAAGTTTATAATCCTTCAGATTTCTCCTAAATTTAGGGCTCAAACTAGTTGTTCCCCTAAATTTATGAGATAACCACGTATTTAAAGAGATAAAGAGAGAATATGCCACAAGTTTTCTCCTAATCTTCTAATCTCATAACCCCTAAGATTTCTCCTAAAACTAGGGGGTCAAAGTAGTTGTCCCATTTGATTTTATCCGATAACTATGACTTCAGATAGGTAGAGTAAATACTTTAAGAATTGAAATTGGTGTATTTTCATAACAACCAAAAATACTTTGGATTCAATTGTTGTAAAGTAGTATTTCGTATTTTTTTTTTTAAAATTTCCATATTTACATGCAAAAACGAATATAGTGATAATAACAGAAACTATTCAATAGAACCGTAATAACAGAAATTATAACATATATGTATGTAATTTTCTCTTTATTTTATAAAAAATTGCTTATTTACTTATTGCACAGACAAGTTCAAGAGAGGAGTGGACACCCAAAATTTGGTGTCAAAATGTTTTATAAAAAAAAAAAAAAAAAAAAAAAAAAAATATAGAGACGTGACATTGAATCTCAACCGTCCATTGAGATAGCTAGATAGAAGAGGTATATATTTATGTAGTGTAGGAAATGTCTAGAAAGCTTCTCCCAACTAAAAATGGAATTTACTTAGGAGACTTTAGCATAGAAAAGTGAGGGCATTTATGGTATGTCTTAAGAGTTCGTAAGTGATTTAAGCATTTAATAAAGGAATAAAATAAGTAAAGCCTCACATCTTAACTCATCGAAAATTACAATTCAAGCATTGAAAAACCTTTACATAGATCATCTAAACTTGAACATTACGGCTTTGAATTTCAAGCTCAAAAAATAATATATATTGTATCAAATTATCAAGACCATCCATATCACCGTAAAATTAAGTATTACATATCACACAATTATTTGAGTTTTAAATTTTTATTGTCCGTACTAGAAATTGATTCTAGAGGAGCCTAAAGTGCTTCTCGAACTGGGGTTTGAGTTGAGGCTTTATTGTGTTTTCCTACAGCTTAGGTCTTATAGAAACTTCATCCTTTACTGAAAGCTGGCTGAGTCTCTCGGTATAAATATTGGCCAACCCTGTTTTTCCTTAACGAACCGCAAAACCAGGACTGATCCACACGGGCCTGAAGCACATGCATACTTTCTCAATCTGTTTCTCTCTCTCTTCCACCAATCCCCAATTCTCTCTGCAACTGAGCTCTAATTCTATCTCTAGAATTTCTTCTCTATTTATTTTCATATTAGACGTCTTCCTTCATTTCTCTCTACTCTTTTTGTCCAAGAAAATCCCAATTCTCCCTGGAACTAAGCCACATTTTTACATAGAGTATCCTAAATCCTTGCTGTCCCTTTATTTATCCATTTAGAGCGAGATCAGTGTCTAAATCCATTAATGTGCCATTCGGTTTCTGCGTCTCTGATGCCAAGCTCGAGTTCTTGATCTTACCTCAATCTTTCGGTATATTCAAATCATTTGTTCTCCGGTCTGTTCCTTCAGTTTTGCAGTGTTTTAATTGGTGTTTTTAGAGGTCTGGACACGAATTTTGCCATCACTTTGGCTTGAAGTACCTGAGTTTTGGAGAATGGTTGTAGAGTCTGGTGACGTAGTCTTCAAATTCTATAGTTTTTCACATTTTCAGTTAGCTTTCAAATAGTCTGATGATATGATCTTGATGTGACGTAGTACCATGATCTGAAAATCCGACTTGTTTTAGCACTGTTTCTATAATGTAATTTGAGTTTGAGCTTGTAGTTTTACAAGTGCAATTTCGGATGTTGCAATGGAGAACAACATATTTCCAACCAATTTTGTTTACTTTTGATTTGTTTAAGAGCTGGGATCGCGTCCACAATCTATTGGCCTGATCCATTTGGTGACCTAGGTCATCTTCTACAGCCAGGTGCTATGAAGTTATCATTTTGTTTTGATGCTTTGGTCTGCTGACCTAATTGTGTTAGATACATTGTTCTTGTATAATTTTACAACTTTTTTATGTAATTTGTATCTACTATCTTAATTTTTTCCTATTGTATTTTCCTTAAATTTCCTTGGTATATTTGGTCCAAGAGGTTTCTCTGTACAATTTAGTGAGTTATTTTTTGAAAAATTGTCTAGTTCTTAAGAAGTTGCTTTTCATGATCTGTTGACCTGATCGTTATCATCATTGTTGCATCTTAACTGTTGTTATCATTCTTCCTTTTTATCATTGATAATTTTATCTCACGTACCCAGATCGTGATTTCTCACATTTTGTGCATATTCCACCAAATTATTGGCCTAAAGAGAAGGTAGAATTAGTCGTTTTGACCTAGACTTGCAGGCATCAATCAAACTGATGAGAATAATGATCATTCAATCCAAATCCTATGTTGAGATCTGCACCTTGTTTCCATTATCCTTTAAGCTTTGGGTGAAATGGTTTTAGGTCCTCTATATCACTTTAAAGACCATCCCTTCAATATAGAGATGCGAGGCCATTTTGTCCGCCAAACCTTCACAAAATTCAATCGAACCCCACCAATGAACTGGTTATTGATGCTCTTCATTAGCCTTCTTGCTGTAATCACAATTTTAGGTTCTTCTTCTAACACATTACGTTCTTTAGCGTCCTCACCTCCACTTCCTGATATTTACACCAATTACCGAAAGCTAAGGGAGAAGGCAGTGGCTGATTTCTCAGAAATAAGGTCTCTCTCTGTAGGGATAATAAACCCAAAAGAGCTTGATCTTTGTGGGAAAGAGAGTGAAAATTTTGTCCCTTGCTATAATGTATCTGCAAATTTGCAAGCTGGGTTACAATATGGGGAGGAATTTGATCGACATTGTGAATTGTCAAGAATAGGTGAACGCTGTTTGGCTCGCCCCCCAAAGGACTATAAGATAACCCTAAGGTGGCCGGCAGGTAAGGATGTTATATGGAGTGGCAATGTGAAGATCACCAAAGATCAGTTCCTTTCTTCAGGGAGTATGACCAAAAGGTACGGAACAAGTTTGCTTTAGAGTAAATAGTCACTGTTTTGTATTTTCTAAACTCAAATGAGTGACATTCTTTAATCACTTGAAAAAGTGAACGGCATATTTTTTAAATTACGAATTGATAAAATTTGGATGAAGGTTTAATAATTTGCTAAGTTAGTTAGTTAAATGTACTAAGATGACTTGATTGTAGAATTTTAATATGCACTAACCAATACTGGTTTTGGCATGTGGCCCTTGACCGGCTTGAATTCTTCATCATCATTGCCATCACCATCATCTAAGCCTTATCCGAATTATTTGGGTTGGCTACATGAATCCTATTCTTTTATTCTTCTCTATCAAGGGCCATGCCCTCAGAAAGACCAAAAGTCACCGTATCCTTTCTCACTACTTCTATCCATGCCTTTTCGGGCCTTCTTCTTGCCTTTTTAGAGCCTTCCACTAAAACCAAATCGTGCTGGTGTTGTATTAGGTTTACGTTGCAATGGTAGCCCACCTAAGTTTATTTTCGCTCGTCTTATTGGGAAAGTAGACTTAATTAATATCTTGCTTTAAAAGACTGAAGCTGAATTTTAGCTAGCAATCTAAAATATTGTTTTTTGCAGCTGGTCTTATATGAAGCAAAAATGACATCTGAAACTTGAACTTTATTAATGAGAACTCCTGAAGGAGTTATGATTTGATAAAAAATCATGTACACGTGGAATTATATTGATACTTTTCCTTTTTCTGTTAGTGAAGTTATATGAATAATATATCCAGTGTATGTTGCCTTGCAGGTTGATGTTGTTGGAGGAAAATCAGATATCATTCCACTCTGAGGATGGTGCCATTGTTGATGGTGTCAAGGATTACTCTCGCCAGATTGCAGAAATGATAGGACTGGGAAGTGATATGGAATTTGTTCAATCTGGTGTAAGTTAACATCCTTCCATTTTCACTCTTGATGTGAAAAATATTTCTAACTCTAATATGAAAATGATATCTTTTCTTCTGGCCTTCTCTTTTGTGCAGGATGCTTGTTTTGGATAATTGGATACTAGATAAATATTGATCAATTTTTTCTCATTCTCTAACTATACTAGAATTATCAGCATGAAATTTTTTCCAATACCATCTCTGATTGTTTCATTTTGGTCCATTCTTTTTGTGTCTTTTAATTGTCTCAGGTTCGTACTGTGCTGGATATTGGGTGTGGATTTGGTAGCTTTGGAGCACATCTATTCTCCTTGAAACTAATGACCGTTTGTATAGCTGCATATGAGATCTTTGGGAGTCAAGTCCAACTGGCTCTTGAAAGAGGCCTTCCAGCCATGATTGGTAGTTTTGTTGCAAACCAACTTCCTTATCCATCATTGTCTTACGATATTGTCCATTGCGCACAGTGTGGAATCAGCTGGCATAAGAAAGGTACCTCTGAAATGGATATAGTTACCAAAAGATATACCGTACCAAAAATTCTCTAATGGGTGCTTTATCATTATTATTGCTCTTATCGAAGGTGCTTGTTGGGAAGCATAAGTATCCTGTTTTGATGTGATTCAACAGGAACTTAGTGGATGTAAATGCTTTGTCAATAATGCTCCTTTTCTGTGCTCATATGATCTGATGTTATGTTTTTCTCCATGTGTATTTCCAACTCTGTCCATTTCAAGCATTTGTTCTCTTTCTGCATGAGATATATTTGCGAGGACATTGACCAAGATCTTGTGTTTGAAATGGGGAATGTGTTTAGCCAAGTTGTTCTGATTAATTGTTTCTATTAGTTAGGAATTCCTGGGCTTCTAGAAGATGAAAGTGCATGCTTGTTTTGCTCCATGAATAGACTATTATTTTATTTATCATCTATTTATTTTTATTGTCTAGTTTATTAATCAGTAAACTCTTTTCTGCAAAACAGATGGTGCTTCTCTTATTGAAGTAGACAGGGTACTAAAGCCTGGAGGTTACTTTGTTTTAACTTCACCTGTAACAAAGTCACGTGGAGGTGGAGTGAATTCAAAGGCCAGAAACAGTTTAACGTTCATTGAAGAATTTACCAAGAGAATATGTTGGAGTCTATTGTCTCAGCAAGAAGAAACTTTTGTTTGGCAAAAAACTGCAGAGATTAGTTGCTATGCATCTCGGTGAGGCTGGCATATTCCACTTGATTAATGATCATGAGCTATTGATGCTATGTTTAATCCAATTCTTGAATAGATCCTATGAATTTTACATACGCCATTGGTGTATGGTATATGGTACACCATGGGGATATCACCATATGTTCCAGATCATTGACATTGGCTATCAGCCGCAGTGGCGCCCAGGGAAACTCCCATGCGGTTGCAGTTAATCTCCACCATCCATGATCGGGAAGATATCCCTGTGGGGATTGTAGTGTATGCCTACACCATTAGTGTATAGTTTTACTTCCCCTCGCTGGAGCTTGGCTCCATTAATGTCTTTCTTTCTTTTGTCTATTTTGTTTTCTGAAAGTTAGCCGAAGTGAAATGGCTTATGTCTCTCTATGATTCTCCTTATTCAATGTAGCAAGCCGGGGGATGTCCCTCCTCTTTGTAAAGGGGAACAGGACAAACAATCTTACTACCAGCCTCTTACTTCATGCATAAGTGGAACCAACAGCAAGAGATGGGTTTCTATACAGTCGAGGCCTCGATGGCCAACTAACTACCAACTAACTCCTTCAGATCTCAAAGTGCATGGCAAGTATTGCTCCGTACTGTTACGATGGTATCACTGTAAGAGAGCACGTGATGTTCTAATGCATGTATGGTATGTGAGACAGTGAAGATAGACTATAGACCCTTGTTGGTGGACATTCATTTCAGTAATGGTTCATGTCCACTGTTTAAGGGACTGAGTGGTTGATGTCTTTGCTGATTTGAACCCTCCAAGGCCAGAATCCCTTGTTTTGGAGTGGTTCAGAATCTTCCATCTCACTTCTGTAAATAATAATTCTTTACTAAGCTTAGCTAGATTTCTAATGTAAACGCAACCCAGGCCTTTACTAGGGTCAAAGACTACTAATTCAATTCACAATTTTTTGGTTTAGGATTTAGGTTTTTGCTTAGCGAGTGACCATAATTTTGCAGGTGTAGATGCTGATGATTACGTTGAAGATTCAAATTATTGGAAATCAGCTGTGAAAAATTATTGGTCCTTGCTCACGCCTTTGATTTTCTCTGATCACCCAAAGAGGCCAGGCGATGAGGATCCATTACCTCCATTTAACATGGTCCGTAATGTGATGGACATGAATGCACACTATGGCGGATTCAATGATGCATTATTGGAGGCTGGAAAATCAGTTTGGGTGATGAATGTTGTGCCTGTCAGGACTTCCAATTCGCTTCCTCTTATACTCGACCGAGGTTTTGCCGGAGTCTTGCATGACTGGTGATAATATCTCTCTCTTCTGTGAATAATCACACATATAATCTCCCCTTCAAATATACACTGGCCAATCTCTTTGTCCCTCTCTTTTCCTCTTTTTAATATTCACATTCTCAGTTTTTTTTTTTCTCTCTCTGAAAATGTAAGTACAAAGTTTTTTGAGTGAAGGAACTAAACGTGTCTACCTGACAATCCATCCTTTTACAGGTGTGAGCCATTTCCAACATACCCCCGAACATATGATATGCTTCATGCGAGGGGTCTTCTCTCTCATCTTGTCCACAATGAGGGCTGCAATATTCTTGACTTGTTCTTAGAAATGGACCGTATTCTTCGCCCAGAGGTAGATTTTATCTTGCATTAATTAAATATGTGTCTGTGTTTGTGTGAGAGAGAGAGGCAAGCACTCTACCTTAAAACATCTAAGTTAATAATCTTAGAGATCAAAGCTATGAGATGGTAACTGCAAACAATCTTAACCTTTGAAACTAGAAATGTTTAGCACCATATTTGCTCAAAGTTGCTGCTTATCTTTATAGATGATTCTCTTTCCGAGATCTACTTTCTTAGAGTTGCGAGATGCAAAACAAGAGAGAGAGAGAGATGAAATTGTTGAGTTTACCTATTGTATTTTGATTTTGGAGAAGTTATTTTGTCTATATAGTTATGTAAGATCCATTTTGCTCCAAAATCTAATATTCTTGTGTGTTTAAGCAGGGGTGGGTTGTTATTTGCGATAAAGTGCAAATAATAGAGAGAGCTCGTGCCATTACTACACAAGTTCGTTGGGATGCTAGGATGATCGAGCTTCCCAGTGATAACAACCAAAGATTACTTGTTTGCCAAAAGCCCTTCTTGAAGAAGTAATTGGCTAGTAGAAGAGGCAACTATCGTTAGAATTTTAACTGTGGTAATCTCGCGGATATTTTCAAATTTTTTTCTTGATATTTTGGTGAGCAGAGAACAAGTGAAATAGGAAGAAAACCTGTAAAGAATTTTAACTGTTGTAAACTATTTTTTTTTTTTGAATTTTAATCAGCCAGCAGAGGAGGAGGAGATCATCATCAAAATTCATTCTGGATGGGAGGGTAAAAAAAAGACATTCTTGTGAGCAGCGCCACCGCCACCATTTGAAAGAGATGTTTTCCACAGTCATCGTATTCTGAGTGAGCGGGCAAGAGAGGACCAGTTAATGCCTGTGGCTTGCAGGGGACGCCAAAAGTTGCAGGCAGAGAGGATGTAATTTTGTAGCATCGAGTCGAATTGCGAGGTATTCTTACCACCAAATCACACCATTTTTCTCTTCTGTTTTTCACGCTTGCTTTTGGACCAGAACATTCTCGTTGTGTATTACAATTTTTCGGTTAAGTGGTTACTATGGTTCTCTTTAAGAGGGAGGAGTGAGAGTTTTGATCAGCCTCTTCGTTGGGTCCCCGTCATTCGTTTGTTGTAATACATTACGCAAATGTGAAGGGGAAAATTTTGTAGAGAACTCTAATTCTTGGCTTATTTACGGTAGACCTTCCTTCCATTTTTTTTTCAAGTGGCATTAAAAAATCTTTAAGGATTTCACCGTACCCCCTCAAGGCATAAAAAAAATGGTATAAAAAGGTTTATTGGAGCTAATTTTTATGATAAAAAATGAATAAATAAGGAAGATAAGAGATGACGGAGTACGGCAAAATCTCTACGGATTTTTTTATGCCACTTGAAAGAAAAATGGAAAGAGGATATACCATGAAATAAGATGATGAATTAGGGTTCAGTACGAATTTTTCTAAAAAATAATGCATCTCGTTTGTTGTAACCTTCTTTACGCAAATTTAAGAGAATAATTTAGAGAAAACTATGCTTGTATTCTCTCCTAGAATATTCCCTCGGAACTTTGTATTTGCTGTTCATACCCAGTTTTTCTCCCTTATCATTTTTTGAAAATACCCCTAGTTCACTTTTCAAGTTCCAAATGTGGTAAAATAAATTCTTGATGTAGGATAAGGCCCAAAGTTGAGTTAAAATTTTCGACTTTGGATCTTCTATGGCCGACATGAAGTCTTAAACATCTTGACTTTTCCAAGATCCGAAGCTCATTTTAGAGCTTGAAGGTTTGAAGTCTGAGTGAAGAAATTCTTCATGGCTTAGTCTTGTCACTTCGCTTGAAGTGGGGGAGAATTTAAATAAGGTTACGGTGGGAGGCTCTAAACAATGAAAGTAAAGTGCACCATGAAATAGTGTCAAGAAATGTGGTTTCAATGTTGGAAATCTTTTTAAAATATGTTTTCATCTTTAATAATAAAATTTAAAGCTTCAAAAATACTGTTGATCAAACAAATACATCAAAACACGAAAACCTTGAAAATTGTCAGTTAAAAAATGTGTTATAAAGTATATTATTTTTCAAAACTTGAAATCTATTTTTTTTTGAATTCTATGTATTTTGATGTTGAGATGGCATCAAAACAACATCTTCTAGTGAAATTTTTTAAGTGGGCTTTAATTTTGATTGTTTAGAGCCTGCAGTCACGGTCTTACTTTGAAGTCCCGACCTTGCGATACTTATTCCTTGATCCAACAGTCTAAGCAATTAGTACACAAGGCATTTGGGCTTAGGAAAATTTGGGGGCTCTATATAAACTTTTTTCTTTAAATAATAATTAATAAGGCAGAATTTGTAATAATGTATGTCTAAGGAGTATGAGCTTAAATTTCTGGAGTCCTATAGAAAGAATTCATGTCCGTTAACATAACGATCTCCCCGTTAACTAGTTTGAGCCCCATAAATTTAAGAGAAATCTCAAGGATTATGAATTTATCCATAGGTGAAGGAGAGATAGAGTTAAAAAAAAAAAAAACAATTTTTACCTGTGCAATGTAGAGAGAGAGAGGTAGAGAGAGGATACGTAAACCCACAAGAGAGAAAAAATTTCGGTTATTGAAGAATCGAAAATTTTAATAATCGAAATTGGGCGTATTTTCGGTTATTGAACAATAAAAAATACGTTGAATTCGATTGTTCAATTTCCGTTTTGACATGAAAAAACGGACATGGTGGTAATAATATAAACTATTCGGTAAAGTTGTAATAATTAAACTATATGTAATTTTTCTTATTTTTTATTTAATTTTATTCTAGAAATCATATGAATATAAAATTTGGTATATGCCATCATCTTGATGGGGTGCATTTAAAAAAATATTTAGAGATATTTTTAAAAACCAAAATACCCTTAAAACTTTCAAGGGAATTTTGGTTATTTTATTTTAAGGGAAATTACATACATATACGTTATAGTTTATGTTATTACCACCGTGTCCATTTTTTTCATGTCAAAATGGAAATTTAAAAAAAAAGATGACTTTACCCAGTTTTGGTTGTTCAACAACCGAAAACGGGGCCAATTTTGGTTTTTGAATAACCCAAAATTTAAAATTTTATGTTCTTCAAGAATCGATTTTTTTTTTCTCTTGTGGGTCTACATATCATCTCTGTACCTCTCTATATATTACATGGGTAAACATGATTTTTTTTTAAACTCTCTCTTTCACCCAACGTCTCTTTTTTGGGTAAGTTCATAATCCTTGAGATTTATTCTAAATTTAGGGGCTCAAACTCACCCAACGTCTTTTTTGGGCAAGGAGCTCAAACTAGCTGTTCCCCCATTTTATTGGATAACCTTGACTTCAAAGAGGTAGAGACAGAATACAAAACATTTTTTGGTTTTGAAGAACCGAAAATTTTCGGTTATTTAATAACTGAAAATACTTTGAATTCTAAAGTCGTCTATTTTTTAAATTTCCATTTTAACTTGAAAAAACGGATATAGTGGTAATAACGGAAACTAGTCGGTAGGGCCGTAGTAATGAAAACTATAATGAATATGTATGTAATTTTTCCTAAAATATTACGAGGCGTCGGATCTAGCAGTTGCATTTGTTCTAAATTAGACGGCTAAATTAGGGGGAAAGTATAAAACGTATATGCAATAGGGTAGGTATAGAAAGCTTCCCCTTTAGTAGACTTTTTTTTATTCTTTTTCTATTTTCTATGGGTTTTTTTTCGCTCTCTATTGCCATGCATTGTCTCTCGGTCTTTTCTGGGAAATTTACAAGGATGTTCCATGCGGCCAAATCCGCACATATAGAAATACGGGCTTGGCAATAAATATATTTTTTAAATGTAATTTGATCATAATTATTAGAGAATATATAATCTTCAACATAGAGATCATGTGTATGAAAAAAAAAAATTGTAAAAATAAAAATAATTAAAAAAACATTTGGACCATTAGTTACAATTGTTTTTAGATAAACCACCTATTTGCATCCCTCTTTAATATGGTTTTTTTATACCTCTGGACGGCATATTGTTCAAATGTGGCCCAACTGACATGAAACAATTGATCATTCCCAAATATCTCTATTGAAAATTTCTCCCCCTAAAATTTGTTATTATGCTCATACCCTTTTTTCTATGTTTTGCATTTTTTCCCAAATTGCAACATGACTCTTAAAGGTCAGAAAGGTTGAAGTTGTTCGAAACCTCAACTTAAGATCTCATCCGAGAGGTTTTTTTTCATTTACATAATTCAGACTTTGAAGGTTGTCTGACTCAACTTCAAACTTTCAATATTTGAATTAGGGGCAATTTGAGAAAAATAAAAAATAGGTATGAATGTAAAATGAACTTTTGAGAGGGATTGTTTAGATATCAATAATTTTTTGAGGATGTGAATGTAAGTTTCTCTTTTTTCCCCTCTCTGTTTTTCGCTCAGAAATTATACAGTAATTAACATGAATAAGAAAAATCATCGCCATTAAATGGTTCAATATTCGGATTGAAGGGAACCTTTGGACTTTTAAGAGAAAGTGTTTGAAAACCCTGATGGGTCGTGTTAAGGGGGTAAAAAGGGTTGGTTGGGTCAACCCCAACTCAGACCCCCATCAGACTAGGTCCTCGTTAGACTCAAACCCGACTCGAAGTGGATTTCAGCTATAGATAAAAGAGTAAATGTTATTATATAAAGGGTGTGGTTTCTATAAGGTCACGACCTTAACCAATCAAATTAAACAATCCAATTAAGGTGCACATCCAAATTTTATCGTTATATGTAATTTTGGTAAAAAAGCTTCCTAGGATTATCTTAAAATCTATTTTCATATCTAATTATAAAAATTTAAACTTAAAAAATGGTTAAAATCAAGTACATTTATAAATATATGAAAATCTTGAGAATGGACGGTTTAGGAGCGATGATCTAATGCAACGGTTGTATCATAATATAATGCAACAACACTTCTAGAAAACCATGTTTGTGGTAGTTGTATGACTACAAAATTTACACACACACTCTCTTCATCTCAATAATCAATCTACAAAAAAAAAAAGTTCAATTTGAACCATAGATATGTGCAAAATGATCCTTTCCAAAAACGAATCTAGGCCATTCATTTTGTGAATTTCAAGATCTTAACATTTATGAACTCAAAATCATTTTTTCTTTTTTAACATTGTTCATCTAATGATAATAAAGGCATCCAATAAAATTGGAAATGAAAAATCATTGTAAGGCTTAGATCTAAACATCTCACCAAAATAAACGGCCTATGTTAATTGGGCTAAAAAAATACTTTCTAAGTTGTATTTTTAAATTTTTATTTTTTGTAATTATTTATTAGAATAAAAAGAATGTGTATTTCAAAATTTGGATCAAACAAATAGCTATAAGAAGGTTTTTTAAGGTTGTTGTATCATATTACTATACAACAGTTGCATGACATCATTGCCTGACGGTCTAGATGATGTATTGCAAGATGCACTATTTCTAGGACTCAAAACCCTTTTTTTTTTCATGTCCATATATCTTAAAATTGAGATGATCAATTAGAGATTTTTTCAACATTAAGACAACGTCGTCAAATAGATTTTTGATATGCATATGTAATTCTACATTTTAAGGTTGTAACCTTATGTAAACTTTTTCTTTATATAAATTTTATAATATAACAATAACATAGCTAAAGTAAAAAATGTTATTATCTAAATTCATAATATATATAAATTTTATAGTATAATAGTATTATATATATAATACACATGGGCCATAAGGGTTGGATCTATATGGACGTACTATAAATTAAGCCACATTTCCAATTTTTATGGCTAGGACCCACATTCAAGCCTTACCCTAACAACTTAGGGCAACCAATGTTGAAATGCCTTATGAAAGAGTTTGATATTGAGTCGACTGCCTCATCAAGGGTTAGGTTAAAGGCCCTAGATGCTAACCCAGGACACACACTCAAAAGAGTAAGAGAGTCTATAGTTAGGCATCCCAACCTTGATATAAGCAGTCCCTCTTACCCTCATCGGAGACCCCGAACCATGAGATATGTGCTTATTTGTCCCAAATGTGTTAGTAAATATGAATCACTCCAAATAACTACTACCTGAAGGGTACAAAATATGCCCTTAATCCATATAACGGGAAATAAATGATTTTTTTACATATAGCATGGGTTCATCTTTAGGGACACTTCAATCTTTGTTATAATACTTTACATCAAGTTAGTATACAAACACGGATACCCTTTTAATTCAGGGAAAATATACATAAATATAGAAAATATCAACAACACATGATGCGCCATTATGCTGATGGTCATATAAAGTTTGAACGGAGGGAATGTAAGCTTCACCGGAAAAAAGAAAGTTTCTAAGGGGTTGTTTGGATACCTGGGAATATATTGTCTGTGAAATATATTAATGACTTAATATATTACTGTGTAATATATTATTTGATATTATTTGGATAGTATTTAGATGCAACCTGGGAAATACATTGTTACTGTTTTGCTTGAAAAAATATGGGAAATACATTATCAATATTTTACTAGTATTTGACTATAAAATATTATTTATTTCTTTTTTATCATAAAATTCCATTGAAACGCGGAATTAAAGTCATCATCACATCATTCCAAAAAGATTTTCTAATAATAACATCATCACTATTCGAGAGAGAGAAAGAGAGAGAGAGAGAGAGAGAGAGAGAGAGAGAGAGAGAGAGAAATAAAGGTATTCCAAAGATAGAAAAAGTGCAAAGTATTGATCTTAATCATCACCATTTTAAAGAGAAAATGAGAATGTGAAATAAAATTGACATTGTTCCAACAAGATTTACTATTATTATCATAGATATAGAAACTGATAGAGAAGTTCATCATCATCCACCAAAAGAGAGAGAGATAATGTATGTATGTTTGTGTTGGAGAGTAATTATAGCAATTCAATAACAAAAATTCCCAAGTACAAAAACCATCTCGGTCAAATAAAGAGAGAAAAGAGCCCAAATAAAAAAAGTGTGGATTTCACTCCACTTTACATGTCACCACCTTCTTGAAAATACTTCAAGTAAATCCAAAACACCTGGTCTTCTTCAATCATTTCTAAAAATCCCTCACTAATATTTTTGTCTGCCATCATTTCATTATATGCTCACATGAAGATAGGTCGAGCAAAGTCGTGCTCCTATTTAAGAACTATGTAGACCTCTCGTATGTGTGGGTTTGCTACTGGTTTCCTCAACTCTACAATTGCAGCACCAATTTCTTTCATGGCTACACCTATTGACTCCATAGTATCAACCATTGTTTTTTTTTTCTTCCTCGATGGCATAACCTATGTTTAATTTTCAATTGGATTGATAGTCATTCTATTCGTTCTTGATGGGACCGGGGTCTCTGGGAAGTCCTCATCATCACTTATTTCCTCAACACCTTCATCATCATCTAAGCCTACAATCGTTTTCGAACATCCTCAACATCATCATCATTGTTTGTCTCTAGTTGTGCTGCTGTCCTAGCACAAGCACCCTCGGAAAAATCATTGTCGACAATTATGCCCAGCTCCTTCTAGTATTCAATAGACTTCCCTTTGAAGTTCTTTGCAAGCGGATTAGACTGCAAGATAAATATAATATGCATTAACTTAAATAACTAATTTATATGTTTTTTAAAATAATAAAAAATTAGATAGATAAAAAATATACAAACACCATTATATAGTCATCTAATAAAGATTCATTGATAATGGCAATATCTGATTCTTCATTCCGTCCAAAGCCACTTTGATCCTTCATTTTTTTTGACAGTTTTGTAGTTCTTTGACCACGTTCTAAGTTTATTTTTACAAGCATCATTTCTCAAATTCATTTCAAGATTGACATTGAATTTCTGCTCAATTGCACTCCATTGCTCATTTTTAAAAACTGATTCGGGCTTCTTAATGAGCAAGCATTGCTCAACAAGTAGCTCCAACAAAATTGTCTCCATTTTTAAAGTCCATTTAAGTTTCCTACATGTCTTGGGATTTGACTGAGTCATTGGAATTTCATTCGCCATGTTTAACATGAATTATCAAATATCACTATCACATCAATTATTTTAAAAAAATTCAAATGGAATGCATTAATCTAATATAGCAATGTAAAATACAAGTACAAAGCTAAGTTATACATGAGCAAAATAGAAAAACATAAAAGCAAAATCATAACGTCTTAACAGAAAAAGGGTCATAATGTCTTAACCGAAAAACATAAAAGCAAAATCAGATTTACATCCAATAAATCTTTTTTTTATAAATTAATCTCAATTACAAAAATAAAAATTATGAGCTTCAATTAAGACGACTCGTATAATCTGCCCACATTCGCATTGCCAGGTCATCCTTGAACTCAGATCACTCATCTCTCTCCCTATGACTCCTCCCAAATACTTCTGACTCTGGAACTTCCACTAATGATGACTGGTTTTGATCAATTATTAAATCTTCAAAATCAGGAAGGTCACCGTCTTCACTTATAATGAAATTGTATAAAATACAACATGCAACACCTATCTTTACTTGTGTTTTGATTGGATAGGTAGTAGCCACTCTCAAGATAGAGAAATGTGCCTTCAAAACTCCAAAAGTATGTTCAATGACATTTTTGAGCGAGGAATGTCGTTTATTAAACAATTCATTGTAATTTTGTAGTCTTTCTCTACCACGACCATAGTCATTTAAATGGTACCGAGTCCTACGCTAAGGGGCGAGAAATCCTTGGATATTAGGGTACCCGGCATCTACAAGGTAGTATTTCCTACAAAATGAATATTTGATTGAGATTAAAATCAATTGATAATATATTGTTATGTGAACAACTATAGTATCAAAGATAGAATCGAAATACCAATGGGAACTACAAGAGGATCATCACAGGACAGTGATGATTGCAAAATATGAGAATCAACAACAGAGCCCTCCCATCTAGCAATAATGTATTAGAATTGAAGGTTAAATGGGCAAATGCCTATCACATTTTGTGATGTAAAACCCTTTCTATTACAATTTTTTTTTGGAGATTACTCTGAACAATTGTCGGAATATGAGTGCCATCAATAGCTCCAATACAATCCTATTATCAAGAAGCAATTAAAATATTACCGAATACTACATTAATCAAGTAAAAAACAATAAGTATGACCAATATGTATTACCTTAAAATAAGGAAACAACGTCCCCTTCTTACGAGTGATTTCTGGTGGTATGTTCAACTCTAGTGGTTTGAAGAATTATCTGTGAAGTCCTATGACTGCATTCAACACTTGGTTAAAGTGTCGACTGACAGTTTTTCCTGAGTGACCAAACTCATGACCAATCTTTCGGTTCTTCAGGTTGTGGCTTAGAATGTGCATGAACATCACAAATTGTTCATCAAATGAAACCCTTATTGTATCAGTAATATTTTCTCTCTCTAAAAGAATATTTCTCAATATAAAGTAAGCTCTTTTACTCATTATAATATGATTTCGACAGTCCACTTTAGTGGAGTTAATTATCGTTTTATGGTACTTTGTACCAATTGAATTACGCTTTGGTGTAGATGATTTATGCACATAGGTCGCTAGAATAGTACCTAATATAGCTATAGTACTACCAGCTGCAGCAAGTGATCTGGCTATTTTCATCTTTACTTCATGCTTGAGGTTTTGATTGTTACTCACCATAGGAAAAGATTGATCACTCTATAAGACCTTAAGAAAATCCCAATAGCAAGCATAAATCAGATACATATATACAAACTAGTCATTTTTCAACGAAGTGGTTATGAATACACAATTCGGTTATTATAAATACCTGAATGCATTAGAGTTAATGTAACGACGATGCTAATGGCTAACAAATTTAACAACCATGATGGGTGATCAAGAGCAAACATAATTTAAGATCAAGAATTTCATTAAATTAGCAGTGAATATCTCTTCCCATAGACTGATGTGGTTAAGAGATAAAGATAAAAATCAACGAGATTCCAAGAGCAAGGGTGCACAAGTGATTTTGAGGTACTGTAGTTGCTTTTATTAATCAAACATTCATTATTTTATGCAGTTATTAGTCAAATAGGTAAAGAGAGTCAAAGGTTGCACAAGTAGGTACATAGTCTAACTACTCATGCCCATAACAAAGTTGAGCATATGTAGGAGTAAACATAAAAAGTTACATGGTCACAAGAAATTGTAGCATTTGAGAGACTCTTCCAATTTAGAAATTAGAAACAACTTCTTGACATTGAAGAATTAGAAACTTGTTGGTAAGAGTTTTAAATTTACCTATTGTATTTTCAAAATAATCAGCAGTTTGCCTTTTAAATAAATATGAAACAATTGTCTTAGAAGTATTGTTTGCCTAGACTCAGAACAATCAGAAGTTCGTCTATTAAATAAATCTGCGACAACTGTCTTAGAAATTTACCCATTGGATTTCTAGAACAATCAGAATTTAAAATTGGATATTGATATTCCCTATAACCTATTTAACAATAAAACCCCATTAGACGTGGGTACTATCTACAACAAAACAAACTTTAACAACAAAACCCTGTCTAGGTTTTAGAGAGAGACCAATGAAGCTCCAACCACAATGTTTAGAGATGGGCCAAAATCATCTCAAAGTTGTAGAGAGAGATTAAAACCCATAAGAAGATTTAGCATTTTCCAAAAACATCACAAAAAAAGGCTTGAGTAAAGCCAGTATAAGGAATTCTAGAGAGAGAAACAAATAGAAGAAGACCAAGAGATAGATGAGTGTACTTGGTATATTTCTATCTAAAGTTAGAGAGCAAGGTTCTTTGATGACGAGAGCGGAAAGCAGAGGTTCCTTGATGGAGAGAGCAAAAACTGTCTTGGAAAAATTAAGGGAGAGATGCAATTTATGGTTTTGGGGGAAGGAGAGAGAGAAAGAGGGGGTAGGGCTTACTGCTTGGTTTATGAGATAAGGGGAAGGAGAGAGAGAGGATAAGGCTTCTTGCTTGGTTTATGAGAGAAGGCAATTTTTAGTAGGAGATAAAGATGAATTTTTAGAGAGAGAGGCATGTGAAAGATTTTCCAAAGGTGCATAATAGATTTTTCATCCCTCACTGCGCGTAATGGGTTTCGTATGCGCGTAATAGGTTTCATATATTCATTAGTCTCTATGTATCTCTGGATGTTTGTATATTCCTCTGTCTCGTCTTCCCCCTTGGCTTGGGGATGGCTGGCCTTGTTATGTACTTTGCACCAGGCAGTTATCTTGACGTGCCTAAGAAATAGGTAGTGCTTGTAGTTGGAAATGATCCACTAGTCTCGTGAGACGTCAGTGATGCATTTTTATGCGATACGTGGTATTTTAGATAAGTCTAGAATGATCTTTTCATGTAATTTTTTGCCAATTATAAGAAACTGTTGGTGGAAAGTTCATTATCTGGCCAGGAGGTTTAAAGCCTTAAATTTCATACTCTTGAAATATCTCTGAGATGTGTTTATACCCTTATGACTATTTTCATGATGAGGTATCATGAACTTGTAAGGTTGGATATTAACAAATTGTGGTTTAAAGAGGGGAAAAGTTTATATAGAGCCGAAGCTCTAAATAATCAAATTTGAGCCTACCTAAAAAATTTCACTAGAAGAAGTTGTTTAGATGCTCAAATATCTTCAAATTGATAGTAGTTTGAGTATGCTGCCATCAAATATTTTTTATATTGCAAGTCAATACTATGGGTGGTGCCTTTTTTTTTTTTTTTTTTTGAAGAATGATCCTATAGAACCTCCCCCACCCATATGTGTAGGACCCCAAAGGATCACCATTAAATTTGGTACGGATCTATAGAAAAGTCAAGTCCCATACTCATGCGATTACTTTTCTAGAGATCTGTACCAACTTTACTGGTGATCCTTTGAGGTCCTACACACATGGGTGGGGGGAGGTCCTATAGGATCGTTACTCTTTTTTTTTTTTTTACTGCCGGTAGTATTTGCCTCTATCACGTGTAATTTTCCTGACTTAACCAAAGGTATAAGAGAAAATTTTGGTCTTCCTTTTTAGACGAGCTTTCTAGTGAAGTTTCCTGTGAGCAATGTATTTTGACTGGATCACAAAAAATACTATGTAATCGTTACATGGTGTACATATGCATTTATTTTGAACTATAACTCTTTCTCGAATAAATGATATTACTTATTAATTTTGCATGCGGATAGGCCCACATGTTGCACGTTTATCTCTCTTTTTGTTTACAACGCAAAATCAGGAGAATTTCAAGCCTAAAATCCCCTGATTTATCGCTACAGAACTAGTTAAATGAAAATTCGATAGAGATTGCATGGATAATGTTTGAATTACAGTTTAAAGGCCAATTAATCCCATGTAGGGCAAGTTTCCTTTAAATCGCCAACAGTACCTGCTTGATCTTTTTGCCAAAAAAAATAAAGGCAATTCTATGCAACTTAAATCTAATTAAAATAATCATAATTAATTGAAAATTAAAGAAAAAATAAATAAGAGGCCTATCTACCCGAGCTGGTTGGCCCGGAACATCCGAATTGGAGGTTGCTGTTTATATTATGACCATTGGTTATTTACACCTCTTGTCCAAAGCTTTCAGGTTTCAAGCAGCAAGTTTTTTTCGCTTCTAGGATTCAGACGCTTTAGGGCGTAGCATTTTAGGGTTTTGGGCCAGACATCTGAGACCTCGGGTGACAGGTTATTCAAGATTTCATTTTGAACTCAAATGTTATCTTGATTCATCTTTTCTTGATCATATTTATCCCAAAATCCCATATCCTACGTTGGTTTTCTATTTTCGAGGATTTGTTGTTGCAAACCATTCATTGTCCATCACCATCCAATTCACGATCTGCCACTATCCCGTTCATGATATGACAGTTCCTCATTCTACCTAGGGTGTTATAAATACTGTGGCCAGGGCTGGAATGGGCTAAGTAGCCTTGCCTGGTGTTGTTGACTCAGCCCTAAACAACTATGACTTGGGCCATGAAATGTGTCCTAAGAGCTGGACTCATGCCAGGATACCACAACTTGAGGGTGAGGTCGGGCTGGGCCAGGTCTAGGCCTAGCCTCACTTTACTTGGCTCACAACTTGAGGGTGAGGTCGGGCTGGGCCAGGTCTAGGGCTACCCTCACTTTACTTGGCTCAGTTTTTTTTGGGATTGTATACAATGAAACCATTTACTTTTGATACAAGGTGGCCATAATTACTTACAACTATATGATGTGAAATTTGATAGTTTTAGTGTGTCGAGAAAATTTTTTTTGAAGTTTGAGTTTGGTCAATAGAATAAATGCAGCTATTAGATTTCACATCCAATAGTCAAGAGTAATTGTGGCTACCTTGTATCAAAAGTAAATAATCTTATTCTATACTTCTCCATTTTTTGGGGGTGTAATTTCTATAGAGTTGAGGTTCTAAACAATCAAAATAAAGCCCACCCTCAAATAATGTCGAGAAATGTGGTTTCAATACTAGAAATCTTTGTGATAGCTTTAAAATATATTTTCATATTTAATTATAAATTTTAAAAACTTTAAAAATAATATAAATGGAGCTGATCCATGAAATTATGAAAATTGATTGTCCAAAAATATGTTACAAGATACACTATTTCTAAAACTTGAAATTCATTTTTTTTTATCATGTCCATGCATCTTGATGTCGAGATAATCAATTTGAGGATATTTGAGCATCAAAACAATGTCTTCTAATGAAATTTTTTAGGTAGGATCTAATTTGATTGTTTACACCCTTTTCTCTTTCATTTCTTTTTTTTTTTTGTTTCTTTGTGAATTGCATTGATAAATTCTTAAGCATGGCACAGCCGGGCCTAGACCCGAGCCGGGCTGGTGCCTATAAGGAGGTAGGCCTGGCCGGGCTGCCAGGGCAACGCTTGTATGTATCCGCGTGTTTTTACAGGCGCGTGTGCGAAACTCGGAAACAGAGACAACGGTTCAGAGAGAGAGTTCGCACCAATCGTGCAGAGTCCCCTCAGGTTTAGAGCGAGAGAGAGGTTAAAGAGGGACGAAGGGAGGTTCCGTTAGAGAGAGAGAGAGAGAGAGAAGGAGAGATAAAAGGGTGAGGGATTCTTATTAAGAAAGATCACAGAGATAAGGAA
This sequence comes from Amborella trichopoda, assembly GCF_054954075.1. Classification (NCBI taxonomy): domain Eukaryota; kingdom Viridiplantae; phylum Streptophyta; class Magnoliopsida; order Amborellales; family Amborellaceae; genus Amborella; species Amborella trichopoda. The sequence goes on from NC_142345.1 coordinate 414,523, forward strand.
GGGTGTGTGATTGATCGCTTGAAGAGAGAGAGAGAGAGAGAGAGAGAGAGAGAGAGGACGCCATGGGTGAGGAGAAGAGGCACCAGATGATGCAGAATTTGTTTGGAGACCAGTCAGAGGAAGAAGAGGAAGAGGAGGAGGTCGAATCAGAGCAAGAGGCCCTTCGCAGATCCATCTATCATTCTGTAAGGCCTCTTCTCTCTCCTTATTTCTCTATCGTTAGGCTTCTCATTGGCTCTCTCTCTCTCTCTCTCTCTCTCTCTCTCTCTCTTGCATCACCCACCCCCTCTCTATCTCTCCAGCCTTATTTCTCTGTCTAGCATGCAGCCATTATGTCCATTGCCTGTTATTGAGCCTTCCCGCTCTCTCTCTAACAAGAAAGTCGATTGCCTGTTATTCGTGGACGCTGATGAATAAATAAAAAATTTGTAGGTTTTTTATATAAATTTGTTGATAGAGATTGCATATTGGGGCGTTCCTTTTCTCGTCATTCTCAATTTTTTTCTTTAATTATGAATAACAAAATTTGTTTTCTTTAATTATCAATAACAAAGAAATAAAACTTTGTAATATATGTTCCAGGTTTCACAATGACTTTGCTATAGCCAAAACCGAAATCTTGGGTTCTGGTCTCTGTTCGTTATGCTTAAAATTCAATTCTTATTTATTTGTGAATTTTTAAAAGAATTGAAACGTTAAGATGGATGAAACTTGAAAGTTCCAACTATTACGGGAAAAATTCAGTCCAAAGCATATTGGGGATTTTTTTTTTTTAAGTTAGTTTATGTTGCATTTAGTTTGTTATCAGGCTATTCTGACAAAATTCTGGTCAAATTAAAGTTGAGTTTTTTTTTTTTGGTCAGTTTATGTAGTAGTTTATTTGTTCTCTGGCAGTTTTAAAGTTAAAATTTAATGAATTCATTTTGTTCTCCTAATTTTGTATTTATTCATGGTTTTTTGCTTATAACCCAAATATCTGCGTTCCTAGAAAAATATATTTTAAGGTATGGTTAAATCGTTCCTAGAAAAATATATTTGAAGTTAAGGTTGAATTTTCAGTACTAAAAAATGTTGGATTTTCTGTATCAACAAGCTCATTTACATATGGATTTTGTTGGCATTCATTTTTCATGTTCAAGTCATTATTCACATAATGCTGTAGACTTCAAATAGTTGTTATACTCATTTGGAGTTTCCCCCCCTTATTGGGTAGTTTGCAGTCAATCTAATTTGGTTGTTATCTATTTTCTTATTGTTTAATAAATTTCAGTGGTATCTATATCGTGTTCTATGTATAGGATGAAGAAGGAGAAGGTGAGGCTGAGATAGAGGGAGAAGGTGAAGCTGAAGTGGAGGGTGAAGGTGAAGCAGATGTGGAGGGAGAAGGTGAAGCAGATGTGGAGGGAGAAGGTGAAGCTGAACTAGAGGGAGAAGGGGAAGCTGAGGTGGAGAGTGAGGGTGAAAGGCCAGAAATCGATGTGGATCGTGAAGAGAGTGAAGGTGAGAGAGTTCAAAGCTCACATGAGAGAGAAGTCAGTGATCACAGGCAAGAGAGTGGAGGGAAGGACGAGGAAAGTGATGAACAAGATTATGGTCATAGGGCGGCAACTAGTAGGAGGAGAGAGGTAATTGCTAGTGAATCCGAGGGATCAGAGGAACACCATTCTGTCGAAAATGGGGATGATGAGATTCAGCAAATAAGAACACAAAGGTGAAATGCAATTTTTTCTCTCTCTCTCACTCTCTTTCTCTCTAAATTGGTAGGTGAGATGAATGTATAACGTGAAGGCTGTTTAGATGATCGAACAATTCCATCGAGGAAAGGAAAATAAGTGAAAAGCAGTAATTGTTTCTGATCAGTACTTAATTTCACTTGAAATGTTGCCTCCCGCTCCCATTCTAAATGATGTAGCGATGCCTTGTGTCTAGAAGGCCAATTTTGGGAGATTGATGTTTCTAACACTTGTATACATCTCTTTGTAGTATATAGGCATACATTCTTATTCATGTATATATATAGATGCATGCTGCACACCTACAAGCATATATATATATATAAATATATATATATATATATATATATATTTGTATGAATTATATGCATGAGTGCATATACTTACATTTACATGCTTACTATCTCTGTTCATTTTATTCCAAGGCATGACATGTTTTGTATGGTCTGTCTTAGTTCGTTTCAGCTTTATGATCGCATTGAACATTTCATGTGTGTGGCAATGTTTAACAATTATATATATATATATATATATATATATATATATATATATATATATATATATATATATATATATATATATATATATATATATGGATGTGGTTTGCATAAGGCTGCAACCTTAAACTGTCAACATAAGGTGCACCACCAAATTTTATCTTCAGATGTTATTTTGGATGGCATGAGAATTCATTTTCATCTCTAATTATATTATTTTAGACTCCAAAAATGGTTCAAATCAAGTAAATCTATAAACGTATGAAAATCTTGAAAATGGACAGTCCAGATAATATGTTGCAAGATACACTATTTTTGGGACTTTTTTTTTTTTTGCATGTTCATACATCTCGATGACCAATTTGAGGGTTTTCCAACTTCAAAACCGCCTTTCGCAATGGATTTTTTAGGCGCACCTTAATTCTACATTTTAAGGTTGCAACCTTATATAAACTTTTTCCTATATATATATATATATACATACACATACATATATATATACTAGTTGAATTACATGCGTTGCATGTATGCAATTACTTGTAGTAGATTAACTAAATATTCATTGATTAAAGAAATCTATTAATAAAAAGTTTGATTAATCACAAATCACCCCTAGATAATAAGAAATTTTTACCGACTTATCATTTTTATGAAATAAATCCTACTAAACCTTGGTTTCCTAAAATCCTGTTTAAGAGATTCTCTCTTTGTCTACTCTTCAAAAGCTTCCATGAAAATCTCTCTTCTGTCCTAAAATCTCTCATTGTCTATCTCTTGGGCATGTTCTCCTCTCCTTCTCAAATTCTCTCACAATTTTGAGATCTCTCTTGTGTGCACTCATATTCTCTCTCCCTCTCTAATTAAAATATAGAAATAATGTGGAGATATGGAAATAATATTGAGATATCACTCTCTTGTGTATATTCGTACTCTCTCTTGCAAATTTAGTTATCCTAAAATAAGAGTTTATTCTATCCCTCTTCTCTAAAGTTTGGAATGTGTTCTACAATTTCTATAAAATTAGGTTTCCTTCTTATTTCTGCGACACGTGCCTGCCCCTTAACTCGGGCTTAATCTCTTCCCTTAAATGTGGGAATGTCTCCTACAACCTATATAGAATTAGGGTTGCTTCGAATTTTTACTACACATGTCCACTCCTTAGCTTTGGCTTAATAATGTAGAAGCACGTGCTTTGCATGTGATTAAAAAGCATCGACTATCTAATGAAAGCACAAATTTTTTAGACAACAAAAACATAAAAAATATATATTTTTTATCATTGCAAATATAAGAAAATAATATTTATGTGAAAAACTCACTAAAGTTGTGAAGTAGAGTAAAAATTTGTAATTATTTTAATATCATATAATTTTTGTTTGTTATTTTTTACTTTAAATAAAAGTTACTTATTACACGGTTTGGAAAACATAGCGATGAGATTGCCGATGGAGATGTCAAAGCAACTGAGGTCCAATACAATTTTAGTATGGAAAGGAAGTAAATGAGGTAGTGTGCCCTTGAATGCCTTAACCACTAAGCCATGATCCAAACCTCAGAATTTCATAAATGATACATAAGAGTGCCTTCTATAGAATTTGCTAATTCATATTTGTTGACTAAGATCTCTTCCTCCGAGACATATTTTGCTACCCCAAAATAAAGACCTGCATCGTCACATACATTGGCACATGAAATCACTTACGTGATTCATAGAATTTCATACTATACGCATGCTTATGGAGCACCACTAAAAGAACTTGCCTTGCGGCGGCTTCCTCGTTTGGGTCCACCGGTTGTACCGGTTGGACACCAGGAGGGTTGGAAGGCTTGGGGTTGGAAGACATGCCTTCCAGGGAGGGCGAGCTTGTTATCTCTTTTTCTCCTCCCTCATGTTGGGGCCTGGGCAGGCCCCTCTATCAATTAACCGAAATAACAAAACTTGAAACCTATAACTTACAAAAACTAATCTAAAAAAACAACCATAGCACTTAGAGAAGCACTTCTATGACTTTGCATATTGGAAATCCAAAATCAGGTAAAAAGCATAACGAAATTAAGTAATGAAAACATAAAATTTAATGAAACTGAACCAATATAAGATGAAAACACAAACAAAACTGAACCAATATAACAAAACCATAAAGCATGACGGGGAGCCATTAGCTCAAAGAAGTCCAAAATCAGGTAAAAGCTTAACGAAACTATGTAATGCAAACACAAAATTTAACAAAACTGAGCCAATATCTAATGAAAACACATAATTTAATGAAAACGAACCAATATAAGGAAACCATAAAGCATGATGGGGAACCATTTTCTCAAAGAAGAATATGCGTACTCTCATACCTTGAGGGAAGGAGATAAGAAGAATATAGTACTCTCATACCTTGAGGGAGGGGGCTTGGGTTACCCCTTTAAAGGAGCACGTGGGATACTCTCTCTTTTTCTTTAAATATAGTATGTTTAGATCTCTCTTATACATCTCTCTAATTAGATATTGATTGTGGCATGTTTAGATAAGCATATTCTATTTAAATCAATGAAATTTATAATAGAATCGATAATTTTATTTTTGTTTCTATTTGGTATGATTAGTATGTTTCCATAGATAAATTATTTATGATATATATTGATTCTCTCCATTTCCTTTTTTGTTTCTCTTCCCTACACATAAGCTTCCATAAAAATATCTCATCTCTCCCAAAATCTCTACATATCAATAATCCATACATATCTCTCTCAACACGTATTCTCTCTCTCCACCTTTCCCTATCTCTCTCCCCTAATATAAGCTTCCATAAAAATCTCTCATCTCTCCTGTATTCTCTCATGCATTCCCTCTCTCCACATCTCTCTCTCTCTGTCACATCTCTCTCCATGTCCCCTATCTGTAAGCTTCCATAAAAATATCTCTCTACATGTTTGGGGTTTGTTTTAGGATACTACAAAATATTTTAAGAGATATGTACTCTCTCTCTTCCCTTGAATATAGATATGCATATCTCTCTCACATCTCTCTCATCCATGTCTCTCTCTTTGTCTCTAAAGAGGATACTCATCTCTCTTCCTATATCTCTACACCGATACTTTTAGGCAGTTTCATAGGAACCATAAAATTCTCTCTTCAAATTCTCTATCTTCTAAAAATATCTTCCTCTTTAATTTCTTTCCATATGTCTCTCTCACACTCTCTTTCATCCACTCTCTCTCTCTATCTCTTCCCTTAAATATAAGTACACATATCTCTCACATCTCTCTCATCCATGTCTCTCTTTCTCTCTCTAAAGAGGGTACACACCTCTCTTCTTATATCTCTACACCAATATTTTAGGAAGTTTAATAGGAACCATAAAATTCTCTCTAAAGATTCTCTTTCTAAAAATCTCTTACTCTTTAATTTTATCTCTCTATATATCTCTCTCACACCTCTCTTTCATCCATGTCTCTCTTTCCCTCTTAAGTGGGTACACGTCGCTCTCTATAGATGGGTAATGTGTCCTACACTCTCTATAGAATTAGGATCCTTTCTTATTCTCGTGCTTAATGTAGTATTAATACGTGTGTGTGTGCATGTGTGTGTCTCTCTATATATATATATATATATATATATATATAGGAAAAGTCTTCCCAACGCCTATAGGAAAAAATGAACAATGATTTCGCCTACGCTCATCACCGTCCAAAGTTCATCGCACAGTCATGATTGTCCAGTAGTGTTCCATGTTTCATGTTTTTTTCTACAAATCGGAATGACCTGAAATTTGGAGGGTGTGTACATCTTAGTGAGGCGCACTTTATAAAAATAAAAAAAAAATACTTCACAATTTTTTTTTGACCAAAATACCCCCAAACCTTTTCGAGGGGTATTTTTATTATTTCTTGTAAAATATGTTTTTGATATTTTTTGTAGATTCGACTATTTTTTATGAACACACGCTCCAAATTTCAGGTCATTCCGATTTGTAGAAATAAAATGAAATAAACACTACCGGACAATTGTGACCATGTGATGAACTTTGGAAGGTGATGAGATTAGGCGAAATCACTGTTCATTTTTGCCTATAGGCATTTTGTAGTATCTTCTATCTATCTATATATATATATATATATATATATATATATATATATATATATATATATATATATATATGCCCTACTTGTTATTCCCAGGAACTTCCTCCCTCTACCACCCCTCGGGTCACCACTCCTCTCCTCTCCCTTTCCCATCACTCTTTTCCCTACTGGCTCCTCTCACGTTCTGGCAGCATGGGCCCAAGGGACAGTTCGTGCTCAAATCTCGGCAATAGAGAAGCACTTCAATAGTTCAACTTGGTGGAGCTCCTTCGCGAAACTTCCAACCTAGCGCATATCAAGAAATAGTTGCGATGCTCGTAATTTTGTCTGTTAGTGAAATTGTTTTTTTAGTTTTAGATTTAGTTCTCTGTTACTGCTTTTTGTATCATTCCTCTTGTATTCTGAGCACCCATGTTGTGGGCTACCATTTTTACGACTTTTGTGGCACTGCAATTACTATACATATTTATAAAAGTCAAACAGTTTCAATATATATATATATAGAGTAGTGATTTTATGGAACGATTCTATGGTAATATAATGAAACAATCCTTAAAAATCATGTTAAGACCATTTGTTTGACCCTAATTTTTAAATATACCCTCTTTCCATTCTAATGAACAATCACAAAAGAAGCAAAATTTGAAAACATACCCTAGAAAGTGGTAAGCCCAATTAATATAGGCTGTCTATTTTGGTAAGATGCTTAAATTTGGGACTTACAAGGATTCTTTTCCTTTCCAAAATTTTTAGAGAGCGTTATTATCATTAAATAAACTGTTAAAAAAGAAAAATTGATTTTGAATTCATAAAGGCTTAGATCTTGAAATTCACCAAAAGGATGGTCGAGATTCATTGTTGGACAGCACTCATTTGATCACATCTAGGGTTTAAATTGAATTTTGTTTGTTTTTGGGATTGAGTATAGAGATGAAAGGAGCATGTGTAGAAAATTTGGGGTCATACAAATTCTATTAACATGGTTCTAGAAATGTGGTTTTATTATATTGACACGGTTACATGAAATCATTCCCCATATATATATATATATATGGCATAACGTTGTCTGTGATATTTGTTTTTTTTAAACAAATTCAATCCACTGCTGTGTTTAGCACTAACAGTGTGTCTTATATCTATGGCTTACACTTATCCACACTGCCCACCATTGGACATAAAAACGCACACAAATAGACATCAACATGCTTGGACAGTATGAAGTATCATGAATTATGATATAAACCTTCATTTTATTGAAAACATTGTGAATAAAAAGCTTCATTTCATTTAGTTATTTGGACATATATTGATATAATATCAATTTAGGAATTAAATACCATGTTCACAAGTAAATTTGCATTCAGATTGGCGAGTGAAGATAGAGACGTTGCTCATGTCTCCCCATCAGCAGCTGATATTCGCGATGTGTTTGGAGATTCTGATGAAGATGAAGCTGGAGAATATGCGGCTCAGAATGATGGCCTTGACCGTGCTTCTCCTGTAAGAATGTGGTGTACAACATAAAGTGATTGGGAATGTTTATCACAATCCAATAGACCATGGGAAACCATGCTCCATTGGGGTTATCACAGTCCAATGTGATGATGGATGTTGGTGTACTAAGAGTGGGACCTACCGTTGGACTTATGTCCTGTTCTATTCTATTGGGTTTCAGTCTCTACACTATCTTCCGTTTTTTCATATAGTGTTGATGATAGGAATTGGAGTTTAGCATATTCCATTGGATTATGCCATACTTACACTGTGATATTTTTTCCCGTGCAATTTGTTTTTCCTTTTGGTACTCTCTCCCTGCAGAATTGTGTTGCACAAAAATGTTTTATAGTTGGTTTCCTGTTATGTTGCAGGCCTGTCATCTTTTATTGCACCTTAATTTACTTTCTATATCTTATAATAGAATATGGCACTCTAAAATGGGTTACGGTCAGTTTCTTTTTATGTTGGAGCCTTGTCTATTTTTGTCGCTCTTTCATCTACTTCTTATGAGCGTTTAAGAACCTGGGCTTGGGTGGGGACTTGCTAAGGTCCCGAGCTGAGCTGACTCAGCCAAGTTCCGTGTTGGCTCAATGAGATTTGAAGCACTGCATATTATATCTTATAATAAATTGTGTTGCCACTAAAACAGGTTAAGGTTAATTTCCTGTTATGTTGCAGTCTTGGTCATTTTTGCAGTCTTGGTCATTTTTTGTCATGGTTTAAATTATTTTTTATATTTTATAATGGAAAAAGTATATAGAAAGTGTCAATGTTATACTGTAGAAATAAGGTGTACCTCAAAAATCCACCTACAAAGGTGGTTCCGATGCCAAAAAACCCTTCAATTGATCATCTCGACCTCAAGATTTATGGATATGAAAGAAAAAATGGATTTCAAGTCCTAAAAGTAGTGCATCTTGTAACTTATTATCTGGATGGTCTATTTTCAAGTAAATATAGATGTGCTTAATTTGCACCTTATTTGGAGCTTTAAATTTCATACTTAGGAGACAAAATAGATTTTTTTTTGCCATCATAAGAATTTCTAGCTCCAGAACAACCTTTTCAGGTGGATTGTTTAGGTGCACCTTACTTCTATAGTATAAGGTTAACACTTTATACAAACCGCACCCTTTTATAATAGTTCTTATCAATAAGAAAAAAAAAGAAATGTAATTCTGCTCTCTTTTCTGTATCAGCGTTCTCCTGCTGAAGAGGAAGGCAGCCATCAGATGGATGTGAGACCAGAAGATCTCGTACTTGATGAGGATGGCATGTATGAATCAGAAGAGGAAAATTTTGAACAAAAACAAAAGGAAAAACCAGTTGGCCCTCCATTAGAACTGGAAATTCCACTCTGCCAAGCCCCTGGCCAGCCAGAAAAGGCACATTTCTAGTCTACAATTGACTCTTCTAATTTAGCATTAATAAAAAGACGCATCTAATTATTCATTTACCCTTCGTGACTAAGTTCCATTTCAGTTGAATCTTCTAATTATGCACTGATCCTTTATACCCCATGTTCTGGTAGAATCTTTTATATCAGTATTAATCCCTTTATGGTGGTAAGCTCTATTTTGTTCTTAGTATGGCATTGAGGTTGCTTGTACCGTTAATTTGGTTATTTTTTATTGTACGTGGCTATTAATTTCATTAATGGTGTGGTGAGGTTCCTCTATGATACCCGGTTATCGTGAATTATTACTTAACTGCTCTCATATTGTCAAGTTGAGTTCTTTTTGTTTTTATTATCATTGTGGTGGTACTTTTTTCTCACTACAAACTCCACTTTTGCAATCTTACTTTATATCATGGCCTGCATATTACCATCGTACTGTAGGTAATGCTCCTGCTCTTGCAACTGGTTCTTCCTAGGGACATTCTGTGGCTCTTCCTATAACTTAGACTCTCTTTCTAGGTTTTTGACTTTCCCCTACGTAATTAGTATTGCTTAGTTGGACTTAGTTTAAGAAACATGTCTACATTTTGTGTAGAGAAAGTATACATAAGGCACAATCCAATTGATGCGGTTAAGGATCTTTATTTTTATTTTTTGGATATATGAAATAAGGGTTATTCAGTCTCTTAATTTTCTTGATATTTTAGGGTATTCAATATTAGGAAAAAAAGATGTTTAGGGGTATTTATGTCATTTTATTATGGGAAATTTACACTTTCCCTATTACAACCTACTCCACCACAAACCCTCCATGAAATTGGTGGTCCTATCAAAAGCCCTGTTACTATCTTTTTCATGGAACCCCGAACTTGACACAATTATGATATTTGAGACCAAAATGCTGCTGTCTATCAATCCAAATGCCCTGATTTCCTTTCACCTTTTCTCTCTCCATCAAAAATACCCAGATCCAAACCCTAGTTGCTCAAATATGAGTAGAGGAACAGAAAAAGTTGCGGCTTGTATTGTGGGAGAAAGCAACATGGAGCCATTGAGGATTAGATAGAGAAAAATAGAGCTATTGAGACATCTAGCCAGTGGAGGAGAGGCCAGGCTCATTTTCTCTCTCTTAAGTTTTTTTTTTCTAGATGGAGAAAAACCCAGTTCTTGTTTTTCTTCTGCTCTCTCTAGTTTTCTCTCATTGATTCTCAGTGTAATGTTTTGGTTTCAAAGGTTTGAATCAGTCTATGAATGGAGTTAAGAGGTAACTGAAATAGAATTCAAATACAAAGCCACATGCCATTATGAGAGCTGGTGAGGAGTCAGGGATGAGAGAGAAAATGATTCTATCGCTATCCATCTCTAGTCCTTACGATTTCTTAGGGAATAAGCAAAAAGATCACTATGAAGAAGCATCAGTTAGGTCCCTGGTGTATTTCCTCTCTCGCTTTCTTCTTACCAGCTGCTAAGCCCTCTCTCTTTCTGTCATCTTTTAAACCCTACCTTTCCTGGAAAGATTTGTGAAATTACTATAGATTTATCAGAATTGAAGAAAAGTGTACAGTATAAGCAATGGACTATGGTTTCTTATAGCATATTTGATTACAACGTGCTTTCCCTTTGGGTTATAGGATTCTTGGTGCTGGTTGCTGTTTTTAACAATAATAATATTCTTCTTGCAGATGAACATGATCAAGGTCTCAAACATCATGGGCATTGAACCAAAACCATTTGATCCTAAAACTTATGTGGAAGAGGATGTCTTTGTGACTGATGAGTCTGGCGCCAAGAAACGCATACGTCTGGAAGATAACATTGTTCGTTGGAGGAATGTTCGTAATCGTGATGGGACAATATCTGTAAGTGATGATATTAATTTGAAACTTTTGAATTGGATCATGGCATTTAAGATATAAATCTGTTTCATGATATATGATGTTGGACTATTGGTGTGAATTATTTAAAGTTTCAAGTTTTATAATCTTTATGAATGTCCATGTGAATGTTAAGTGTGGATTAGCAGTGCAGACAATTTTCTATGTGATGAGTGATTTAGATACCTAAGTTGCATTTAGATTCAAAATATTAATTTTATTTTTTTATGTTTCTTTATTTTTAGAACCTTTCCTAAATTTCCAATTATTTATGTCATAGTCAAAAATATATTCCTTACAACATCTGTTAGGCTTTGCATAATCGATTTGAGTGGTGGACTCTTGAGAGGCCAAGGTAAGGGCTCCAAGATGTATGTTTGGGATGTTTGAGGAATCATTCTTTGGCCTTCTATATTGTGTAAACGAATTCTCTCATTCTGATACATCGGGGTAGGAAAGCAACTTCTCTAGGCCTGGGGATGTTTTATAATGGGATTCGAGAGGCGGTGAGCTCTATAGAGTTATCATTGCGGCCTTTATTATTTGATAGTTAATGAAATGGCTGATTTGTTATCCTGGATTCGGCTCGGTGAGTTGATGGGATTTTTATATTTGTTTATCAGCCATAAAGGCTCTATAACTATAACAATGTAGTGTGAGCTTTTAGCGAATATGGTATTACTAACATATCTAGTCCTTAGGGATCATATAGGCATATATGTCTTTTCTAAGTGATGAAGTCATCTATATATGCTTATTTTTTTTTGTGTGTATACGTCTGTTTGTGTGCTGGAATGTGCATGCCTTTGCATCTGTGTGGATGGAGACATATTTGCGTGCATAGGGCACATGTACTGATACAAATCATTTTTGCCTATTCGTTTAGTAAGTGCACAATGTTTTGTTTTTTAATTAATTATCACCAATGATAGAAGTCCTTATTTCAATAGTGGGTGCCAGCTTGGCCCCATGCATTGATGCAAATTATTTTTGCTTAATCAATTTATGTTTTTCGAAATGATTTTTACTAATTTTCAAAGAGATATAATGCTGCATGCAGGTTTTATTTTTTGAAGCATTTATAGTATCAAATAAAAACTGTCACTTGTTTTTGCAGCGTGAAAGCAATGCACGGTTTGTAAGGTGGTCTGATGGAAGCTTGCAGTTGTTAATCGGGAATGAAGTTCTTGACATATCAGTTCAGGATGCTCAACATGATCAAACCCACCTTTTTTTAAGACATGGGAAGGTGCTATACTAAGCTCAACTTTTACAGTTTCATACATCATGGTTAATTGTGTACAACACTTGTACTATATCATCTACTGTTGTTGTTGCTGTCTTCATTGCTGATGTTATTATTAAACAAGAAAAAGAAAATAAATTATGGGAGCCAGACATGAATTTGACCCAGTTCAACATAAAAACTTCTTCAATAAAGCAACGAGCCTGCCGAACTGATGGTGGAATCAGTTCAAGCTGGCATTTTAGTTTTACTAGATTTAATCAGTTTTCAACATAAAAACATGTTTAGTGAAGCAACCAACCTACCAAACTGATGGTGGAATCAGTTCTAGCTGGTATTTTAGTTTTATTAGATTGAATCAGTTTTTGAACTGAAAAAAACCAAATTGACGACCTTATCAATTTAGTCTCTTGTTTAGTAAAATGGGGAGAACTTCACTTAGTTTTAAAAAAAGCGGGAGAAGAACTTCCTATCTTGTACGTTTTGCTCTCTATAATAAACTCTCTCTCTCCCTCCCTCCCTCCCTCTTTTTTCTTGGTGAGCTAATCTTGGCATCTTCTTCTAATGAATTTTATCCTTGGTATCTTTCTTTTCTCTCATTAACAAAATTTGTTCTTAGTATGTTCTTTGCACGAGTAATGTTGTATGCTACTATGCTCAGAAACTAGCCCAATCTACTCATAATTTTGCTGATATGCCTATTTTTCTGAACTTGGGGGACCAAACCTTTCATTAAATTTAACAAATATGAATTATTTGCTTGGATTGTCGTGTAAGGTCCGCAATTGCATAAGATTGAGTGGATTTCAAATGCTTGTTCAGGGGATTTTGCAATCTCAAGGGCAGTTATTACGGAAAATGAGATTCATGCCGTCTTCCTTATCCTCAAAATCTCACCGTTTATTAACTGCTCTGGTGGATTCCCGTCATAAGAAAATATACAAGGTGAAGAACTGCATTACTGATATCGATCCTGAGAGGGAAAAGGAGGAAAAAGAGAAGGTAAATCTATCATATCCCTTTGCTTAATCATGTTCATTCTCATCAGATTTTAGCAAAATTTTTTATTTTTCTGATTTTACAGTTGCAGATGCTCTTTCAATAATGCTATTGTTTGGATAATGATGTTGTTACTCTTTTTTTAGTTATTAAGAATTTTTTTTTTAATCTTTTTATATGCTTTATTTTGGTAAGAAATGACTTCATTGGATATGAAAGATTTAATTGTCCAATGGTCTAATACATTAAACGCCAACACTGTAGCATCGGACATAACATTGTGGCAATCAAAGGTTCCCCATTTCCTTTATGTACCAAAAACCACTCACCACACCCCTCCTTCTCTCTCTTAGTCCTTGCATAAGCATGCACAAATATTTGGAATGCTTTTGGCAGGCTTTGAATCAAACTATCAGAAGTAGGGTAGATCTCCTACGCAAGCAGGAGAAAGTGAACCGGAAGTATAGCCAAGCTCGGGAGAAAGAACCCCAGCTGTCACCAGGGTACCTGGAGGGGGCATTGGAAGAGGTCTCTCTCTCTCTCTGTCTATACCCTCCTCCCTCTGCATGCCTCTGTGTGTATGTGGGCTTTTAATAGACACTTGAGAATTCAAAACGTATATTGAAAAGTTTCTTAATGATCTTATTTAGGAAGATGAAGCTGAGGACTATGTCAATCACCGAAGAGCTGCTCGGCGCCACTTTGAAGAGGATCTGGAAGTAGAAGAACGGGCTGAGAAACGCATACTTAATGCTAAGAGGGCAAGTCAAAACCAATTTATCCTCATCCTCTAGTGGCTTCATTTGAATGACCACCTCATTTTTGATATATACCTTTTTATTTTATTATTATTGGTAGTCTTTTTTTGTTCTTTATTGGTTTTAGGTAACCTTATAATCAATAAGAAAATGATTCTTAGTCTTGTTATACAGTTTTAATTTGCCATTTTTTGTGAATACATGGTTCACTTGGGTATAATTTCATTTGAAGTTGGCTATTGAAAGGTGTTATGGTTTTGGATTATGGCAGTCACATGTACCAAAAGAACCTCCTCGGAAAACACCATTCATGGCTGGTCGCTCTTCAAAGCGCCAGTTAGAGGAGCCATCGGAAAGTGAGAGAGAGGAATCTGAGTATGAATCAGAAGGTGAGGATGAGAGGCTTCCATCTCGTAAAAAGAGAATACAAGAAGAAGAAGAGGAGGAAGAAGAAGAGGGAGAAGAGGAAGAAGAGGAGGAAGAGGAAGATGATGAGGAGGAAGAGCCAGCAAGGGGAGGGGGACGGAGAGGTGAAGCTATAGAAGAAGACGAGGAAGAGGAGGTATATGATGTTTTTTTTGTTAGTTCTTGGGTTTCATATTACAATGTTAATTTCTGTCTTTTTCCGTTGATAAAGTTTTGTATATGTTGCTAATTTAAACTTTAAAGAGCATATTAGTGGTCTTCTTGATTATTTTAAATCTAGAACTAAGGCAAAACAAATCTTTTAGTGACTTTTTTTATCCAATTCTTGTGTTTTGTGGCATTTCCCAAATAAACTGTGTTCCAGAAACTGGTGTTACTCATGGTAACCAAAATCTCACTTAATATTCAGTGACTGTTTTTTTGGGAAAAAACATTTATTTGAGGTCCATCCAAACACATCCTTAAGGAGCTTAACGCAGGAAAAAGACAAAAAAATCTCTCCTATACTCGATGGAAATTAGTTTTCCAAGAGTAGAACGGATTTAATTTGTGCTTTTCCAGGTACGCAAATAAGGGAAAGGCCGACTCCTTTTTGGAGAAATGGCAAGAGTAAAAAATCATTTTCCTGAAAATTAGTGGTGATTTTCTGGAGGATTCAAATAATATGTCTCTAAAAATCTAACTGTCCAATTCTTGGAAACCATAATATTATTTACTTATAGGATTAATTAAGATTCTTCCCAATGAGTAATTTGCTTACCACCCACAAGAGAAGAATGGAATAACGATGTTGCTCTTTTGTTTGGGAATTACAAGAAATTTGGAGGTTTCCTATTTGTTCAAAAAGTTGGCATGCATATTTTGTAAATAATTTCAAATGGATGAATCTTTTGCAGAAGGTGATTTAACTATTGGTATTTTTGCTTGTCATCTTCTTTTATGAAAATGTTTTTCCTTCTTGTTATTATGATTATGATTTTTAATTATAAACAGCAAGAGAAAAATGTTGTGATCAATGTGATGTATAGGATGCTCCCAAGCAAAGGGTTAAGGAGTCTGGGAGGAGGAGAGCGCGTGAGGAGGTGGAGAATGATGACGAGGAATCACCACCTCGAAAGCAAGCACCCCAACGCCGCAGAATGGTCTTCACAGATAGCGAAGAGGATTGAAAGACTCGAAAATTTCCATTAAAGAAGTGAGTTTTTGTAGTGAGAAAAAGTGGATTGAAATTATGATAAATAGCCGTTTTGATTTCTTACTCTTTTTCTTCTGTTATTTGATACAAGTTTACATGCATGAGATTCACTCTTGTTACTCCATGATGGTGGGGATAATGCATGATGAGTAAATGTGGGCTGAGACCATGGATCGATGTGCCAGGCACCTTTGAAGCCCATGAGTGAGGTGCACTTGGTCTTCTTCCCTGTTTACTCGTGCACAAATGTGAGACTCTACAATTCATAAATCAAATAGTTGAAAGCATTATTCAGCTACCTTGTGTGTGTGTGCGTGTGCGTGCGTGTGTGCGTGGCCACGTGTGTGTATTTGGATGGCACAGATATTTGACTGAAGTCAACAAGGTCAACCGGGGCACCTAAAGCCCCGATTATCTCTCTTTTTTTACCAAGATTTTCCTTTGTAAAAGTTTGCAAGCTGGCGCACCAGTTAGTTTTTGTCTCTGCTGACCTCCTACATAGCTATATTTTCCTCCTCTCTAGTGTTGTCAAATTCGTCTCGCTTTGGGCAAAGCTTTCAGATTTTAGGCCTAGATCGAAGCGATGGGAAGTTTGGTGTGCGCTTGGGTCAGATTTGGTCTGCTTTGGTCAGATTTGGGTCTGCTTCGAGCCGATTTGGTCTAAGCTTCGGCTTCTTCAACCTAAACACAGAAATATCTATATAAAAGTCCTTTTTTTGTATGCACACAACAAAGATCCCAAGATTTAAGCTTTTTTGGGCTGGGTTTTTCCGCCATGGTGGATTGGGATTTTTTCCAGGTTTTATTGGCAGCCATGGCCAATTGGATTTTTTTTAATACTCTATAAATTTGAAGGTCCCGAGCAAAAATACAGGGTCTTCCTTGAAATAGGCATGATGTTTTATCAATCAATTTCAGATAAATTAAGGAGCAAAATTTGTGTGCAGGACTGGTTAGTTAGAGTCTTGGAGCTAAGAGAGAGATCGATTTGTGAACTAAAGGATACCTGAAATATGGGATGGTCAGTAGAAAGACGAAGTGGCTCTTGGAGAGAAGAAGGGTACATAGAAGAGAAACCCTAATTATGGGAGAATTTGATCGATCTTCTCTCGAAAGATCAGCAAAAAGCCACAACTCTGTACTGTGTTGAGTTTCTAGACATCAAAAGTGGTGGATCTGGGATTGCTCGAGTGCTAGGATAGCTCTCAATTACACCGCACATGAAACCTTGAGGAGATTGTCCATGTAAAACTTAATGGTAGATTTTAGGGACTCTCCGGAATTGGGGCTTAGGGTTGAAGCGGAGGGTGGGAGGAGAGAGCGAAGGGGGGGGGTTATGATTGTTGTTGAAGTTGGAGTAAGGCGAGGGAGAAGAAGTATTTTGGAGTAGGATGCCGAGGGAAAGTGAATTTGGGAGCAAAATAAGTGTGACAGGTAAACACGAGATTTGGGAGTGGAGAGAGAAACAGGACACAATAATTGGGGCTAGAGAGAAGTTATGACAGAGAAGGGGACGGGAAAAAGAGGTTTTTAGAAAGTGCAGGTAACATAGTGGTGTAGCCTAAAGTAGATTTGGTAATCCACCTTTTTGTGTGGACTACATATTTTCTTTCAGTACAAGAGGTCATAATTACTTATATCCTTGCAATGTGAAATCTGATAGTTTGGGAGTGCCACAAAGTACAAGAAAATTCTTTTTGAACTTTGAGTTTGGTCAATGGAATAATACAGCCACCCAATTTCACATCCAATGGTCAAGATTAATTATGACCACTTGTACCAAAGGTAAATTGTCTCATTGTATACTCTTCCATAAAAAAAAAAAGTGGCTTTTTAAGGAAAAAACCATATAAGCTCTTATTTCTAAGACGTTGGACCTATGAGGCTATGTGTTTATACTAAAAAATTTCGATTGGGAATGCAACCATGCCTAGCTCCCGGGCATAAACTCGTCAAAGAGGGGTTCGGTAGGGAAATGGGTCCCGTTAAATTACAATTCAGGCGAGAGACGGGCCACAAGACTGCCCTTGCTCGGGTCACCGGCAATGCCGGCTCCTAACACAGTCGAAATCGGAAGTTCGTAAGAGGGTTTAGGAATCAGGGGGTCAAAAATAGGGGAGAGGTTTTGAAAAAATGTTTTAGAAATAGAAAAACGAAAGTAAGTAAATGAGAAAGGCAGTGTACCTGAAGGCAGGCCCCCAGGCCCGACACTTGGTGTCGGTGCCGGTATCAGAATCAGTATGAGCACGACTTTTCCCAAGCCTTCTGGGTATTTTGAGCATGACAAATGTGGATTGCTAGGGCTAGATGGTATGATAATGCAAGGTCTTGAGGTTTGGTTGAGCTAGGTCGAAGTTTTGGCCTTAGGGTTTAGGGTTAATGTGGCTTTAGGTAGGGCCCAGATTCAATTCGGCATAAACTGGGCATAATGTTTGACTCCCCCCCTAAAAATAGGGGGTTGGACCCCCATTTATAGACAAATGTAGTGCTTAATCACTGTTCAGAGTCCGAGGACAAATCTAGGCCATTCATTGCAAACGCTATTGACGGTCTCTTCAACGCCATTGTCAGTATCGTTTCTCCACCATAATTACATCATGTGTAAGTTGCAACTTCTGATTTTAAAGTAGATTTGATTTTGGACGGTGGTACGTTAGTCGTGCGACGTTTTAGATGGTAGCGTTGGTGCTACTATTGGTACCTGCTGGTTGAAATCTGGCTCAAATGCTAGTATGACTCATGTTGACGAGGATAACACCATCGGTGAAGCAATGATGGTTATTTACCGCCGTCATTTGGCCATCCGGAGACCCAAAATTGGACGGTGATTTTGGCCAATCAGGAACCGTCGCCACTGATGCCCGTGTTGACGATAGTATCGCCCTTGTTAGTGTAGTGATGGTTTCTTTTCAGTTTAGATTTGTGCATTCTAAGGAATCCACAGCCATATTCACCTCTTTGTAGGTGTGTAGGATCCGCCATTGATGATTTGTAAAAGATGTGAGCTTATATTTGCAGTTCACCAGGATAGTACGCAGTCTCCATGGAGCCCTGCAGCGTTGATTCATAGAATCATTAGAATCACTTTCAATGACCAGAGGTACACAATGCAACTCCCTTGGCAGATCAATCTCCTTCTCTAGAGCATAAAATTCAACAATGATATTAGAATTGTTATCCAAAGGAACTATAAATGCCACAATGAAGACACCTGAATCATTCCTAATGAGACAACCACAACTTGCAGCACCTGGGTTTTGCCTAGAAGCCCACAAAACCCTGGCAATATCATCTGGGTTTATTGCATTTGATATGGGACTCGTATTGTTAGGGTGTTTTCTTAAAAGAAAGACCTTGGGCATGACTAAATATCCACTTTAATTCTTAGCTTATTTGGTATCTTTATTTCTACTATTTTTCATAGTAGTGATTTAAAAATAGCTAAGTTGTTTCAGAATCACCTGAATTGGCTCAAGATTGATGGCAAGCCGATTCCTGATAAAGCCTAAAAGAATTGGTGAAATCTCCTAATTAAGTCATAGGATCTCAAATTTCTTATTAAAAATAGTCTGGTCCTTTTTCATAGCGTTTCATATTTTTCTTATTAAAAATACGAATCAGAATTACCCATGTCAGACTTGTTGGAATGGTGATGCGAATCACCTCCATTTGACATTTGAGGGGTATTTGTGTCATACCAAAATGGCCTTTTATGCATCCCCATAAACGTGTATTGTAGACAGGGAAAATATAAGAAAAGTATAGTGAAAATATAAGAAAAGTACAGAGAAAATATAAGAAAATTGTAGAGAAGTTTCAGATTTGCATAAACCATAGCATTATTGTGCCCTTGTATTGGGCCGGTTTTCATCGACATTTCTTTGTGGCGACAGTGTTGGTTGATAGTGACGAAGAAATAAGTCCATTGATGGTGGTATTATATAGGAAAAATCAATTTGAATTTTTTTTGCCATTGTGATGTAATCTCTATCAATCCATTGAACTTGTAAATTTTCTCTATTGATAGTGAATGCATCATTGTCATTTGTTTGTGGATGTATCCCATTTTGGGTGAACCATGCAAAATAGTGTGCGTCTCTTTCGATAGTGTTGTAGTTTGGTAGTTTCACATTTTATTTATTTTTGCTATTTTTATATTTATCTCAAATTTATTTCATATATTATTGTTCTTGGGGATTTTACTTTGCGTGTTAGATTTATTGTTGCGGGGAGCTCACTGCAGAAATTTGGTTTATCCCGATTTGGCAATAGGACTAATGGCACACAGTCATGGACTCGTAGTGAGAGAGCCAACAACGCCGATAGCACTGCTTTACAGTTCACAGGGAGTTTGGTGAAGGATTATTACGTGGTTTCATTTTTGCGAATTTAAGAGCATGGTACAAGTTGGTAGGGATATTATATTGTTTATCCTTGAGCTCTGGTTCCCTCCCTGAGGTTCATTTTCTTAGCAAGTATGCTTCTTGTCTCCCTTTTCTTTAATTTCCAAAATAATAAATAAATAAATAAATAAATAATCCAAAGTGTGGTACTCTCTGTCATGTGATTGTAAATATCTAAGCCTGAGGAATCAGGCTAGGTCTCAACACATTTCACATTGATACTCTTAAACTTGAAATTACAAAGGGGCACACACTTGTAGCTATATGATGGGAGGCAGGGAAGTAATTTATGCATGAGGCCCTTCACTCATCACAAAGAAATGGGCCTGGCCTAACCACTTGAAATAAATATGGTACCCATTTATTTAGCTGCATTAGCATACACATGGGGTGCAAGCCTAGGCTTGGGCTTCACAACCAAAGGCACCTTCCTCTGCAAAGTGAGCCCATACACCTCCTCCATGTTCAGCTTCTCCGGCGTCTCCCCCTCCAGCAACTCCCAGTCGAAAGCATGCACCAACGCGGCAGTGAGGAACTGCACATTCCGTATGCCCATACTCATTCCGGCGCATATACGTCGCCCGGCTCCAAAGGGAATGAACTCGAAATCATTTCCCTTGACATCCATATGAGCGGTTGGGGCGCCAGGCATGAAACGTTCGACAGGCTTGAACTCAAGGGGGTCTTTCCAGACATCTGGGTCTCGAGAGATGGCCCATGCGTTTATGAGAACACGGGTGTCCTTTGGGATATGGTATCCCATGGCTTCACAATCCTCAGCAACTATGCGGGGGAGGAGGAGCGGGGTCGAGGGATGGAGGCGAAAGATCTCTTTGATGATGGCTTGGAGAAGGGTGAGGTTTGGGAGGTCCGACTCGAGGACCAGGCGGTCACGACCGGCTACTGAGTCAAGCTCGAGTTGAAGGGCATCGAGGAGGCTGGGGTGGCGGATGAGCTCTGCGATGGCCCATTCAACCGTGCTGGATGATGTGTCCGTGCCCGCTGTGAACAAGTCCTGTGCGTCCCTCCAAACAGGCAGAAAAACATGAGATGAGCTCACTTGGTCTGAGCTCTACTTAAATAACTGTTTCATTGCCAACCAACCACTTAAAATTGAGACATTGCTTCCAGGAACAAGTTTTTAAGGGGCGCTTATCTGAACATGCAACATACATGTTAAAGCACTCGTTTTAGAAGGGCCCTGCTGCTAATTACAAACCCTGCTTTGGATGGATACCATTTCTTAAATCAGTTACTGTGAATTTCATTCACTCCTAAAACTATTAAAATGAGTTTCAAGAAGAATAAGATGTAACCACCAACGATAACATGTAACCACCAACTATTGTTGGTGTTGGTATGTACCACCTTTTGCTAGAGCTTCTACAATGTTTTGTTTTGATAAAGGGTGTGGCCCTTGATTAGGGCTGCCGATCGCGAATACCATTTTTTTTTTATTATACTTACCACAAATTATATTGAAATATTAAAATTTTTAAAAATATTTTGTCATATGTTTTATTTTTTAGCTTGCTACAAACAAGAACAGTTTGAAGAGTGAGACAAAAAAAGTCAAAAATTTTAATGGGCCGGGCCCATGCTTAGACCAATAGTTCTTTCAGGCCGGGTCGGGCTTTACTACTGCTTATTCTGGCCAGGGTGGGCTTTGTTTGGTACATCTGCCGGGAGCGAAGTAGATTCGAGCATTATCAAGCCTCGAGCCAGCCCGGTGGCAGCCCTACCCTTTATAGAGCGTAATGACACGACAAGATTCATGTTGCTTAACTCAAATAATTGAGGGCAAATTGTTTCATGTCGGCTGGATCGCTTGTCTACATATGCGGTCCAAAAAGTGTAAAGCATCCATCTTAAAGATGGATGCAAGTAGGTGTTCCATCTAAAAACAACATAAATTAACGGTCCAAATGTTTTTTTACTAGAATTATTATTTTTAGTTTTTAAAATTTACTTATTTTTTCACATTCATGATCTCCACGTTAGAGATTACATGTCTTTAAAAATTAAATAAAAAAATCCATCTCAAAAATAGATTTATTAATAGGCCCGCATATCTACATATGTGGGGTTGGCCGCATAGAAATTGGGTCCATAGAGCCTACCATCAAGTATTGTCAAGAAATGTGGTTTCAATACTAAAAATCTTTGTGATGGCTTTAAAATGTATTTTTATCTTTATTTATAAAGTTTAAAGCTTCAAAAATAGTGAAAATTTTAATATCTTGAAAATCGATGGTCCAAAAATGTGTTACAAAATACACTATTTTCAAAACTTAAAATCTATTTTTTCTCATGTCCATGCATCTTGATGTCGAGATGATTAGTTTGAGGATATTTGGGCATCAAAACAATTTCTTCTAGTGAAATTTTGGGGTAGGCTCGAATTTGAATGTTTAGAGCCTCAGCTTTATATAAACTTTCCCCTTCTTTTTTTTTTTAGTAATTTAGTGGAAAAGACAAGCCCTACCCAACTTTTTAATTTTTAATTTTTTTGAACGACAAATACATTTTTCCAAATAGTTTAGGAGAGTTTTTTTTGAAGATGTTAGGAAGTTGGTGTCAATGGAGAGCAAGCCATAACGTGATGACAAGTGTGTGGAGGCGGGATCATCTCTCAAATTTAATTTTATTTACCCAAAAAAAGGTGTGGAAGTGCTACCACCACAACCCCACCCCTTTTCCGAATTTAAAAACAAATCGACCACAAACAGAGAGAGAGATATTGTATATTAAAAAAAAGAAAAAGGAAAAAAAAAGAGATATTGTATGTTAAAAAAAAAAGAAAAAGAAAAAAAAAAAGAAGAGAGATATTGTATATTAAAAAAAAAAAAAAAGATTTTTTTTCATGTGAGATGAGAGAGAGAGAGAGGAAGCTACACGTATGAGTAATAGTGAAAAGAGCGAGAGAGATGTATGAGCAATAGTGGAAAAAGATAGAGACAGAGAAAGAGACTGAGAGTCTTCCCTATGTTGGAGTCTTGGAGTGGAGAGATGGGGGCCAACAGGTGGGATTGAATGGTAGATACATTGGGACCAGTGTTTTTCCCAATATTTTGTTGAAATTTATCAGGGGACTTTTTTTTTTTTTGTTTTATTCAGTTTTACCACCCTGAATGACATTTTTAACATCGGATATGCCGGAGATTTAGTTTTGTTAAATTTTTAATTTAAAAGTTTTTAAAAATTCTCTATTTATTTTAAAATTTTAAAATTAATGATACCAAGATGTTGAAAACTAAATAGAGAATTTATTTTTAATTTTTAAAATAAATTCAAAAATAAGTTTTAAATTTATTGAAACTATTTTTAAAAACAAACTCTCCATTCATATTTTTTAATATTTTGGTGGAAAAATATACAATAAGACCTTTTATCTTTGGTATAAAATAGTCATAATTAATCTTTGACCATTGGATGTGAAATTGGATGACGGCATTTTTTCCATTGACGAAGCTCAAACTTCAAAATTAATTTTTTCGAACTTTGTAACACACTCAAGCTATTAGATTTCACATTATATCTAATTGTGACCTAGCAAAGGTACGTGGTCTTATTGTATACAATCCCTATTTTAACAATATTTTTTAGGATAAAATTTTTATTTTATTTTATGTCATTTAAAAAAAATTAAAAAATAAATAAATAATTTTAAAAAATAGATAACAAATAGGGTCATGATTTATATGAGTCACCTCTTAAAAATCTATCTTTGAAATGGATTTTTGGACTTTGATTTTTGAAAATATGTAATTTCTGAAGATCATGACTATAAAACAATAAATAAAATTTAAAAATTATAAATAATAATTCTATTAAGAAAATAGTTAGTTTCAAATGTTTTCAGATTGGGGAAAGGTTTCTATACTTCTCCTACAGCATAGAAGATCTATGCTTCCCTTACCATCCAGCCATTTAATTTTGATCGAGAGAGTCACGCTCACCGTTTGATCTTAGATTCGATGTCTCAAAGTATTTTATAGTTAGTTTTTTTTATACAAATTGTTTGAATTTGAAATTTAGCACATATCATCTTCTCATTAGGGTGTGCTTATAAAAAAATATTTTTTTATAAAATATAATGACCAAAATATCTTTTGAAACTTTGAAGAGGATTTTAGTCCATTCATTTTACTAGAAATATTTTTTTAAAATATTGTGATAGCAGCAAAGTCGCGGCAGCGAGAGAGAGAGAGCAGGCAGCCGAGAGATAGAGAGAGAGAGATAGCGGTAAAGTCGCAGGAGAGAGAGAGAGAGATAGTGATAGAGAGAGAGATAGCAGTAAAGTGAGTGACCATTAAGAGCGCCTTGATCTCCCGTCGTGAGATCTTGCTTCCCTCCCCATCTGCATCCTCCTTCAAAGCCATTAAAACACCGAGAAAGCACATCTCACCTCCATTGCTATTCTCCTCTATCATCCTCTCAAAGAAGTCATCAAATCTCTTGTGCAACCTCTTCATCTTCTTCACCACCCCCTGCAAATCCAACCATTCAAGCTCGGGCACAAAGTCCCCAATATTGAACACCCCAGCCAAAACCATCAGCTCCAACACCATCTCCCTGAACTCTCCCCCCTCTCCCGGAACGAACACCCGCCTCCCGAGCATGGTCCGTCCCAGCGCGTTGGTCGTGCAGTCCGTGAGCATCGGTCCGATCGTGACGGCGGCGGAGCCGCTGCTGGAGAGTCTGCTGACCAGGTCCTGAGCCTCGGACTCCCGGACGCTGGAGAAGTGGTCGAGGGCCTTCTGGGAGAAGAGGTGCACGTTGCAGAGCTTGCGCAGCAGCCGCCACCTCGGACCGTAGGGGGCGAACACGAGGTCCTGGTAATTGTAGGCCATATGGGTGGCGCCAGCGTTCGGGGGCCGGGAGGACACGAGGGGGTCGAGAGACTTTAGGAGGGAGCGCACCGCTGCAGGGGAGGAGACGACGAGGGTGGGGGAGGTGGTGCCGAGGTTTAGGAGGAGGAAGTGGGGGCCGTGCTTTTTCGCAAGAGCGGCGAGGGAGTGGTGGGGGATGAGGCCGAGGAGGGGAAGGTGGCCGAGGACCGGCCACGCCCAGCCCGGCGTCGGGGGGAGCGGGAGTCCGCCCCTGTTTCTGTGGGATGGTCGGAGGAGGAAGTATAGCAGCACGGCCGCGACGGCAGCCATGGCCAAGGCCGTGTAGGGGCTGCTTGTAACACTCATCTCTCTCTTCTCTCCTTAACTTCCTTTTTTTTCTCTCTCTCTCTCTCTCTTTCACACTAACACCAACACTTTCTCTCTCTCTAATACCAACACTCTCTCTCTCTAACACTACCTCTCTCTCTCTCTCTCTCTAACACACACGGGGGAGAGGTCGTATTTATCGTACGTGAGAAGTGGGAAGTGGGTGACAACTACCAATCACGTGGAGAGTAGATGCGTCCTTAATTCGATGTATAATTTGACTCTTAATCTATTCAAATTAGCACTCACTAATTGCCCATCACTTTCTCTAATTCTTTCTTTTACCCCCTTTTTTTTTTTTTTTAGTGATTCTCCAAAAATAACAGTTTTTCGTAAAATCGAACCGGAACGGTTAATCGGACATGGGCCTGGAAGCGGTTTAACTGGCCTAATCGGGTCGTTTCAACCGCTCTAACCGAACAAGTCCCGTGTGGTAAAAAAATATGTTGAAAATACATAAAAAAATGTAAAAAAAATCTATTAAAATATTAAAAGCATACAAAAATGATTAAAATAAAACACATTCAAATAAAGTTGAAAATTAATGAAAAAAAATAGATTTTAACCCATTTTATATTTTTCAATGGCTATTTTTAATTTTTTTTAAAAAAAGATGGAAAAATATAAAAGTGAGTATTAATGACCAAACAAATTTTAATCTTTACCATAATGTAAATAATATTTAAAAATACATTACAAATCAAATTCCTTATTTTTGAGAATTTATATACATTTTTAATGATTATTTTTTTAAAAAAAATACCGTTTGATCACCCTAACCGCCCAAAACCAGAACTGGCCACTGATTGATTCCGATCTAACTAGTTGGTTAGCGGTTAGATTGGGTGATTTTGCGAACAATGATCAGTACACACACTTCATCGTACCGAAAACTACGATGGCACCCGGTTAAAGTTCAAAAAAAGAAAAGAAAAAAAACATAGCTGAAAATATAATGTGGGACCCAAATCGGACCTAGACCTGGACCTTAATAGGGTTCAGGTCCAAGATTTAGACCCGGACAAGATCCGTCGGGTCCAAAAAGGGGCCAATTTTTTGACCCATACCCAGACCCAGATTGGGTCCAAGTCCATGGCTACCCCCTAGCACAAACAATGCCAAAAATTGGGAAATGGTCGTATAATAGTCTAAATATCTTCTTCATAAAATTATTATTTTTATTTTGATCTTTTTTTATATATATATATATATATATATCTTCATAATCTTCATGTTAGATATTATATATTTCTTTAAAATTAGATCTATATTTCATGTCAAAAATAAAATTTTAAGAGACGACTTATTTCTACATGTTCTTTAAAACTTGGGGGCGGTTTATATAGAGCCGAGGCTCTAAACAGTCAAAGTAAAGCACACCTTTAAATAGTATTGAAAAATGTGATAAAACTTTATGATAGCCTTAAAATATATTTTCATAAGTAATTATAAAATTAAAGCTTCAAAAATAGTATAATTATGAAAACTTAGAAATCTTGGAAATTGATGGTCTAAAAATGCATTACAAGATGCACTATTTCCAAAATTTGAAATCCAATTTTTTCTCATGTCCATACATATTGAGATCAAGATTGCTCTATTTGAGTACAATTGGGCATCAAAATAACCTCTTCTAGTAAAGTTTTTGAGGTGTGCCCTAAGCAATTAAATTATAGCCCGCCTGAAAAACTTCACCATAAGATGTTCTCGACATCAAGATGCATGGACCTGAGAAAGAAATGGATTTTAAGTTTGAAATTAGTGTATCCTGTAACACATTTTTTGACCGTCAATTTTCAATATTTTCAAGTTTTCATAGATCTGCACTATTTTTTAAGCTTGAAATTTTATAATTAACCATAAAAATAAATTTTAAGAGTATCACAAAAAATTTCAATATTGAAAAAACATATATGTTTGACACTATTTGAATACTTTGATTGTTTAGAGCCTCTGCGCTGTACAAAGACCGGAAATTTTTAAGTAATCTGAGAATAACCCGAAACCTTGTAACCTGAAAATTACCATAGTCGGCATGAGGACTTGAAGGTTTGAAAAGACTGGTCGGTTTCCGTAAACTTCAACGGAATGACCGGTACAGCGTATAAAGCTTTGCCGCTGGATTAGAGTGTACATTTAATACCCCAATTAAAATACCACTTAGAATTAGTTTGAAGACTCTTAGATTAACCACAATAAAAATATTTTCCTAATTACGCCCTCTATGCACTTGAAAAAAATAATATCTCAAGATTGAATCGAGACCATCCAATTTTTAAATAGTATGATCAGAGTGTTAGAAAACTAAAATTTCAATTTTTTATTTTTTAAAATAATCACCTACTGCTTCGATTCCCTAATTTTCAGCCTCATATTTCATTTTTTTGAGCTCCAAGTTTATAGTTGGTGTTGAAAATAGATTTTAGAACTATCAAGGACATTTCGTAATTTCTCGAGGAGGATTCCAACGAGGCATTACTTTATTTCCATAAAGCTTAGGCTCTATAGAAAATACATCATGTTCTTTTAGGGTTGCGGCTTCACAAAATAGTCCAGATTCCATACATATATTAACATCTAAAATCCGACTGTTCAAAAATGTAATGTGCGGTAGAATACATTATCTTTTATCAAAAGATATTATACTCCATGGGAGCATACTGTTTATTTACTCCCTCGGTTAAATTCCACCAAAAATTAATTTTAGGACCGCAAATTTGTGGGGATGTAACCTCTTCAACCATAGATTAACCTTAGTAATAAATCCTAATTGTACCTTTTATATACATGAAAAAAAATAAGGTATCAATATTATATAGAGACACTCCAATTTTTTTTTTATGGTCAGATATAAGTTTGGAAACTCAAATCTCTTCCTTCTTTTTTTTGGGAATAAATCATCAAGTAATTCTTAAGTCGTTTACAAGTAGGTCCTTTAACCAAGGGAGCAGAAGTAAACTATGCTCCTGAGGGAGCATAGTATACGTGCTCTTATCTTGAAAGCTCAAATAAATAAGAAAAAGTTTAGATAAGGCCCAAGGTTTCGGATAAAAATCAAAACTACATCATAAAATCCCTCAAAATAAGGTTTGGATTTTTTGATTTAGGAAAATCTAAGATTGATTGTATTGACCTCAATAATTATGGATTTGAAAATAATGATTTTTAAGCCTAATAGTAGTGTATTATGTTATGTATTATTTGAACGATCTATTTTCAAGGATTTCTATATCCTCCATATTTGAATAATTTTTTGTCATGAGATGTACTTTTGGTGTCGAAAAGTCTTAGGATGATGCGAGAATCTACTTTCATTCGTAATTATAAAATTTTAAACTCCAATCATGGTTCAAATCAAGCATATCTATAAATGCATACAAATCTTGAAAATGAATGGTCCAGATAATA
The DNA here is from genome assembly GCF_054954075.1 of Amborella trichopoda. NCBI lineage: Eukaryota > Viridiplantae > Streptophyta > Magnoliopsida > Amborellales > Amborellaceae > Amborella > Amborella trichopoda. The sequence continues at coordinate 443,251 of NC_142345.1, forward strand.
TTTTGCAAGATGTATTATTTTTACGATTCAAAATCTCATTTTTTATCCGTATCTATATATCTCGATGTCGAGATGATCAATTTGATGTTTTTCCAACATCAAAACAACATTTTTAGAATTACACCTGATTTTACTTTTCTCTGTCGGATTTCACTTATTGATGGTCGTTATTTTCTTGGTTTTTTGTTTTAAGGAAAGTAGGGTCCTTTCTCCACCATCAATTTACAGAGAATGTATGTTGAAGAGTCAGTGACTATACCGAGGCATATGGAATTTGATTGGTTCCTACGTTGTACGACGAGTTTCTTGTATCATACCAATAAAAACTTGGAAAAATTGCTCAAAACTTTTTAAAATATACTTTCTAGACACTCTACCGCCACTCTAAAGATGTATTATTTTTACGATTTTAACTACTTCATCATTTCTACTCATATTATTACTAAACTTGCATTCCATATACTTTGTCTTAATCTAACTAAGTTTAAAATCTTTAGATGCTAAAGTATCCTTCCAAAGTTTTAACTTTGTGTTAACGCTGCTACTAATACCATCGATCAAAACTATGTCACCTGCGAACAACAAATACCATTATACCTCATCTTGTAAGTACCTAGTTAACTCGTCTATAAGTAAAACAAATAGATATGAGCTCAATGCTTACCCTCGATGTAGGTCTATTATCACTGAAAACTCGCTTCTCTCCAATAGTTGTTTGCATACTAGTTACTGGTTCCTCGTGCATATCTCTCACTATTGGAGACCCATTTGTCTTTCAACACCTACAAAATTAAATCTTTAGATACCCTATCATAAGCTTTCTCTAAATTAGTAAAGATTATGTGAAAGTCTTTTTGCTTCTCCCTAAATTCTCGATCGGTTGCCTAAGTACAAAAATTGCCGCAATTGTTGACCTCCCTGGCATAAAACTGAATGGATTTTTTGATATACTCGTTTCATGCATTTGTCATTACTCACTTACTCTCTCTTACAGTTTTATAGTGTGGTTCATAAGTTTGATCCCTCAATAGTTTGTATAATTTTGTATATCTCATTTGTTTTAGTAAATATATATTACAATTTTTTTCCTCTATTTGTTTCCATTTTCTTTATTATCAACAACTTGTTGAACAACTTGGTCAATTGGTATATGTCAATCTCCCCCATGCACTTTCAAACTTCTATCACAATACAATTTGTTCTTAAAGCATGTTCTATCTTCATTCTCCTAAAAGGTTTTCTCACTTTAGATATATTATTCCTACAAATATATCTATGACTTCTACCAACATTTATGCCAAAGGTTCCTCCTAGCATTGTGTTTCCATTATGTTCTTCATTTAACAATTTTTAACAATAAACTCCCTAACTTTCATTGACTTTGTCATCCTGCACTAAGACATATATTCACTTTTAATGCATTTAATATGGTATAAATTTTTACACTTCCTCTCTATCATATTTGCTAGTTTGATGACAGCTTTTTTACATTCTCTTATTCACAATTTATTGTACATATTATCTTGTGCCTCAAATTTAGTTTTACTTACTATTTTCTTAGTATTTTTTTTATTTATTTATACATTTCTCTAAGTTTCGATTATTTATATTATTATTACCAAGTTTTATAATATGATTGTTTTTCGGTAATGAGTTTCTGAACCTCATCACTCTACCACCAAGTTTCTTTTCCCTCTAGTTTATCTTAAAACCTATTTTTATCATTTTCTTAATACAGTCAGCCATCTTATTTCACATAATGTTAACTTGGTATTCAGAGTTCTATTTTCTTTAATTTACTAATTTATCCTTAAATAAGTTTATTTTATTATTTTTCAAATTCTACTACCTAGTTCTTGGACATATATTAATTTAATTCCTTATCTCCCATGTCTTTATAAAGTGATCCATAACCACAAGCCTATGTCGCGAGGTCAAACTCTCTCTTGGGATAACTTTATAATTTGTACATGATGGTCGATTAATATTCTTAACTATAAAGAAGTCTATTTGACTTTTAAAGTTATTAAATGTTCATATTGTTTTTTAAAGTAGGTGTTTGCTATTGGTAGGTCGTAAGTCATAGCAAAATCTAGAATAGCCTCACCCATCTTATTTCTTTTCTCAAATTATATCCTTCATGCCATCTTTCCTTATATGATCATTTAAATCCCCTTGTAAAAAAATCCGCTCTCCATTTGGTATTTACAGAACTAGTCCATCCATGTCTTCCTAGAATTGTATCTCTTACTTACGTTCTCTATTCCTACCTATAGTGCATACGTACTACTTATATTAATTATCTCCCTCCCTAATAGACGTTTAATAATAAGAGCCTATCACCTACTCTCTTGATATTAATTACTGTCCTTAAATCTTTGCCTATTGTTATGCATACGTCAATTCTATTATTGTCATTTCCTATATATATATATATAAAAATTTATAGCTATCATTTTTTTTAGCTTTTTTCTCTTTCTACCAGTTTCCTATAGTACATTAACGTAAAAGGACATTAACACAAAAATCAAAGATTAAATATAAATTTTAAATGGGTATATTAGGGTGTTCACATTATAGAATATTTTATAATAGAAAAAGTTTTTATAGAGCTGATGATCTAAACAATTAAATTAGAGCGCACCTCAAAATTTCACTAGAAGAGGTTGTTTTGATGCCCAAATATCCTCGAATTGATCATCTCCACATCATGATGCATGGACATGAGAAAAAAATGGATTTCAAGTTTTGGATAGAGTGCATCTTCATTTTTGGACCGTCAATTTGCAAGACTTTCAATTTTTCGTAGATTTGCTTGATATACACTTTGTTTGAAGCTTTAAATTTTATAATTAAATATAAAAATATATTGTAAGCCTATCATAAAGATTCCTAGCATTGAAACCACATTTCTTGACACTATTTGAAGGTGCGTTTTACTTTGATTATTAGAGTCTTGGCTCTATACAAACCATACCATTTTATAATTGTAATCAACAAATTTTGGACACTTGTATACTCTTATTTTATACATAGAGCATTTTTTTTAGCAAGGTTATTTTAGGTAATATTCTCTATATATAAAATAAAGGTATATAAGTTTCCAAAATTTGTAGAGTACAAATATAAAAGAATACGATTTGTATAGAGTCGAGGCTTTAAACAATCAAAGTAAAGTGTACTTTCAAATAGTGTCGAAAAATGTGGTTTGAATGCTAGAAATCTTTGATAGCCTTAAAATATAAAATATATTTTCATATCTAATTATAAAATTTAAAGCTTCAAAAATAATATATATCGAGTGGATCTATAAAAATTTGAAAATCTTGAAATTTGACTGTCTAAATATGCATTACAAAATGCACTATTTCCAAAACTTGAAATCCATTTTTTTCTCATGTCCATGCATCTTGAGGTCGAGATGACCAATTTGAGGATAGTTGAGCATCAAAACAACCTCTTCAAGCAAAATTTTTGTGGTGTGCCCTAATTTGATTGTTTAGAGCCTCGCACTTGTATAAACTTTTTTCATATAAAATGCTCTATAGTTATAAAATGAACACCTAACAAAACCCTTTTAAATTCTACAAATACAAGAGTTATTTATCATAAATCTCCCAAGATAATAAAAACAAGGGAAAAGTTTATCTAGAGCCTGGGCTCTAAACAATCAAATTACAGCCTACCTCAAAACTTTCATTAGAAGAGGTTGTTTTGATGCCCAAATATCATCAAATTGATCATCTCGACATCAAGATGCATGGACATGAGAAAAAAATGGATTTCAAAGTTTGGAAATAGTGCATCTTGTAACTAATTTTTGGACCATTTTCAAGTTTTCATAGAATACTCGATCTACATTATTTTTGAAGCTTTAAATTTTATAACTAAAGATGAAAATATAATGGGTGCGGTTTGTATAGAGCCTAGGCTCTAAACAATCAAATTAGAGCCTTCTTTCAAAATAGTGTCTGGGAAATGTGGTTTCACTATTGAAAATCTTTGTGATAGCCTTAAAACATATCTTTATATTTATTTATAAAGTTTAAAGCTTTAAAAATAGTATAGATAGACGAATTTATGAAAACTTGAAAATTTTGAAAATTGACAGTCCAAAAATACGTTATAAAATACACTATTTTTAAAACTTGAAATCTAATTTTTTCTCATGTCCATGCATCTTGATGTGAAGATGATCAATTTGAAGATATTTAGGCATCAAAACGACAATCTTCTAATGAAATTTTTGAGGTAAGCTCAAATTTGATTGTTTAGAGCCTCGGCTCTATATAAACTTTTCCCAAATATAATTTTGATTGTTTAGAGCCTCGGCCCTATATAAACTTTTTCCGAATATAATATTAGGCTTCTTTCCAATATTTAAACCATATTTCTCTGACTGAAGGCGGGCTCTAATTTGATTGTTTAGAGCCTCGGCCCTATACAAACCACACCCGAAAACAATAAAATGGTTGTATCGATATTTCATAAGAGTACTTTACTTCTTTATAGCAATCAATTCTCTCTGCAAATTCTTCAATCGATTTCCATGGTCCCTTCGCTATCATCATTTCTCTCAAGCTTTCACGCTTTCGAATTAGGGCTAAATTTCTCTCCTCCTTTTTGGCTAGGGTTTCGTGCTCTTTCCGGTGAGGGTTTCGGGATCATTTCTGTTTAGGGTTTCGGTCTCTTATCTGGTTAGAGTGTCGCTCTCATTTGTGGTTAAGGTTTTTCTGTCCATTTTAGATAGGGTTTTAGCTTCTGTATAAGTGAAACTTTATGCTTCTCTGTTTTCATGGTTCCATTGTACGAGTTGCTGGGGATCTGGTTCTTTTATGGTTACGATTTGATTTCACTTAATTATATTGTCAATTTTCCTTGGGTTTCGAGAGAATGAGGATATTTGAGGAGTTGCACGAGATAGCTCTTCCTCCTGCAACTCTTTCACCGAGCCAGATGAATTCTAGCTCTGAATCTTCACAATGGATTTCGCAGTGCCATGGATTGTGGTATAATATAGCTTTAATTATACCTGCTTCCCTTTTCCTGCTTTTCTTGCTATTACAAGCAAGGAAAAGCTTGAAGAAGCTTTCTCATGGCCGCTCCTACATTATGATTGTCTACTATGCTCTTCTATGGCTCGTTGCTGTGCTCAATCTGTCATGGTGCCTCCTTCAGGTAAGGAATTGTTTACAATTAATGTTCTTTTATTTAGTACTGTGAGAATGAATTTGCGCTTGATGGGCTTATTTGGTTATATGAGCTGGAGTTCAATGATTTATTAATTTCAGAAGCTTGATGGTGTCTTGAGTTTGTTCTAAATCATTAATTCATTATTGTTTTTTATTACAACCGAATATTCCCAGTACAGGTGAGCAATTGAGGGGTTCCAATAATGCATTTGTATGACCTGTTTATGAGAAGATTGAATGATTTATTGGTCTTTCTCCAACTGCATATTTATTTGGTAATAATTTTTTTTGGGTTTAGTAAGAATTTACTTTTCATTTTCATGCATTAAACATAACTGGGGATCTTGATGGTCTCTTATAACGGTTCCAAAGTTTTGGTTCTTTTGTCATTAGTTGTGCTTAAAATCTTGAATTTAAATTTACTAGGTATAATTCTGATACTGAGGTGTATACTTGTGGGTATTGCACTCGGTGGCCTGCGAATCGACTGGATCCCGGTACTCTCCAAGTCGATAAAAATCCTAGTAGTAGAGTTGAAGATGCAATAGCTACCCTACAAGAGAACTAGGGACCAAATGCTACTTTATTTAACCTAAAGAAGTGCCCCAAGCTTAAATAGAATAGAGAAAAGGGGCAGCTGATGGATGGGTTCAACCAAAACTAGTATTTCAATACACTCTTAGAAAAGAGGGAAGCAGAGCCTAGCACCTAATTGGTCACCTAGGAAAGATCATCGATATTAAAACCCTTTGCCTTGTGCTTTGCAAATGTTAGAGTGAGAATTTGGTGAGTAGAATTGGCCTTGGAGGTTCCTCGAAGACCTTGATAGAGACCTGTAAATAGGGTCATCAGTCCCCTATGCAAAGAAACCAATTCAAATGATGAAATTTGAGAAGAAGTGAGAAATGTGATCAATGGGCACAAATCAACCCCTAAGAGAAAAGTTGAAAAGAAACATATCATGCAAAAGACAAATGGAAATAAAAGAAATATAACCCAATTCCATGCAGCAACCAAAGACGTGGACAACGTCAAGCCAAATATCATGTTGAAAGCTAATAAGGATGAAGACATTGATTACACTTCAAAAAATAAAGGAATAAGATGTTGATTCTGAGCTTCTAATCCAAGTAAGAAAAATACACAAGTAAATAAGAAAATAGAATACTGAATAGTACACCTTGTGTCCCACGAAGCTCAACCCAAAATCAAATCTAAAGGATTACTCAAGCTTTTAACTTGACACACAAAAACAAACTCCCCTACATGAAACGATCCCTTAAACATGCAAGAACCAAGAAAAGAAATTTGGTTGTGGTCAATGAGAGGGAAATTACTAGATCAAAAAAGAAATTTGGTTGAGAGAGAGAGAGAGAGAGAGAGAGAGAGAGAGAGAGAGAGAGAGAAGAGAGAGAGAGAGAGAGAGAGAGAGTGGTGTGACCGTGCCAAATCAATAAAGGTGTTTTATGGGTGTGCAGTGAATATCCTAGATAGAGAAATTAAGAGAGTGGGTGGCCCTAGTAACGATGGCTAAAGCTTTATGAAAGGTTCAGCCATTTGGGTTTAGGGAGTTTGCCGCGTAGGTTTAAGTTGTCGTACCAAACCATAGGAGTAACAACTTTTGGGTGGTAACATCCTAAAAGAAGACTAGGTTTTTGTGTGTGGGTTACCTAGAGAGGGAAAGCTTGAGTAGGGTGTGATACTGAATGAGAACTGGTATGCGTATAGGCTACTAAAGAGAGAAAACAATTGGTTATTTAATGAGAAAATGAGAGAGAAATAATTAGTTTTAGAGTGAAAAGAATGGGTCGTAGCCACCTTGGCTCAAATGGGTCATAGCCACCTTGGCTCAATTGCTCACCACCATCTTGGCTTTGTTTCTCACCACTTTGGCTTCGTCCTGCCTTAGGTTTTCTTTGCTGCTCACCATCTCAGCCTCATTTTCCTCCTCTCCACTAGAGCCCCCACCATCTTGGCCCTCCTTATCTTTATTCCTCTATGCCTTTTATCATGTCACCTTGCCCCCTCCTTTTTTTTGGGTATCATCTAAACTTCATCGTCAAGGGCCTTCTTGTTGATTGTTGGGTTTTCTCACTCCACCAGCCATTCTTTTGTTGGATTGTCCTTGAGTATGTAATCCAGGTCAGTGATGTAAAAAGTGGCTCACCTATGCGCCTATGCGTGCCTTGGCGCATAGCCTAGGCCTAGGCGGCCCCTCTGAGTGGTGTATCCCTGGGCGGGCGCTCAATGCCAAGCCGTGGCATAGGGACTGCGCCCCCATCCAAGGGCAAAAGGACCCCTTGTAGAGGGGCATTTTCATCCTTTTCCCCCTTAAATAAGGGGGTAGGAAGGGGAGGGGTTTAGATTCTTGTGTGACATAAACCCCTTCTGTTACCTTTTGGAGTGAAATGTTTTTGAATAAAAACCTCTTTTTTTTAGATTTTTGTGAGATCGATGTAGTATTACAAAGTTTTTTAAATCGATCCAAACATCATCCTTTTGGTTTGAATTTTATTTTGTAGATGTTTTAAGCTTATTAGAAGGTTTTTAGGAAGCATTTGAGATTGGGAAACATCTCAAATATTAAAGATTGAAGATCGAGCAAAAAGGTTAGTTAAGAACCTTATATTTGATATTTTATTTGCTATTTCAATGTCTCGGGTTGGAAGTATAGTTATAACCCAAATCCGAGTGACAAAAATTGTAGGAGATATAATTGTTGCGAAAAGGATACTAATGGAGGAATAAACCGGTTCCACAAATACCTTATCAGTATTGGGGATTCGTAAAAATGTTCCTGAAGCTATTAGGGAGGAGATTAAGCAATATTTGAGTTTAATAAAACACAAAAAGGAACAAAAGGAGCCTTGTCATTTGGATATGTCTTCTTCATGGTCTTCTAAAAATGGCAGATGTATAGTTATAACTCGAATCCAAATGTTAAAAATTGTAGAAGGTGTAAGTTTTGTGAAAAAGATACTAATGGGGGTATTAACCAATTCAAGAAACACCTTACCGGTATTAAAGGGAATATTGCTTCTTGTAAAAAAGTTCCTAAAGCTAGTAGGGATGAGATTAGACAAAAAAAAGAAGAAAAGGAGCCTTGTAATAGGGAAATGTCTTCAACGGGTTCTTCTAGAAGTAGTGATCTAGGTTGGAAGTATGGTTATAAACCGAATATGAATGACGAAAATTGTATAAGGTGTAATTATTGTGGAAAGGATGCTAGTGAGGGTGTTTACCGGTTCAAGAAACACCTGCTGGTATTAAGGGGATGTTGCCCCTTGTAAAATGTTCTTGAAGCTACAAAGGAGGAGATTAAGCAATATTTAAGTTCAGTAAACATAAAAAGCAAGAAAAGGTGAAAATGCATCAGGTAGAGCAGCCAACACTCCTAAGGCCTTTAGATCATCTGCACAAAGCAAGAGGGGAGTAGAAGAAGAGGAGGAAAAGGCATATTCAAAAGAAACGGAGGAGGACGAGAATGAAGAGGGAGATGACTTTGATGATGATGGACTCGACTCCAATGCATATGATGAGGCTTACCCCAATTTTTCTAATGATGACTGAAGAATCTTGACTCTTGAGTCTTCAAGTGTATATTTTCTTTTTCCTATTTTCTAGTTTCTACTCTTATGTGTATGCTTGTATGATTGTATCATTGTATGGGACTATGGATTATGGAATGGTATGGGCCATAGTTGTTGGGTGCGGGTGCATGCCCAGGAGTGGGACTTGGCTCGGGTCTGCAGAACCATGGACTGCTGGAAGCTCCTTGTGGTTAGGATCGTCGTCCGTACGATCCTATATTAAGGGAGCACAATCCTTGTCATAGGGAAGCACGATTCCATGACTAAGGAATCGCAATAGTAAGTCTTAAAGCATCGCGAACAATGTGTGTTTCACAGTACCAATTGGCGCAAACCTGAATCTGCGCATATGAATCAATGTCGAATAGAGGAGAGGGAGCGGGGAAGGAAGAATAACCGTTTAACATCATATGCACTGCATCATGTGCTTGAGAACCGCGGTTCAAACCCTCTGGGAATGAGGATCGCAATGTAGGATCTGTGTGCCATCCAAGATACCTAGCTGGAATCGTGGGATCAAGGTTCTGGAGGGGGTCTGTAGCCTTTCCTGCAAGGTTCCAGCAGCTATAGTATCGACTATGGAGCATGGAGTATGGATTATGGATTGTGCTAGTAGTCTATTATAAATTTGCAAGGGTTTGTAACTTTGGATTATGGGGTTTTAAATTTTTTAAATATTTTATGATGTATTACTCATATTCCTCTGCCCCTCTTCTTCAACTAGGCTGCCAGAAATTTGGGCTCTCACCTAGGCGCTGGGCGGCCAGGATCTCATGACTGCCTAGGCCCCACCCAACAGGTTTTGGAACACTGATCCAATTGATAGGATCACAATCCTTGTTCTGCTTCCCTAGGTCTCTTCCAAATGTTTAAGTTGTAGTGCACATGGACTAGCTTGTGCATTTGCTTACTTAGTTTTCAACCTGGTCCTCCTTGGAGCATGGCTCCACATGAATATACTCTAGTTTCTCTCAAGCCCTGTGGCGGAACAAGTTGGGCTGAGGATCCCTATTGTGATTTTTAATAATAATTTGGGGGTGTCTTCTCCATGTATTTACCACTATTATGCTAAAGAGCAGAAGATAAATTAGTCAAATAGGAGTCCAATCACCCATACTAGCTATACTAGTATTTATTACTCATGGAAATTTGAATTCTAATCTTCTGTGTCCTCATTTTTTGCCAGATTGGACCTAAATATGCCTTGTGATTCCATATAAAAAAGCAAGCTAAAATAACAAAGTGCACATTTTCATCTTACAAACTAGAACAGGTTAAAGATATATGTTGTTTCACAATTTAAAGTTTTAGATTGAATCTTATCTTTTTCAAGCTTCAATTTGGGCTTCGTATTGTTGCTCTAATATTTCAAAATGGTACTTTACTTCTTCCATGATTGCAATGTGCCCTCTCTAATCCCATAGATAGTGGTATACCGTTAACAAAAATACTTGAATGTATTGACAATATCATTATACGTGTCAAACATGCCAACATAAATCACAGGCTAAGATTTGAATATAAAATAAAACTCGAAATTGGAAGTTACTGCTACATTGATGTGGCGGTGCAGTATGCTAGTCTAGTTCTTATTGATGATGACCCACACTTTAGTGTAGCATTTGCAATTGGTTTGTGTGGCCAACTATGCACAGTCAAGTGCCGCCTATAGGAATCTCATGGCAGTCTTAAGATCTTAATCAACCATCGTAAGGACTTGTACTTGTGGGGAGGTGGCAACCACAATATGGTTGCAATTATACGAGAATCTGTGGTTACTAATGATTGCGTGAACCTCTCTTCCAGTCTGAGCCTTGAGTTTTGTGCACGAAGGCATTCCTCTGATGCCACCATCTTTTTTCACTCCTGTTTGTTGGTCTACAATTGATTCCACTAACAAGTATGGGATTGAAAAGCTAGTGATAGCATGCCTTATGAGCTCCCTGTGGCACATTACTGCCTCATTAAGTTTAGGATAAAGGATTGAGATTGTAAATGGATTTCGTAACTTTTTCCACCCAGATCTTCACTTCAATTCATTGATGGCTTCTAGCATTATGTCTGTGCAATGAGCGACGCAGGGGCTCCTAACTAAATTCTTCCTCTTATCATTTGTAACTTCCATACTTTGATGTAGCTTTTTGCATTATAAATGATGGTTTGCATTGCATTTTCCACCCCAATCTCCTCTACTACTTTATCATGTCGTTTAAATAAAAATTTTCCATCCTTTTTCTGTGGGAGAGATCTACACTTTAGATAACTTTACGTCTTTGGCATTTCACTAAGAAATCACAATATGCCTTCCACTATTTCAATCATTCGGCATGATTGTAACCCTAGGCTTATGTCACATCTCGTAGTTATCAATGAATTAGTCCATACGGGCCACCTACTCATCCAAGCAAGGGCCTACAAGCTCCCTAACTATTAGGCCCTGAATCCCTAGCGTACCTGCATTATTGTGGATGCCATCAGCTCATAATATTCACTATTTGCTGCATTGAATGGGTCATAGAGCCACTTAGCAGTCACCTTCAATGTTGCATGCACATTGACATGGCTGCCAACGTCCAGTTGGGTGTCTACTACAGTTTTATGGTTTATATATTTATATTTATGGTGCATATATACATATATGTATGATTTCATGCAACGGTTGTATAGTAGTATAATGCTAACACACCTCTAGAAAACTATGTTTTTTGCATTTGTATGATCCCAAATTTTGCGCACACATTCTCTTCATCCTCATAATCAATCTTACGGGAAAAAAATTCAATTTGCACCCTAGATATGGTCAAAATTAGTACACTCCAACAATGAGTCTTGATTGTCTATTTGGTGAATTTCAAGATCTAGGCCTTAACAAATTCAAAATCACTTTTTTCTTTTGTAGCTTCGTTAATCTAATGATGATAACGCTACAAAAACTTTTGGGAATAAAAAAATCATTATGAGGCCTATATCTAACCATCTCACAAAAATGGATGGTTTATATTAGTTGGGCTAGAGAAACACTTTCTAATGTGTTTTTCAAAAAAAAAAAAAAAAAAAAAAAAAAAAAAAAAAAAAAAAAAAAAAATATATATATATATATATATATATATATATATATATATATATATATATATTCCTTTTTTTTTTGTTGTTGTTCTTTAGAATGAAAAGTGTGAGCATTTAAAAATTTGTGTTAAATATCTCTTACATGGTTTTTGAAGATCGTTCCATTACACTACTATACAACCATTGTATGAAATCATTATCTGATATATATATATATATATATATATATATATATATTGTATGAAATCATTTTCTGATATATATATATATATATATATATATATATATAGGAAGATAGGAAGATACTACAAAATGCCTATAGGCAATGAACAATGATTCACCTACCCTCATCACCGTCCAAAGTTCATCGCACAGTCACAATTGTCCTGTAGTGTTTCATTTTTTATTTTTTTTCTACAAATTAGAATGGCCTGAAATTTGGATCGTGTGTTCATAAAAAATAGGTGAATTTACAAAAAATATCAAAAAACTATTTTACATGAAAAAATTGACCAAAATACCCCCAAACTTTTGGGGGTATTTTGGTCAATTTTTGTTTCACGAATTATTTTTTTTATATTTTTATTAGGTGTGACTCACTAAGATGTACAAACGTTCCAAATTTCAGATCATTTCAATTTGTAGAAAAAAAAATGAAAAATAGAACACTATTGGACAATCGTTACCGTGCAATGAACTTTGGACGGTGATGAGGGTAGGCGAAATCACTGTTTATTTTCGCCTATAGGCGTCCGGAAGAATTTTTCATATAGGAAAACACTACAGAACGCCTATAGGTGAAGTTCTACAGTACTTCACCTACGGCTTTATCACCGTTCAAAGTTTATCACACAATCACAGATGTCTGATAGTGTTTGAATTTTAATATTTATTTTTACAAATCATAATGATCTGAAATTTGTTGGTGTGTGCGCCTTTGTGAGATGCACATGAATAAAATGTAAAACAAATAATTGAATGATAAAAATTACACAATATACCCCTATAAAGTTTCAGGGGTAATTTAGTCATTGTATTTTATGACTATTAATTTCTTTAATATTTTATTTTGGCACGACTTGGTCATATGTACACACACCCCAAATTTTAGATAAATCTGATTAGTACAATAATTATAAATAATCAAATACTACCGAACAACTATGACCGTGTGATGAACTTTGGACAGTGATGAGGTGGAGGTGAAGTACTGTAGAACTTCACTATATATATGGAAGCATTTACAAAACACCTATAGGTGAAATTGTTTGTCGGTCATGAATCTCTTGGTCCAGGGCTAATTATAAGTTACGCATAACTATGAATTGGATGTTGGTATTGATGCTGGTACATTTTGTTTAACAAAATAGAAATAGTTAACATAAATATGGTCTGAGAGACAGAGGCTTTAGAAAATCTAGTGTGTAAATCCTTCTCCACCTACACCCATATTTGCAACACCATCTATCTTGTGTTTGCTTTACCATTTAATTGCACTTCAAATTTTAAAATTTGTTCTTTTTGTAAAGAAATAAACGGTCAACTTGAATTGTAGTTGAAAATTTTAGCGAACTGAATTCAAGTCTCAAAGGAAGTTAATGGAACTATCCCCTCGAACATGTTGATGAAATCTATTGAGGCCCATTCAATGCCTAAATACGGTTATGAATCCCATCCATTTAGGAGTTACTAGTTCTGTGTAGTTCGACACTGTTTCACACAAAAGGCCTGATAACTATACAATAAACTCTCCTATCTGCATCTCTAATACAGTATTCACACCAGCCACTGGCCTTGTGTTGCATTTCATGCTTATGGCAAATGGATTGTAGAGCTCCATATGACTGGGACCCCTATTGTCACGTGTTCTCGTTTGTGGTCTGAATGTACTGACTATTCCTGCCAATTGTTCATGATCTCCTCACTAATAGCATTCCTTTTTATTCAATTACATGATCTCTTATTGATGCAAGAAGGAAGGGTGGGAAAATAAATCTACCTTTGAGAACCTCAAACAAGTAAAAATCAGCAATATGAAGAAAAAATATGGCTATTAATCAAATTAAGATAATAACTTTCTTCTTTAATAAAATAAAATTCATTTCAATAATATCTGCATCTCATAATGTGACATCCCACATTTTATAAGCCTATGAAGTCTTAAAATTAACTTGAGATCCAAGTAGTAAACAATTTAAGTCTTTGAAATACCCCTAGATAATATTAAAATTCCAGAAATACCCTTACAAATAGTAACCCATGAACAATATGAGTGAATCATATCTCTTGAATAGTAAAAAAGAAAATAAAAATAGAAACTAAGTGTTGGAGATTAACCCTATATTATGATTCCTAAAAATTAACCATAAACAAAATAATAATATGCACACCCACATCCATGGAATTAAAAATAAAAAAATTAAATGAAAATTTTCTTTTTAATAAAATAAAATTTTTGAACCACCTAGTTCTTGATCTCCATTATTCTCCCTTGATTAGAGAAAACTGTCTCTCGAGGTTTGAAATTGGTTATACGAGTCCTCCTCTAAAGGTCTCTCTTGACCTGAATTTTGTGCATTGACATTGGGACCTGAATTTTGTGCATTGACATTGGGACTTGATATCCTCCAAGAAGTTGCTGAGGCATCTATCGTAGCCTGGCTTTGTGGGACGCAATTCTTTAATTGGAAACCGAAAAAGGCTGCCCCACGATTGGTGAGAGAAAAGAGCTCATTATGGTCACTATCTCTAGTTGCCTCTTCTTTTACCTCTTCACCATTATCACTATCGCAGTCATTACCATAATTACAACGTCCATCACCAATGGCTACAACTTGTTCTTTGTCATAGATAGGAACTCCAAGTCTTTCATCCAAATAGTTCATCAAAAATATGGTCACCATCAAAGATAAGATCACTTGGTTCTTTATGAAAAATAGGATAACTATAAAAATAAGACCATCTATATTGAATTCAATTGAAGATTAGGTCCTTGTTGCCCTCTTTTAAAATTATGCTCTTGTTGATGCCATTGCGCATCAAACCCATCTACATAGTTTGGCACGTCATGAGTCCGTTCCTACTTAGACTCGGACTCTAATTTGAGCCAATCTCCATAGAAACCCTCATGAATTTGGATCTATCCTTATAGATTTCCCTCTTCGTTTAAGGAGCGTTGTTACTGGTCTCTCTTGCGCAATAGCTCTGTAACCCTCTCTGTCAAATTGTTGATTTCCTTGCGTAATCGGATCAGATCGGTTTTACTATGGCTAAGACCTCCACGATCAAGCATCACAATATCTAACCATCTTCGATCCATGCTCTGATACCATTTGATACATGAAGGGAAGGTGGAAAATTAAATTTACCTTTTTCCCGAACCTCAAACAAGTAAAAATCAGCAATAATGGAGAAAAAAGCATGGCTATAAATCCAACAAAGAGAAGAACTTCTTTCATAAAGTAAAATTCATTCCAATAACATGGGTATCCCCTACTATGAGAAGAACTTCTTTCATAAAATAAAATTCATTCCAATAACATGGGTATTCCATCATGTCACTTCCCACATTTTGTAAGCCTATGAAACCCTAAAATTAAGTTGAGATCCAAGCAAACAATTTAAGACTCTAAAATACCCCCAAATAATACTAGAATTCTTGAAATACCCTATGAACAGTAACATGTGAACAGTACTCGTGAATATTCAAAAGGAGAACTAAAAAAATCGAACCCAAATGTTGGAGAATAATCCCACATATTATAATTCCTAAAAAATTAACCCTAAGTGAAATAATAAAACGTACACCCACATCCATGGAATTAAAAAAATAAAACTAAATTTTTGAATCATCCATCACTTATTCATTGCTTTATTTTCTTTTACAATGTCTAATTATTTCCACCAGTTCTAGTTCATCCGATATTCCAACCTCTTCCTGTCTCCGCGTTCTTGGTCTTATTTTCTATGAATAGTTCTTAATCTGTATTTCAGAATTTATAACTTTCACTTGTAATTCTATTATGAAACAAAAAGATAAAGCAACTGCTATGTTGCACCTTCTTCACCTTCTCCAGCATTCTCAATAAGCCTATAGAAATCATGATGGTGAAGCCCATTAAATTCATATTTAAACGGCACAGGTTGGCAACTCTGTTTACAGAATCTTTTTTTTTTCTTTTTTCAAAGAAAAGATTTGCTTCAAGATATGCCTTGGAAGCCCTTTTTGAGTAGCTTGCACCTAGTAATTATCCTATTCCCCAGAAAATAGAAGTCTTTCGATTCTGGTCACAGCTGGGTCTTTCTCACTATTTAGCAAGTGATGTTGAGTTCTCTCGGAAGAAGTTCTTGAACAAAGGCTGAACCTGATATCCAAGTTATTCCTTTCCCTCCTTTCTTTCCATGATTATAACGAATGAACTAGCTGTCAGTATAAATTTAAGCCTTTGCTGCAAAGAGTTTCTTATTGTGATGTCCTCTTGCCAAATAAAAAATGAGCACTCATGTCAAATTGTCAATACATGAACAGAGTATGTGATGCATCAAGATGACGCCTCGTTGTTTGAGGAAATAATGGCTATTGGGTTTGTGGAAAGATTAAGGAATTTTTATTTTTTCAATTGAATAACTACTAGCATGACTTGTTTTGGGCCCCATGGAATATTTTTTTTCAAAAAAATTGATCTTGTAAGCATTTCCTCAAAAATCAAAATTGACCTTAAAAGCTTACGGATTTCACAGCATTGACTGAGGAATAGTTCGATATGTTACCTGTGGTTTGACTTGTTAATGGTTCCTTTCTGGTTTCTTATTTTTTGGCTGTATTTATTTTTTCATCGTTGGGATGTAGTCATGGCAGTGTGCTCCTGGGAAGGAATTTGCGTGGAATCTTTTATCACTATTTACTGCATCGGGCATGTTATTCTTGGAAGTTAGCTTGGTTGCATTTCTACTTCAAGGGAACCATGTTAGTGGATTGGATGCTTTAATGCGTACACTTATTATCTCCGGGATCATCATCGGTGTGGATTTTTTCATAAAGGTACATACTTTGCTCATATTGATTACAGTCGGTTTATGCATCTTGCTGTATTGTAGAGACTGTGTGGACCTGCATATACATCATCATCCAAGCCTTAGCCCAATTATTTGGGGTTGGCTATGTATGGACCTGCATATACATTTCCAGTAATTTAGATGCCAGTTATATTGTGATTTAGATTTCCAACATAAGGATTTCACATTATTTCTAGAATAAAAAAATTAATTGTGATGAGATGTTATAGTTGTGTGGAGATTATGAGGGTTTGCTCTGCTTAAGAGACCATGTAACGATCACCATAAAGAAAAAATGCCATATAACTATCATTAAAAAAAATTAAGATGATGTGATATCATTTCGATTTTCATTGTATGACTGTTTCTCATAGTTTTCTTCCTCCAAGCTTTTTATCATTACAGTTTCCTTTTCCTTGTATATATTTTTCCAAGAATACTGTTTATGCATTTTTTAGTTTCACTCCTAAGCTTTGAATTTTTCTTTTCCAAGAACAAATGAAATAGTGATTGTGGAGTCATGAGAACCATTCCGTTGTGCTTATTCAGAAAGTGGATTTCGACTTAAGTGAGCACTTTGGATTTTTGGTGTCATGATTTTTGGCAATGAACTCCTCCATATTGATTTCTCCTTAAGATATCTGATTTTCTCTCTCAGGCAGTTTGCATATTTGGTTTTGGATTACCCTTGTTCATAGACGTCAGTGATACAGTAAATCATCAGAAGTGGGGCTTATGGGTTGCTCACAGGCTAGTGCTTGCTGCTGTCTATGGCTTCCTCCTATTTATGCATCACACAAAATGGAGAGATAGATTGCCAGGTCATTCTTGTCCACTTTATCTCTTCCTTTTTTTGTTTTTTGGTTCTCTTTTTATAATAAACATGATCGTGTTCCTCATCCAGCTCAATTTGCATAAGCATAAATGGAAAAGAATGGTTATACCATGGGACCCTCTTAAACTCTTGTTTTAAAATTTCTTTCTTGAATTCCTTGTGGCTGACTCCTTTGATGATTTTTGCTGTCCAGCTAGACCTGCATTCTATAACTACATCTCAGCTATGTTCACATTGAATGCGGTATCACTCCTTGCGTGTGGGCTTATTGGAGTTGGTGCTGGATTAGGATTTGGGTATTTACAATCTGCCTTATACCATTCAAGCATTTTCATATACCAAACAAAGCCTTCAAAATGTTTAAATTGGTGATATCTTTCCTTCTCTATATGCAGACTCTACAATCTCGTGGCTATCTGTTATCACTCACTTTATCCTCCGCTTTTGTACATCACGTTTTTGGCAGATTTCTTCCAGGTCGGCTCTCTATAAACAGAATGGCAACACATGTTTTATAGCTTAAATACATTGGGTATTCCACTCCAATGGAGTCATTGATAATAAAGAAAACTGATACTGTGATGTAATGGAGATGAAATTTGATATGCTTTCTCTGGAGTGGTTCTTATAATTGATGCATGTAGTATACAAACAGTGAACTACATGTGACCATCGCCATCTGTTGTCTATAAAAATGGCTGAGATGAACCGTCCCTCCAAAGCAGATGTTGAGTGATGTTTCACTCCTACTGTTTGTTGTTGACATGTAATTTACTGTTTGTAAGAAGCAGTATTTTGTGTTTATCCTTTCCTAAATTTTTGAGAGAAATACTTAAGGTCATCTGTTTGGTATGAATAAGTGGAAAATATAAATATGTGACCACTCACCTTTTTCCTATGAATGCGTGGATACATAGGAGGAAGACCTGCATTTGGAAGATGTATACTATTCCGAGATGAAAGATGCCGGGTTTTTTGATGCTGATTGGGATTGACCTTCATCTACTCGTTCATCTACTGTTCTCTCATCGCTTGTGCATAGCCAGCCTCGAATTCTATTCTTTGGTGATCTTCACTTCGGGCCTACTTTGTCAAAAATTTCTTCTTGTGAGCTGTCGTCCAGGATGGAAAGATTTTTTGAGCTCACCACATAAAACCAGTAACATTACTGATGGAAAATTGTGTTACACTGCCATGAATTTCATGTAAGATGTGTATCTTAACTATTGTATAGATACTATAGAGCAGTAATAATTAACAACTATCATTTGGCTTTGGGCTATGGAATAGTGGGTTTTCTTTGAATTTTTCTGGACATTCTCTTTTTTCCTTGTTTTCCCAAAAGATGGCATTCTGGATTTATATTTGCGGGATTATTTTATAGGGATTGTATAGTTTGGATGTGAAATTTGATAGCTTGGATGTTACAAAGTTGCAAGAAATTTTTTTTTGAAGTTTGAGTTTGGTCAATGGAATAATTGTAGCAACTCAATTTCACATCTAATGGTCAAGATTAATGTGACACAAGGTAAATGGTCTTATTCTATACTCTCCCTTATTTTATATGGTTCTCTATTTTTGAAGATAACTTTCTTGATCGGTAATTTTCTGTATTTTATTGAAGTGGACAGTCGTGTTAACGGTTGCAATGAAATTCGGCAGTTAAGCGGTACTGAAATCCTGGGCTATGCTTCAAGAAACGCGAATTGTTAATTTGAGCATGTTTTGAAGCCGAGATGGGGTGTTTAGTGTTCATTAGGGGTGGCAATGGAAGCCGGACCCGACCTAGGTCTAAGCATGGGTCCAAAAATTGGTCTTGGTGGGCGGGTCATGTCTAGGTCCAACAAAAATGGGACCCAGATACTATTTGGGTCCGGGTTTAGGGCAGATCTATCAAAATTTAAAAATCTTGAAAATTGACGGTTCAGAAATACGTTATAAGATGCACTATTTTCAAAATTTGAAATCTATTTTTTTCATGTCTGCATTTTGAGGTCAAGATGATCAATTTGAGGATTTTTGAGCATCAAAGCAACATCTTTTTTTTTTTTATTGTTAACTTAGATTCATTAATAGGAGCCAAAGCTCAAGATTACAAATTGTTACAAAGAACGTAACAAAGACGAAAAGAAGGGAGAACAGAGGAGAGAGGAGGGAGAGAGAGTGGAGATAGAGGGTGGGGGGTGGGCGGTGGGGGGTTAGGAGAAGAGCTTAGGGGGTGGATCTAGCAAAAGCATCAACCGAGCCATTTTTTTCATGATTAACATGGCAAAGGATTATGTCTTTGCCAGTAATGGCTAATCGAATATCGTCCATAACATCAGTCCAGAGCCAAGGCTCTGGGGGGTGGATCTAGCAAAAGCATCAACCGAGCCATTTTTTTCATGATTAACATGGCAAAAGATTGTCTTTGCCAGTAATGGCTAATCGAATATCGTCCATAACATCAGTCCAGAGCCAAGGCTCTGGGGGGTGGATCTAGCAAAAGCATCAACCAAGCCATTTTTTTTATGATTAACATGGCAAAAGATTGTCTTTGCCAGTAATGGCTAATCGAATATCGTCCATAACATCAGTCCAGAGCCAAGGCTCTGGGGGGTGGATCTAACAAAAGCATCAACCGAGCTATTTTTTTCATGATTAACATGGCAAAAGATTATGTCTTTGCCAGTAATGGCTAATCGAATATCGTCCATAACATCAGTCCAGAGCCAAGGCTCTGGGGGGGTGGATCTAGCAAAAGCATCAACCGAGCCATTTTTTTCATGATTAACATGGCAAAAGATTATGTCTTTGCCAGTAATGGCTAATCGAATATCGTCCATAACATCAGGGCTCTGGGGGTGGATCTAGCAAAAGCATCAACCGAGCCATTTTTTTCATGATTAACATGGCAAAAGATTATGTCTTTGCCAGTAATGGCTAATCGAATATCGTCCATAACATCAGTCCAGAGCCAAGGCTCTGGGGGGTGGATCTAGCAAAAGCATCAACCGAGCCATTTTTTTCATGATTAACATGGCAAAAGATTATGTCTTTGCCAGTAATGGCTAATCGAATATCGTCCATAACATCAGTCCAGTGCCAAGGGACGTTGCAAGGGTGTTTGCACTATGAAATAACACTTGTCGAGTCGCCTTCAACAATCACTTGAGTTACAGCTTTGAAGCTTGCTGAGCCCTTCGTTAACAGCACGAAGCTCAGCTTCATTAATATCACAATTCTGAAGACCGCTACCGTGAATGAAAATAGCCTCTCCAAGATTGGATAGTTCCTAAGAAGGCCACCATAACTCGTAACACCCTCAACTGGTCGAATATTTCCATCAAAATTTCGTTTGAGCGAGCCAAGAGGAGGTGGTTGCCAAGCAGCTGACATAGCTTTCTTCAAGGGATGGTAATTCCGAGAAACTTGAAGCAAAGCAATCTTTGGGGTATAGATTAAACTTCAATAGAGTCTGAATCCATTGTGCGGTCCCTCGGATAACTTACTTGATCTATAATGAACTGGAAATCAGGAGATTTCCCTTAAAAATAATCCTGGTATTCCCCTCTTTCCAAATGAACCACACCAAGGCCATAGGGACTGGGATAAAATAGAACACAACTCCGTAAAGAAAGACAATTTTTCATTACTAGCATTTGGTCCATATACATTGGAGATAACAAAGAGGTCCACAGAGAACTTCACAGACAGACATTTGAAAGAGCAGGACGAAAGGGAACCCTTCACAACTATAAGGGCCACCACCAGATTGGCCCATAGCAGAAGAAAAAACAAGACCCCCATAAGCTCCTTACCAAAGAGGCATGAGGGCAGGCCAACTTAGTTTCTTGGAGTAAAATGTGAGGCTTATGAAAAGAACCTTCATGATTGACCTGAAGTCCTTACTCCCCTTGGTGGCTCCAGAAGAGCCTGCAGAGGAGGGGTCAAATGAAAGCTCCGCCAAGAGAGCGTCAACCTCTTTCTCCACCCGGGAGCGCATCCTCTGGGGCCTTGGGAAGCAGGCTAGTCCATCTCAGGCGCATCAATGGGCCTCCTCCACCACTTTAATCGTGCCCTTAAACTTGACACCCATATCATTGATCATATCCCCGGCCTCCTCCCTAACCACACCCTCCTTGCTGGGTCAGTTTCGGGATCTAGGGGAGAGGGAGAGCTCCTTCGAGGAAGAGTCGGAGGTGGGGAGAGGAAGCCAAGAAGAGAGCCTTTTGGAGAAAGACATCGTCAGTCAGACCTTGCGGGAAGACGAACGGACGGCTAGATTTTGGATGCCCGTCCATCATCTAGGCTAACGAATCGATTGGGTCACGATGACGATCCGCTGGAGTCAAACAGCGGTGCCTTGCATCAACAGGCTTCCCAAGTCCAGTCCTAAAAGAGGCTCAAATCCGAAATAGGTGGGCAGAAAGAGTTTAGAGTCTTGGGGGTCGATGGTAATAACCTTCGGTCTACTCCCCATGCTAGCAGCTTCAAAGTCCTTCTCCAACCTGATGCTCCCCTGAGATGACTCATCATGAGCTCCGGGCTTGTAGCTCCTAACCTTTCCCCCAAAGGACGAGTGCGAACGCCCCCACGAACCAGTCGCTTGAAACCTCATTGCTTCCTTAATGGTTGGCTTGCCGTAGTGCTCTCTCTCTTGCGCCTTTATTCATTGGCTCTTTCTCACTCTTGTTCTCCTTTCAGTCTTCTTCCCTTAATCAGCTCTTTCCTCGCATCAAAAGCATCTTCCACTGAAATTTTTGAGATTGTTTAGAGCCTCGAACTTGTATAAACTTTTTCTTTAGATAATGCCAGTATATATTCAACATAAAATATATATATATACATATTTTTTTGTTTTCATTTTTGGATCGGCTCCGGGTTCAAGTCCCATAAATTTTTTCGGGTTTGGGTTTGGGTCCGGGTCTGGCCCGGATCCCCGTTGCCACCCCTTGTGCTCCATGCAACATGTTCCAAAAGCCCAATATTTGAATCTTCCAAGGCCAATTTTTTGTTGAGGCAAATTTTTACGCAAGTAACATGAACCCTAAGTAAACCAAATATCCGATACCATAATCTCGAAGCAACATAGCAATGAATAAAGACATGATTCCCAAATTCACCATCAATATGTATTATTTCCAAGACTTGAAATCCCCTTTTTTCTCTGGAGTTCGAGATGATCAATTGGAGGGATTTTCGGTATCAGAAAAACCTTTTCAAGCAAATTTTTGAGGTGCCCCGTAATTTTGTAGTATAAAATTGACCCTTTGATAACTTTTGCAATGTCGATAGTTCATCTTTTGAGTGTATTTTGATAGTCTTTTATTCTAGGGTGTAACTAATAGATCTCTGCAATAAGGACAGGCCTTTCTAATCCCGCAACTTACCTATTTGAAGATAGGAAGAAGTCTATATGGAGCAGAAGCTCTAAACAATCAAATTAGAGCCCACCTCAAAAATTTCACTAGAAGAGGTTTTAATGCTCAAATATTCTCAAATTGATCATCTCGATGTCATGAAGATTTTCAAGATTTCATAGATATGTTTGATCTCCACTATTTTTTAAACTTTTAATTTTATAATTAAAGATAAAAATATATTTTAAAGCTATCACAAAGATTTCAGTATTGAAACTACATTTCTAGACACTATTTAAAAGTGCACTTTATTTTGATTGTTTAGAGCCTCAGCTCTACACAAACCACACCCTTCAAGATATGGGGTCAATATGGGCTTAAAAACCGAACATTTGTCAGGTTTGGACCCTCTGGTAATTTTATCGTTCAATGGAGTTTTTTTTTTTTTTTTTTGAAAATATTCACGATCATTTCTTGACCCTATTTGGGTGGCACATGCATTGAAATGGCATTTACTCTTGATTAGTCAGAGCAAAGCCCCTTTCCAGTTTCAAGTATGCAGCACTAAGAGAAAGAAATACACCTAGGCAAATGGCTTATCCAGGACTCGTAATATTCATCACAAAACAATACACCTCTGACCCCAACCACAAAAAAAAATATTTAATTTATTTTCTATGAACAAATTTTGGCTGAAATTTGGGACATCCCCTCTCCTTCTTGGGGATCACCTAGCCAAAAAAAAAAAAAAAAAAGAAGAAAACTTATGAAAATAAATGACCAAAATGCCACTGAAAGTTTAGGGGTATTTTGATAATTTTTTACCGTCTAATTTTTATTATTATTATTTTTATATTGTACACCCCTATCAGATGTATGCATGCCTCAAATTAGGCTACAAAATGACATATAGAATAAAAATAAAAAATAAAACATTATGAGGTGTCAAATCAAGATCCAACGCTCAAACGCCAACTTATGCCATTGTAACTTAAGCCATCTCAGCCATATGTTAAGATCTGACAGCTGAGATTAATGGTCACATACTCGCATGTGAGTGGGGTTCACATAAAAAGCTTTCCCTGAATTTAGTGAATATAAGAACTACACTAGTGAGTCAACAAAAAGTGAGTCAAGAAGAAGACAATAATTAAACTCGATACAGACTGTTCAAAATTAGTTGTTTCTGACATGGTAAAAGTTTTTATACTTCCCTATGCTTGCCCCCATTCGTCCAATTTAGATCAAATGTATTAACCGTTTGATCTAGATCCGATGCCTAAGACTATTCTATTTTCAGTTTTTTTATACACATTATGTGAATATGAAATTTGATACGCGTTATCATCTCAATAGGATGTACCTTAAAAAAATATTAAAAACATTTTTTAATAAAATATAATAACTAAAATCACTGGAAAATTTTAAGGGTATTTTGATAATTTTATTTTATTGAGAATATTTTTATTCGTACAACCTTACGAAGAGTGGACATCCAAAATTTGGTGTCAAAATAATTTGTAAAAAAAAAAATTTAAAATAAAATATTGTAGAGACTAGACATTGTGAATGAGGTCATCTCAATAGGGGAAAGCATGAAATTTTTATGCAGTGGGTGACATTGTGAATGGAGTCATCTCAATAGGGGAAAACATGAAAGTTTCATTCAGTGGGGGAAACATAAAAAGCTACAATACAGTCAATTTCTTTCAGCATTTATTTCATGTAAATCATCTCAAGATAGAAGTGGTAAAAGTTAGCTTACTGGAAAGTGGCAAGGCCTTTCTGTACCAATTCCATGAAACACACAATAAGTGTTTGGGATAGCTTTTCATGAAAGACTTTACTTATCACGAAACTCAATCCTCTCCTTATGTTATCACTGTAAATACATAACCTCTTCCCCTTTCAGGAGAACAAAATTTTATGACTACGACACATTCTCTATACATTCCTAATAGGCCGCACAAGCATGTTTGAGATACATGTTCACCTAAAAAAATGCAAGCAATTGCAGAAACTACATGCATGGAATACAATGTTTACCATTTCTACACATGCCCGCTAGGACACGGGGTTTCTCCGATTTCTCCTCTCTGATTTTTCTGCAGCATTGTTTAATTGGTTCTCTGAGGATTTGCAACGTTGCCGCCATTCGGTTTCCCAGCTTAAGTTAGGCCAACTTTTGTGCCCAGTAATCCTCGTCTTGAGTGAGTGTCCTTGAAATGAGCTCTAACGGTTACAATTTCTGACCTTGAAGAAGAATCCTGCTGCTGATACCATTCTTTTGAATTAGGTAAGCCCTTGAAGAGAGTGCTCTTGCTCGAATCCAAGGTAGCAGTCTGAAATGACAATCAGCTTCATGTCCTGCATCCACTTTTGACATCAATCAGCACCATAAAATACAATATCTCAAATTGTGTGTGCATCTGAGAGAGAGAGAGAGAGAGCTGAGAGAGAGAAAGAGAGAGATCACCCATTTTGTCCATTAAGATGCGTGGTTATTTAAAAAATAAGAAAATATACTTATTTATTTAGTAAGATATATGGTTATTAAAAAATAAAAAAATAGACTTATTTAGCGATAAATTAATTAAAGAAAGAAAATTAACTTAATATGCTATGTGGAATGAGTGGCTCATTATATTAAGAAAGTGGCAAAAGAAATTTTATAAAAAAACTAGAAGGAAAAGAAATTCCGATAAAGAAAGGCGGTGGTGGAGTGATAAAGTTCAGAAAACTACTAGCAGAAAACGATCATATGTTATAAAACTTGGCAATTTAATAGAAATTATCAAAACTTAGAAGAATATAAAAATGCTAAAAAAGCATTAAATTAATAATAAATAAGGCTAAACTTAAAGCATATGATGATCTATACAGTAAACTGGGAATAAAAAAAATTAAAAATATATCTTCAAATTAACAAAAATGAGAGAGAAAGAGTTAAGGATCTATACCATATTAAATGCATTAATATGGTGGAGAGTCTATTTTCAAAAATTATTAAATAAAAAACACAATGGGAACACAACAATAGAAGCGATGGTTGGCATAAATGAAGGTGAAGGTTATGAATACATTCGTATGATTAGGACATCGGAAGTAAAAGAAGCTTTGAAGATGATATAGATAGGAAAGACTTTAGGACCAAATGGTATCGCGATAGAGGTTTGGAAGTGTATGGGGGAGATCAATATTGACTGGTTGACCAAGTTATTTAACAAGGTGTTGAAAACAAAAAAAATACCAGACGAATGGAGGAAAAGTATTGCAATATCTATTTACAAGAACAAATGAGACAATGAGGTTCAATGTCATTGATGACTATTTGTTCTTTATTTTTTACTCTAAGTGTTTGAGATGAAGTTGCATTTTTACTAGTTAGATTCCTTATTAAATTTGCCATCCATAGGTTGCGGATAATGACAATCTGGACATTCAGTGGCCCAGCGTTTTCCCTAAGCGGCTCTTCCTGGCCTTGGCGGTACTTTGCAATAGGCGTTCACTTGTCTCTTGCCTTAACTCTCGGACCAACTTTCTAGGATGTAAATTTAACTTAGTTTCGCTAGTCAAGATGTAACTTGTATCTCTTACAACTCATTGATGTAAAAAGAACAGGTTTACTGTTTGACAGTTTAACTGTTTACACAGTTTCACTGTTGGACAGTTCTACTGTTGTAACTGTGACAGTTTTACTGTATGGCTCTGATACCAACTTCTTCTGTGAATCTAATAGACAAAATAGTAATCCAAAAATGGTTTGTCTACGTTAAGATAATTGTTGCTCAAGATTATAGTTTTGAAACATCAGCTTTAATAGATTCTGGAGCTGACTTAAATTGTATCAATGAAGGACTCGTACCTTCAAAATATTTTGATAAAACTACTCAAATATTGAATACAGCAGATGGAAGTAGATTATTTATTAAATATAAATTATCTAATGCTTCTGTTTGTAATAATCACCTATGTATAGATACACCATTCATAATGGTAAAAGGATTAAGCCAAACAGTAATACTTGGAGTTCCATTCCTTACTTTTTTATATCCTTTAACCATAGATGAAACAGGAATATCTTCAGTTATTCAAAATATTCCAATACATTTTAATTTTATACATAAACCAAAATTGAAAGAACCCAATAGTGTCAAAAGTCAATTGAATAACAAAGAAAAATTTCTTTGTACCCTTAAACAAGAAATTAAATATAAGGCTATTGAAGAACAATTACAAACTTCTGTAATACAACAAAAGATTCAAGCATTACAACAACATATAGAAACTTCAATATGCAGTGAGCATCCCAATGCTTTTTGGGAAAGGAAAAAGCATAGTATCAGTCTACCATATGAACAAGGCTTTGATGAAAAACAAATACCTACAAAAGCTAGACCAATACAAATGAATACTATCTTATTAGATATGTGCCGAAAAGAGATTAATGATCTCCAACAGAAAAAACTAATAAGACCAAGCTCCTCACCATGGAGCTTTGCAGCCTTTTATGTCAATAAAAATGCTGAAAAGGAACGAGGAGTTCCTAGACTTGTTATTAATTATAAACCTTTGAATAAAGTCTTGAAATGGATAAGATATCCAATTCCCAATAAAACAGATTTATTAGATAGAGTTGCTCAAGCATGTATCTTTTCCAAATTTGATATGAAATCTGGATATTGGCAAATACAAATCCAAGAACAAGATAAATATAAAACTGCATTTAATAATCCATTTGAACAATACTAATGGAATGTTATGCCATTTGGTTTGAAGAATGCTCCATCAGAATTTCAGAAAATAATGAATGATGTTTTTAATACTTACCATCATTTTATGATAGTATATATTGATGATGTGCTAATATTCTCGGAATCGATAGATCAACATATCAAACACATTTATACATGCAGTCCGGAATGCTGGATTAGTTGTTTCAGCCAAAAAGATAACATTATTCAAAACCAATATAAGATTTCTAGGACATATGATTCATCATAGAACTATCATTCCCATAGATAGATCCATACAATTTGCTGATAAATTCCCTGATCAAATACTTGATAAAAAGGAACTTCAAAGGTTCCTAGGTTGCTTAAATTATGTTAGTGATTTCTATCCTAACCTTGCTTTAGACTCTAAACCTTTATATGATAGACTCAAAAAGAATCCTCCACCATGGACCAATATCCATACCAAGGCCGTACAGGTAATTAAAAGCAAGGTAAAGACACTAGACTGTCTCTCCCTACCTCATCCAACTGCTTTTAAAGTCATAGAATGTGATGCTTCTGACAAAGGCCTCGGTGTTATTCTTAAACAAAAAATTGATTCTCAAGAACAATTACTTCGTTATACTTCAAAAGCTTGGAATAGTACTCAATTAAATTATTCCATGGTTAAAAAAGAACTCTTAGCAATCGTTCATTGTGTTTCCAAATTCCAAAGTGATATTTTAAACCAACACTTTCTCATAAGAACTGACCGCAAAGCAGCCAAGGATATTCTGCAAAAAGATGTTCAAAATTTAGTTTCTAAACAAATATTTGCTCGATGGCAGGCTATATTATCTGCCTTTGATTTTTCTATCGAACACCTTCCCGGGTCTTCAAATTCATTACCAGATTTCTTAACCCGTGAATTTTTGCAGGGGGGGCAACACTGACTCAAACGACGAACAGCCCTTATCACTTGCCTTGCAACTGTTCGAAGACAATAAGAATATTAATATTTCACCTTTACTTTCACCTATCAATATGGGTTCTCGAGGTACTCCTCGTAGAGACAAACAACCCAAAACCAGTAAAATAATACAATATGAAGGGGAACAACCGCCTTTGGCAATTCGTTCGCCTTCTCGATCTCCTGTCCACCAAATTACCTATCCTGAAGCTACAGCTTCAAAACCCACATATTCTCCAGCACAAAGCAAATCTGCTACTCCATCCAATATACCCAGATCTGTCTACCACGAAAAAGCCTATCTCATGGATATTACTATCGATGAGAAATATATCAATACTGAGCCCATAAAACTTGCTCCTCTTTATTTGCTCAACCATCTTAACCCTTCCAATGGGGTTAAAACAAGAGAATACTTTGAGGCAATATTAATGGAAACAGGATCCATTTCTGTAGTCCATTATTTTCAACAAAACACTTGGACTATTGCATATTCTAAAGTCCAGATCAAAAATATACTTTCCTATGAAGAGTGGGGTTACAATCCCGCGCATGGAAAGAAACTTCAAAATCCAGACTTTTCATACAAGTATTTTAAGTATGCCGAATACATTGAGGCATGGCACAAATTTTTCTATTATCAAAATCCTAATTATACTCATAGCTGGTATATCCAGTTTAGATTACATATTTTAGAACGCTTTCCCACCTGGTTCAAAAACTGGTTTTTTGTGTGGGGATCAACTGTTCAAATTTTACCACCTGCATTCAAAATAGTGCAGGACAAATTCCAAGCCTATAACCAGACTGATAACACCATAGACAATCACCTCTATTTTATGGCCTTGTACCAAATACCTTGGATAATGAAATGGGAGTACACCATCTCCCCTGATACCACCTCTGATTACACCTATATACCTAGACTTGGAAAGACCATTTCCGTTAAATGGTGGGACATCTTTAATATGGACCCATCCTCACTTACTCCAAAAGAATTCCTCCAAAACCCCTGGATAAAACCCAAAGCCAGAATACAGCCAATACTTCTTTTGATTTTCCCACATACCTAAGAAATATGTTGCAAGTAAACCCTAATGCCTCAAAAGAGACATTAGAAAACCAGATGAAAGAAATATTTGCTGAGGCAGGGAGAAAGCCAGTCTCCTCTGACGAAACAGTACAATCCTCTCCCTTGCATATTAATCAATACCTCAATCTCCCAATAGAAGATCCGGAAGAAACTGACCCAGACGAAGATGAAAACGATCCGGATGAGTTCAGTCAACGACCATAGATCACCACCAATACAAAAGAAGATCATCACCGACATAAAGATCACCACCAATACAGAAGAAGATCGTCACCGACATAAAGATTCCCTTCCAATCTCATCACCGACAAACCACTGCATAAAGACCGTACAAAGATTCTGCACCGACACAAAAGGACAAGAAAAACTGTGGCACCGACACAACAGGACAAAACAAGCACTGTGCCAGATGCTTTTACTGTGGCCATTAACAGAAAAAACAAAAAAATACTGTAGCAAGATGCTTTTCCTTTTGTCGTTTTTTATTTTATGTCACCTCACTTACCTTTACGTCTCGTCCTCTTTTACTTTACCTTTATGTCCCCTCTTCTTTGCTTCGAGCCGAAGGAACCTCCTCTATATAAGGGCAACCTCCTCCTTCTTCAACCAAGGTCGAATTCTCCCTCTCTCTCTAAGGCTTTCCTCAAGCCTCTCTAAGTTCTCTTCTCTCCTCTCTCTGAGTTCCTCTTCTTCTCTCCTCTCTCTGAGTTCATCTTCTCTCTTTGAGTTCATCCTCTCTGAGAAAAGTTACTCTTTCTCTTAATCCTTCTTCATCCAGACAGACCAGAACATATCCAATATCAGCTACTATGACCTCGTAGCCAAAATATTCCAGGTTCAATAATCTCTCCTCTTCTGAATATGTGTGACTGCAATTTTCATTCTCTTCCTACATACTGCCCAGAAAACTGGAAGTTATTTTCCAGCTATTGTATATGCACCCAGTGAGTCTTTCATAAACATTTTACTTTCTGTTTATCTCTCTACCTCTGAGTCCTCTGTTTGCTTCCTGCTTTACCATTTTCATATAGTGTTTTCCTATATAAGTGTGCTACCAGTATGTGCTTTATCTTGTAAATGTAAACAGTGTGCTACAAGTTTGAATAAAGTGTTGTTATGAATATTTGATTATGCAAATATTTCATTATGCAGTTTAAAATATTATTCAGTGTAAAAATTAGAGAATTTACCTACGCACAGTGGTTAGTAATAGATGTTTCTATTATTCCCTTTGTTTGCTTAATATTATTTGTATTTAACTATTATAGGATTTTGCAAGAATTAATAAGATATAATAGCATCTTATTCGCTTATTTACTCTGAAACAAGTTAAAATTATATGCAAAAAATAGTTCAACAAATATACAAATTCAAAGAATTAAGATTATAATTCTTAAGATTATAATTCTCAGAGAGGATGAACTCAAAGAGAGAAGATGAACTCAGAGAGAGGAGAGAAGAAGATGAACTCAGAGAGAGGAGAGAAGAAGAGGAACTCAGAGAGAGGAGAGAAGAGAACTTAAAGAGGCTTGAGGAAAGCCTAAGAGAGAGAGGGAGAATTCGACCTTGGTTGAAGAAGGAGGAGGTTGCCCTTATATAGAGGAGGTTCCTTCGGCTCGAAGCAAAGAAGAGGGGACATAAAGGTAAAGTAAAAGAGGACGAGACGTAAAGGTAAGTGAGGTGACATAAAATAAAAAACGACAAAAGGAAAAGCATCTTGCTACAGTATTTTTTTGTTTTTTCTGTTAATAGCCATAGTAAAAGCATCTGGCACAGTGCTTGTTTTGTCCTGTTGTGTCGGTGCCACAGTTTTTCTTGTCCTTTTGTGTCGGTGTAGAATCTTTGTACGGTCTTTATGCAGTGGTCTGTCGGTGATGAGATTGGAAGGGAATCTTTATGTCGGTGACGATCTTCTTCTGTATTGGTGGTGATCTTTATGTCGGTGATGATCTTCTTTTGTATTGGTGGTTATCTATGGTCGTTGACTGAACTCATCCGGATCGTTTTCATCTTCGTCTGGGTCAGTTTCTTCCGGATCTTCTATTGGGAGATTGAGGTATTGATTAATATGCAAGGGAGAGGATTGTACTGTTTCGTCAGAGGAGACTGGCTTTCTCCCTACCTCAGCAAATATTTCTTTCATCTGGTTTTCTAATGTCTCTTTTGAGGCATTAGGGTTTACTTGCAACATATTTCTTAGGTATGTGGGAAAATCAAAAGAAGTATTGGCTGTATTCTGGCTTTGGGTTTTATCCAGGGGTTTTGGAGGAATTCTTTTTGGAGTAAGTGAGGATGGGTCCATATTAAAGATGTCCCACCATTTAACGGAAATGGTCTTTCCAAGTCTAGGTATATAGGTGTAATCAGAGGTGGTATCAAGGGAGATGGTGTACTCCCATTTCATTATCCAAGGTATTTGGTACAAGGCCATAAAATAGAGGTGATTGTCTATGGTGTTATCAGTCTGGTTATAGGCTTGGAATTTGTCCTGCACTATTTTGAATGCAGGTGGTAAAATTTGAACAGTTGATCCCCACACAAAAAACCATTATTTGAACCAGGTGGGAAAGCATTCTAAAATATGTAATCTAAACTGGATATACCAGCTATGAGTATAATTAGGATTTTGATAATAGAAAAATTTGTGCCATGCCTCAATGTATTCGACATACTTAAAATACTTGCATGAAAAGTCTGGATTTTGAAGTTTCTTTCCATGCGCGGGATTGCAACCCCACTCTTCATAGGAAAGTATATTTTTGATCTGGACTTTAGAATATGCAATAGTCCAAGTGTTTTGTTGAAAATAATGGACTACAGAAATGGATCCTGTTTCCATTAATATTGCCTCAAAGTATTCTCTTGTTTTAACCCCATTGGAAGGGTTAAGATGGTTGAGCAAATAAAGAGGAGCAAGTTTTATGGGCTCAGTATTGATATATTTCTCATCGATAGTAATATCCATGAGATAGGCTCTTTCATGGTAGACAGATCTGGGTATATTGGATGGAGTAGCAGATTTGCTTTGTGCTGGAGAATATGTGGGTTTTGAAGCTGTAGCTTCAGGATAGGTAATTTGGTGGACAGGAGATCGAGAAGGCGAACGAATTGCCAAAGGCGGTTGTTCCCCTTCATATTGTATTATTTTACTAGTTATGGGTTGTTTGTCTCTACGAGGAGTACCTCGAGAACCCATATTGATAGGTGAAAGTAAAGGTGAAATATTAATATTCTTATTGTCTTCGAACAGTTGCAAGACAAGTGATAAGGGCTGTTCGTCGTTTGAGTCAGTGTTGCCCCCCTGCAAAAATTCACGGGTTAAGAAATCTGGTAATGAATTTGAAGACCCGGGAAGGTGTTCGATAGAAAAATCAAAGGCAGATAATATAGCCTGCCATCGAGCAAATATTTGTTTAGAAACTAAATTTTGAACATCTTTTTGCAGAATATCCTTGGCTGCTTTGCAGTCAGTTCTTATGAGAAAGTGTTGGTTTAAAATATCACTTTGGAATTTGGAAACACAATGAACGATTGCTAAGAGTTCTTTTTTAACCATGGAATAATTTAATTGAGTACTATTCCAAGCTTTTGAAGTATAACGAAGTAATTGTTCTTGAGAATCAATTTTTTGTTTAAGAATACCACCGAAGCCTTTGTCAGAAGCATCACATTCTATGATTTTAAAAGCAGTTGGATGAGGTAGGGAGAGACAGTCTAGTGTCTTTACCTTGCTTTTAATTACCTGTACGGCCTTGGTATGGATATTGGTCCATGGTGGAGGATTCTTTTTGAGTCTATCATATAAAGGTTTAGAGTCTAAAGCAAGGTTAGGATAAAAATCACTAACATAATTTAAGCAACCTAGGAACCTTTGAAGTTCCTTTTTATCAAGTATTTGATCAGGGAATTTATCAGCAAATTGTATGGATCTATATATGGGAATGATAGTTCTATGATGAATCATATGTCCTAGAAATCTTATATTGGTTTTGAATAATGTTATCTTTTTGGCTGAAACAACTAATCCAGCATTCCGGACTGCATGTATAAATGTGTTAATGTGTTTGATATGTTGATCTATCGATTCCGAGAATATTAGCACATCATCAATATATACTATCATAAAATGATGGTAAGTATTAAAAACATCATTCATTATTTTCTGAAATTCTGATGGAGCATTCTTCAAACCAAATGGCATAACATTCCATTCGTATTGTCCAAATGGAACATTAAATGCAGTTTTATATTTATCTTGTTCTTGGATTTGTATTTGCCAATATCCAGATTTCATATCAAATTTGGAAAAGATACATGCTTGAGCAACTCTATCTAATAAATCTTTTTTATTGGGAATTGGATATCTTATCCATTTCAAGACTTTATTCAAAGGTTTATAATTAATAACAAGTCTAGGAACTCCTCGTTCCTTTTCAGCATTTTTATTGACATAAAAGGCTGCAAAGCTCCATGGTGAGGAGCTTGGTCTTATTAGTTTTTTCTGTTGGAGATCATTAATCTCTTTTCGGCACATATCTAATAAGATAGTATTCATTTGTATTGGTCTAGCTTTTGTAGGTATTTGTTTTTCATCAAAACCTTGTTCATATGGTAGACTGATACTATGCTTTTTTCTTTCCCAAAAAGCATTGGGATGCTCACTGCATATTGAAGTTTCTATATGTTGTTGTAATGCTTGAATCTTTTGTTGTATTACAGAAGTTTGTAATTGTTCTTCAATAGCCTTATATTTAATTTCTTGTTTAAGGGTACAAAGAAATTTTTCTTTGTTATTCAATTGACTTTTGACACTATTGGGTTCTTTCAATTTTGGTTTATGTATAAAATTAAAATGTATTGGAATATTTTGAATAACTGAAGATATTCCTGTTTCATCTATGGTTAAAGGATATAACAAAGTAAGGAATGGAACTCCAAGTATTACTGCTTGGCTTAATCCTTTTACCATTATGAATGGTGTATCTATACATAGGTGATTATTACAAACAGAAGCATTAGATAATTTATATTTAATAAATAATCTACTTCCATCTGCTGTATTCAATATTTGAGTAGTTTTATCAAAATATTTTGAAGGTACGAGTCCTTCATTGATACAATTTAAGTCAGCTCCAGAATCTATTAAAGCTGATGTTTCAAAACTATAATCTTGAGCAACAATTATCTTAACGTAGACAAACCATTTTTGGATTACTATTTTGTCTATTAGATTCACAGAAGGAGTAGGTATTATTTTGGCTTCTGAAGATTCAGGGATATCTAATGATGAATTGGGGTTATGTTTCATTAATTCATCAAAGTCTATTTCATCTGTGTCTGAATCTTGTTGAGACATTTGTTGTAATTCTAATGATTTAATTCTATTTTTGAGTTGAACTATTTCAGTTTTTATTTCTTTAATTTCTTGTTTGAGATCTGAAATAGTTGGTTCTTTTTGTTGAGAAGTGTGTTGGTCACTTACTCTTTTCATTATTGAAGCAAAGTTATATTCATCAGGGGATTTATTAAGAGGATTTGGTTTTGCTTTTTTTTTTGTGATTGATATAAATTGAGTAATGACAGCTCTCTTTTCTTCTGGATCAATAATTTTGTCAATAATATCTAAGATGAAATTATCTTCTTGGGTAAGTGTATGAACATTATGTGTTGATATTGGACAACTACAATTATCATTATCATTTGAACTTAAGGATTCTGTATCTGAAGAATTAATGGAGTCAAAAGATTCTGTCCACATTAAATCATCATCTCGGATTTGATCTATATGGGAATCAGAAGAAGTGGAAGATGAAGAATCATAATTAATTACATTGTATAATTTTGATTTTATTGTTTCATCTAACTGTAAGGCTTCTAATTTCTTTTTTAATTTACATTGGTGCTTATAATGCCCTACTTTACCACATTTATAGCAAACTGGTAATTTTCTCTTTTTCTTTGTATTGGGAGAAAATTTATTGATTAGTTTCCTTTTAGATTTTTTATAATACTTTCTATCTTTATCCTTATTTTTGGATTTATACTTTTCTTTTTTGTATTTTTTCTTCTTCTTATATAGATTGTCAGGCATATTTTTCTTATCAAGGTAGTATCCAAATTGTTCACAGAAGTCACCAAGCTCTTTTCGCTTAGTGATCTTTTGTTTATCTAATTGTCTTTTTAATTTCATATTTGTGCATAAGGCTAGACCTTCAGCACATATTTCTGCGGAGAGTTCTCCAAGTATATATGATGAATAGACAATAATTCCATTATGTTTTTTCCTTAGCCTTTCCTTGACTTTTTCAACAAACAAATATGGTAGACCAGCTATAAATTTCTCTTTTCAGTGGTCTAGCTGACAGTCTTCTCTTATTAATAATCTTGAGAAAAATACATCTTTATACCATTTATAATGAGATAGGATAGGACAACGTAGATTAGATAGCAGATCTTCCGATCTTAGTAAGGCTGTACTGCCTACAAAATGAAGTGTAATGGTATATATTAGAGTGTTGACAGCATCACTCTCTGTGTATATTATTTCTTGGTTTTGTTCATTTCTGACGGTCCATTGCCTAGTATTATTGAGGATTCTTTGTTTCGTGTCATTATCTACATAGAAATCCCACCATCCTCGTAACCAGCCAGTAAATCCATTTACTATTGCTTTTGCAACCTCTTGATCAGGGTTGCCTGCCATTTTATTTGCAGAAGCATACATAGTCATATGCCTCATAACATCAAACATTTTTAATTCTGATAATCCATCTATTTGCCAATTCACTATTGATCTTCCTGAATATGATACTGCCTGTTGTATGGCATCTTCTTCCATTTGTATATCAACAGGTGTAGGTCTTTTGTGATATGGTAAAGCTGTTATAGGTTTCCAATATTTTCCATAGGCTATTCTGTTTATGGTTTCAGAAATAGGGGTAGTATCCATAAATGCTTTTTCTTGATTTTGGATAGTATCTTCTATGATTGGTTCTTCTTCCTGAAGCATCATTGTCTCATGCTCAGGTAATTTTGCTTTGCCTTTATCAGAAGACTCAGGTGGTGTATGGATAATATTTGAAGGAGGAATCTGTATTTTTGGAGAAGGTATTCCTTTGATATCTAATTGGGATAACTTTGATATTAATTGATCCATAAGAGATTTATTATTATCTCCAATATGAAATTTATTTTTATTTAACTCTGGAGGTGGTTTGAACAAAACTGCCTTTGGTATAATTGTAGCAGAAGGCTGTTCTTTGGTAACAAGTCTTTCTATTCTTTCTGCTTGTTTACCTAGAGAATGCATATATAGATTTGTATAATTATTTTGTTCTACAATATGAGGTATTAATTCTTGTTTCTTACCAAGTTCTTTGGGTAAGATTTTATATGGAGTAGCAATTATATCGTATAATGATTGTGGTTGTGATGGTTCATCTTTAACTGGAATGGCTGCTTTTAGTATTATACTCTTCTCAGGTGGATGAGTACTACCAGTAGTTGTACCATCTGTACTGATATAAGTCTTTTCCTCTATTGTTTGGATATTATCAAATGAGGCGATATGGAGTTTATGTTGATAATTGCTTATCAACCATAGAAAATATCCTTCTGATTCTTTTTCCTTTTTAAGGAATTTATTATATTTAGCCTGTAATATTTCTCTTAATTGTAATGGTACTTTTGTAAGATACCATTGTCTGATATGTTTATTTTCCTCTGACATGAAATCTTGTTTAATATAATTATGATCAATCTTTTTCTTTTTTCTTTCTAATTTAGTGGCTAACTAAGCTGCTATATATTCATCTGAATATTTATCATGTGAATTGTCATATTCTTCTATTTGTAAAGTTAATATTTGAAAGTCTTGTAATTCTTCTATACTAGGTTCAGTGGTATTTGTTGTACTAGATTCAGGAGTATATGTGGGAATAACAACATGGTTTGTTGTTCTTCTTGTTCCTTGGAATTGTAAATCTGAACTAGGTATTGAAGAAGAAGGTTGAGTAGGATGTGGTAGTATTATCACATTGGGATTAGTAGAATAAGATTTTCTACTTGGTATTCTATTTTTGATATTCCTTTTCCTATTAATATTAATATCATCTTGAACTTGTAATTGTTGAAATTTAATTTGAATATTACCATCAGGATGTTCTATTATTTGATTAGGAATATGGTGTTGGGGAACCTCTTGAGGTTGATTGGCATGTTGTAATGCCCATGACTGTGGTAGTATAATATCTGACCATTTTAATGTTTTGGGAACAATCATGTTTGATTTTTCCATATTCGTTTGGAATAATATAGTTTGATCTTTTTGACCAATTTGCATAATATTTGGACATAAAGTATTCATGACTTTATAGTATATTCTATAAACTATTGCCAGATTCTGAGAACCTTGGTATCTAGAATATTTGGGTCAGTCAAAGAAACAGAAAAATTTGGAAAACAATTAAAATATATGGGACCACTACAGAAGCTGGATTCAACCATGCCAAGTAGCGAGTCTGTGAAAATATTGTGTCTTGTATCTCTTAGGCATACAAGCACAGAGGTGTTCAACCCTAATCGGGTCAAAGGTTTCACTGCTATTTGGATTAAACCGATATGTAAATATTTGTAATTATTTTCTTTATGTTTTTCAATGATTTTCTTTGAGAGTAGGTGAAAGTCTTCTTGGTTTTGAGTAACCGATAAACTTTCTTCTACTGTTTTGATGGCATAACCCATCTTGAATTTGGGAAAATTTACGAGCCACACTTTGAAGTTGTAGGAGAGAGTGATTAAGAAACAAATAATGCATGAAACAAGTGTATCAGAAAACCAATTCGGTTTTATGCCATGGAGATCAACAATTAAGACTATTTTCCTACTTAGACAATTGATTGAGAAGTTTAAGGTAAAGGGAAAAGACCTCCACATGATCTTTATTGATCTAAAAAAAGGTTATAATATAATACTTCAATATTTAATTTAGCGGGTGTTGGAAAAGAAAGAAGTCTCCAGATACTATATTGACATAGTGAGAGATGTGTATGAGAGAGCGCAACTAATGTACGAACAACTACTGGAGAGACGAATGAGTTTTAAGTGACAATAGATCTACATCAGAGGTCAGCGTTGAGCCCATACCTCTTTGTCTTAGTTATGGACGACTTAACCAGGCACCTACAAGATAGGTACCATGGTGTACGTTGTTCGCGGTCGACATAGTTTTGGATGAGACCCGAAACGGCATAAGCACAAAATTAGAACTTTGAAGGGATGCTATGGAATCTAAAGATTTTAAAATTAGCCGGACTAAGACAGTATATAAAATGCAAGTTTAGTAATAATAGGAATAGAGACAAGTAGTTAAGATTGACAACCAAGAATACCAAAAAGAGTGCACTTTCGATATCTTGGTTGGACAATCCATGAAAATGGAGAGATGGAGGAGAATGTCAGACAGAGAGTTAGAGCTGGGTGGGAAAAGTAGGGATGTGCAATCGGAGTTTTATGTGATCGCCACATACCAATAACACTGAAGAGGAAGGTCTTTAGAACAATTGTGAGACCAGCATTGCTTTTTGGGCTGAAATCTTGGGCGGTCAATAAACAACAAACTGAACCGATAATATTGAAGAGGAAGGTATTTAGAACAACTGTGAGACCAACGTCGTTTTATGGGGCGGAATCTTGGGCGGTTAATAAACAACAAACCAAACCAATAACACTGAAGAGGAAGGTCTTTAAAACAACTGTGAGACCAACATTGCTTATGGGGCGGAATCTTGGGTGGTTAAGAAACAACAAACCAATACGATGAGTGTCTCGAAGATGAGGATGTTGAGATGGATGAGTGGCAAGACAAGAAGGGATAGAATTTAAAATGAATACATTCGGAAGAATTTAGATGTGGCACCACTACGTACTAGGATGAGAGAAAGAAGATTTAGGTGGGTTTGGTATGTGCAATGCAGACCCAGTACAACACATGCTAGGTGCGTGTTGGTTCAAATAGAAATTGAAAAAGGGCATGAGGTAGGTCCAAAAGGACATGATTGGAAGTAGTGAGTAAAGATATAGGGACTTATAGCCTCAATGAGGGTATGACCCTTGATAGAGTAGCATGGTGGACCAGGATTCGTCAGCCGACTCCAAGTAGTTGGCAAAAGGCCGTGATGATGATGAAAATGTATGGTCATTTGTTGAGCTAACTATAATCCATCAGAGACACCAGCTCTACTATCATATGGTAGCGTAAGAGGTTCTCGAGCTAATTATAATCCACTAAAAGGCACCAGCTCTACTATCATATGATGGCATAAGAGGTTCTCAAAGCAACCTGAACTTCTCTTTAAAAAGCCCCAAGAGTTTCAACTTTCAATAGGACCCCAAAAATTCAAACTTATTTTGAGAAGGGAAGTTTTCCATAAGGTAAATTCAAATACTTGGAAAAGCAATCCCTTGGAAAAGCAATCCCAGCAGTTCAATAACCACTTCTCTCTTTCAAATTTTTAATTCGCAAGTTCCAGAAAATGAATGCCAACTTATGACAACTTATATCGATGAAGACAAGTTAGTAAAAAGGTTTTCATTCTAATGGATAATCCAATAGCATGCAGCTCACCTTGTTGCTACTCTGTCCAGCAGGAACGTCCATATGTGTTGCCAAGCGATCAGAGAAACTGACTCTTTTAAGAGCAAATAGTTCTGAGGTAGTGGTGTTACCCAGAACCAACCACCATGCTTCATCTTTAACCTGTTTAAAAGATGGCAAAAAGTTATTAGCTACCATGTTATGAGCTTTTCTTAAATACACAAAGTAAAATCTTACCTTTGGAAATCGAGGGGTAAACGCTCT
Organism: Amborella trichopoda; assembly: GCF_054954075.1. NCBI lineage: Eukaryota > Viridiplantae > Streptophyta > Magnoliopsida > Amborellales > Amborellaceae > Amborella > Amborella trichopoda. The sequence continues at coordinate 483,967 of NC_142345.1, forward strand.
TGTTTTGTGCTGTGACTTCATTTTCTCCAATTTTATTTGAAGCACTTGCTGGTCTTTTTGTTTCTCATATATCTTTAGTTTCACTTGAACACGTGGAAAACTCTGTAGTTCCTGCAAATAAAAGGCAAACAATATTACAAAAAACAAGAAAATTTACTGGCAAAATATACTGACATGTATAAGCCTTCAATGCCACACACACACACACCAAGGCATACATATGAAGCCTAAGAACAATGGTGGTAGAGACAATTCCTATTTATACCATTCCCTGGAGGTTTTGCGAACAAGACAAACACTGTGGAAGCAGCATGTAACAGTCAATAACTCAACGGTGTGGGAAAATAAAAGGAACATGAAACTCCTGCATGTCAATCCGCATACCATTTTACTCCCTCTCCCCGGCCAGTATCCGGTTCTCAAAATGTGCCCGTTTCCATTCTAACAGTTTCCCCTTCAAGATCGGCTGACAAATCCATATGCCTTATGTTCTGTCTTTTCAGTATTCACTCTCTCAATTTTATTTTCATTGTTCCTCTGTTTTCCTTTATTTCTACTCATTTTTTTCTTCATTTTTTCCTCCCTTGGGATAATTGATTTTTTTGGGTTATATATTTATTTATTATCATTTCCTACTATAATTTCATGCATTTCCTTCTCCCAGTTCATTTGCCTTCTTTTTTTCCTGGTAAAAAGAACATTGTTGCAACTAGTGTGCACACTCTTTTGAGGGAAATAGTAGTAAATAAAGGATGTGGACCGCAGTCAGTGTTTCCAAGTGACTTCCCATGGAAAGTACCGGAAGCAAAAGCAAACGATCCATAGAAATGCGTAAAGATGTGAACCGCAGTGTCTTTGTTTCCATGTGACTTCCCATGGAAAGTACTGGAAGCAAAAGAAAAAAATCCATAGAAATGCATAAAGTTTTCTTCAGAGAACTGTTTTCTCAAGTCTAGGCCGTAAATACTCAATCAGCATTTTATGCAGTAATATGTAAAAATAATCAAAGGAACATTTTAACTATTCAAGCATCAACAGATGGAACTTTGTAAAACTGACTTAATTCTTTTGGCTACGCCAAGTACTGACATAATTGACTACAAAGAGAATCCAACACCCACAAAATTCAAGCAGGATTAAACTGGCTGATGTGCAGGTGGACAAGATCATATGGAGGGATGCTTCATGAGTGGCTGAACAGATACCTGACCCAAATTAGAAGTAGGAAGATCTCGTAATAATCTTTGCAAATTTGACTTCGGCATATCCAAAAGCTGTAGCACATCTGAGATTCCTCTCAAGTTTAGGGAATTCAATAGGTCATCATTCATACATGGCAACATCCAGAGGGATGAATCTCTACCATACCAAAGCCCCTGCACCAAAGTAGAAAGTCATAGCTGTTAATCTATTGGTAAATTGCACTCTTAAATGGTAATCCGTGAGAATTTATTGATTATATCCTGATAAAGGAGAAATAGATTCATAACTACACAAATATAATCTATAACACTAGCTCATATCACGAAGATCATATTGAAAAAAAGCTTTAGTGCCACTTCTGAACATAACGTTCAAATGGCTACAGTCTAATTCACTTACCTGGAAAACACTCCATATCATAGTTACCGGGATTGGTATCGGGATCGATTCAGATCTCAAATTGGGATCAGGACCACATGACAGGCAGAAGGCTCCCTATGGTAGGGATCATGGTTCATATACCCTGAAATCTAGGGATCGAGTGGGGAGAGCACTATCCAAACCTAATCAGGATGGAATGATAAATTATACAGGACCAAGCTCCATATGATTAAAAATGGAGGCCCCGAAAAGCACTTAACTAGTATAGTAGTATAGTATATACTACTATACCATAGTGTTATACAGTACTATACTACTAACTATACAATAAGACTATACATGTACTACATATATATATATATATATATATATATATATATATATGTGGAAAAAGATTCTGTACGCTCATGGGTGTACTGCTACAGTAAACTCCGACGGCCCAGATTGAATCTGAGCCGATTTGACGATCACGGATGTTCGGTAGTGTTTGAATTATAGTTGTTTTTTTACAAATCCAAATCACTTGAAATTTTAGCCGTGTGTTCTTCAAAAATAGGTGAATCTACGAAAAATATAAAAAAAATATTTTACATGAAATATATTGAACAAAATACCCCTGAAAAGTTTTGGGGGTATTTTGGTAAAAAAAAAATTGAAAATTATTTTTTATTTTTATTTTTGCCCCTTGATGAGAAGAACACACATCTAAAATTTCAAGTGATTTGGATTTGTAGAAAAAAAAGTAAAATTCAAACACGAAATGAGGTCATGATTGTCAGATCGGCCCAGATTCAATCTGTGCCGTTGGCGTTTACTGTAGCGGTCAGCGAGTGGGCGTATAGAATCCACTCCATATATATATATATAAATGCACTATGTAATATTATATCATATTATATGCCACTATACAATACCACACTGATAGACTATACCATTTTGTTATATAATTTATATCATATTATATGCTACTATACAATACCACACTGATAGACTATACCATTTTGTTATATAATATTATATCATATTATATGCTACTATACAATACCACACTGATAGACTATACCATTTTGTTATGGACCCGGTTCTATGCGGCCAAGCCCGCATATGTAGAAATGTGGGCCGCTTAATAAATCTATTTTTGAGATGGATTTTAGGACTTAATTTTTAAGGACATGTAATCTCTAACATGGAGATCATGAATATGAAAAAATAAATAAATTTTAAAAATTAGAAATAACAATTCTAGTAAGATAACATTTGGACGGTTAGTTTCCATTGCTTTTAGACGGAACACCTACTTGCATCCATCTTTAAGATGGATGCTTTACACTTTCTGGACCGCATATGTAGAAATGGGTCCAGCCTGCATGAAACAATTTTCCTTTTGTTATACTCTACTACTATATTATATCACATTGCATATTACATCACATTGCTATACTATACTATACTATACTGCTGTATTATCTTATAATGCTGGAGAATTTGGATTCCTTGTAACTAAGGACCTCAATCCCCAATAGGAAGGATCGAGATCCCAAAACTTAAGAATCATAGAGGAGCAATGTATCCCTCCTCAGAGTGCAGTGTCGGGATTCCAGAGTGGCATTGACCCCTTGGTAGGTATCCCGGTAACTATATATCATTTACAATAAGGAAATGACATGTTGGCCTCTTTCAATCAACAGATCTACATAGAATGGGAGGTTTGTGGGTCATTACCTGCATGACCATTTGCAGAAGATGCATACAAGTAATTGCACTTGAAAGCCATCCACTATTGGCACAAATGTCAATCATGGCTTGGATAATTCGTATACTTTGATCCATTAGTGACTTCAAGTCTGTGGTATAGTCACTGATTGGCAATTGTAGCCGTGAAAAGTGTGCCTGACATAACAGCATAACATTAATGCAATTGATAAATCTTAAAAGAAATTGCTTGTTTCAATCTTCGATCATGATCCAAATTTATTATCTCATGCCCAGAACAACTGGTGCTCGTACAAATATTCCCTTAGAGTTGGGTGCATCTTACCTGAAAGAGTAAATTTGCTTTCACATGTGGATCATCAAGCTGGTACTTATCAATAAGATAAGGAACCTTCTCTGATAAATCCTCATTGTAATGTTCCTATACATAGATAACAGAAGAAATTAAAAAATGAGAGGAACTGCGTAACTACTTTTACATCAATATGCATATATTGTTTCATTGGAATTCATGTTCTGGTTTCGTAAAGTCGATGTTATTAAAAGAGTAGCAGAACAAATAGGGTCAAGACATCTAATGTATATTTGATTAATACAAGCAATGCATATAAAATAAAGATAAACAAGAAAATACAACTGGGTTATAATTACATATGAGATAAAGAAGTGACAGGTTCATGGCCAGAAAGTATACCTCATTATGTCTCACAGGAAGCTCATCGTACTCAGAAGCACCAGAAAGAATGTGCAGAAAAACCTGCATAATAAGCACGAGATATAAAAGTCAGCACAGAGCAGCTTTGAAAAATTAAAACTACTACAGTAACAATAATACAACTTATTGTTAAGAAACCCACCTCCAGTGAAGTATCTCGGCTGATGTTAGATCTAAACATTGAAACTGTCATATAGCTTAGGTAATACTGAGATGCAATGGACCCCAACATCGAAGGCTCAACACTGTTATCATCTATCTTAATGCAGCCACTGTCTTCTAAATCTTCCAATGTATTCTGGACCAACCTGTATTTTGGAACAGAAATTATTGGCATATCCATGGAAATGGTAGAACCTTATGCAATCAGAAAGTAACAAAAGATAATCTTACTTAGACAAATATGAGTTCACAGTTCCACTTTCAGTATCGTCCAAACCATAGTAAGTAGGATTGACAACCTACAGCACAAGAAGGTTATAATTTAGGTCTTTCCCAAAGCAAAATACACCAACACAAAGGTGCAAATATTAATTGGCCATTGTACTAGAAAAAAGTATTGTACACTAATATCGTGGAGATTTCAATAAGATAAGAGTGCCTTGTCTAGTGGAGACTGCAGCATAAGCATAAAAGGGAAAAGTAAACTTATTGACTATCAAATACTCAGCAAGATGCAAATAATTAGTATATATAAGTCTTTATTTTGTGGGGCATTCTTTCAAATTGTTGCTGACAGGAGTACTTTGGTTACTAAGAGAACTTTCTGCGGCAGGAAAACCACAATAGCATCCTCCTATCTCATTTTGCGGCCAGTTTTGGCGAAACTTGCAGATATTTCTGACAATCCAGGCAATTGATGAAATCACCTTTCCTTAATGACAAAAACCTTGGGGGAGAACAACATTGCCTCAGCTTTCTTTCAGGGACAGCCTGGTAATTTTGATCCATGTGTATAAATTTTACTCATCAATCTCCACGACCCAAATAAATAGATGGTGGAGACTGAATAGGAGATACCATTATGGTCCTCCAACAGGAGGACCAAAAGTTTACCCTCAGTATTTATACTATCAAACCAAATTAAACACCTCAGATGAGAAGCACAAGCATTGCAATGTGACAAGGGTAAAAGGGTATAGAACGTCATACTAATCTCCGAAATAGGTAAGTCCATGTGAGATAATGCACTGCATCCTCTTTATTACGAACTGTCCCTGAAACAATCTCTGCATTGATATGATCATGCAATTGTTCTCTCAAACTACTTTCGACTGGGAAGGGCTCATATAAAAACTGCAAAATGGGAAGGTAGACAAAACTTGTGTCAGTTTTGTGGAACCGTTTGAATGAGATATTTGGTTACTTAATTAATAATTTAAACCTTTTTGTAAAAGCTTTTCTTGGGTTCATGAACGAGAACGACTGCTTTTCCATGTTGGTCATATTGGGGACGACCAGCCCGGCCCATCATTTGCAAAATATCTGTAATAGGGAAATCAACATATCTTTTTGTTCTCCCATCATAATATTCAGTGCCCTGCAGCCATATTAGGAAGTTTATAACCAATCAGATGAAGGAATTCTTTACCAAGAAATATAAGTCACAGAAATTGAACCATACCCACCTTAATTACAACGAGATGAGCAGGAAGGTTAACACCCCATGCCAATGTGCTTGTGCAAACCAGGACCTATAGCAGCATCTCTAGCCAATGAGTGAATTGCTCATCCAGATTTAAAATTCCTAGCAGAAAGACAGTGAAGAAGTAGATGTATTAATAATTGATAGCACCTGAATTTTATTGTTCACAAACAGTTCTTCCACCAAAGACCTGTCTCTGTCATTTAACCCAGCATGATGCAAGCCAATGCCAAACTGCAATGTATGCCTCAGATTGAGATCAGTGACTTGAGAGAGTAGCATTTCCAAGGAATCTTCAGGAATACTGAGAAATTGCCTCGCACGTTCATCTGAAGCTGCAAACTGTAGTAGAATGTACAATAAGTAAAGACATCCAATACAACAAATAAGAAATATGTTGGAAACTCTCATGGCAAGATTTCACCTGAATGAGGTCAAGAGCTGTTAGTCTTGTTTGGCGGCGAGATGAAACAAAGATAAGAACTGGTTTCGTGGGTGAATGGGTGCATATGGCAGCATATGCAGGTTTGTTCATGCTGTTCATTCGAGGGCAGTAAAACTTCCCCGGGTATCCCTGTTGCAGAGCATAATAAGTTAATGAGTAATATCCAATAAGTAACAGAAAGGAAATGTGTTTATCCGTGATCATCAATTTCATTGATCTAACGGTTGATGCCCCAAGAACCAAAGGCAGGAAATTAAGACAGGAAGGAAAAACCTAACACAATTTAGAAAAACAGAAGGCACTTAAATCACGTAAAATCTAATGCACAGCATTGTTTTCAATCAATGGGAGCGTAAAAATTTAGCTCATTAAAGAGCATGTTTACTTGCCTGAATGTGAACTTCAAGAGGTACAGGCCTCACACTGGGTTTGAAATTAAAGAATCCAATGTCGTCAACACCCAACCAGTTGGCCAAGTCGCTGACATAAAACCAGCAAGTCCATTTGTAAGCAGATTGGGATGCATATGACAGAAAAGCATTACAAAGAAACATATTTACATGAAATATTGCATGTAAAACACTTACGGAAAAAATCAATCTTAATATATGCCATTTTTAAATATAGGGAGTTCAAGGAATTACCCATTTGTCTCAGAAACAGAATCTACAAAGAGTTCAAGGAATTACTCATTTGTCTCAGAAACAGAATACACAAAGATTTTAAGGAATTACTCATTTGTCTCAGAAACGGAATATACAAAGCACAGGAATAGACCGTAGGAACTATGATAAGAAAGATGAAGAGTGCTAGACTAAGTCAACGGAAGCACATTTTGGTTCTCTATGAAACACTAATTAGACCCCATGTGTCTTCAGCAGTTTCATGCGACGCTAGAACTAAATCCATAAAGAAGCTACTTCGGCCATTAAAGGATGTCCGGTTGTCTCCAAAACAGATAGAAACCTTCAAGTACTAGCCATTGAACATTTCTATTTACCGATTTCCATTGGACACAAATAGTAATAATAGAACTTAAAAGAATTTAATAATATTTCACAAAACATTAAATATACTGGAAATGAGCAAGAACTTTAAAATTCCAGAGAAAAAGATCATTTCTGGACCCGTAAATCAATGTGTGAATCAGTGTTAAAAAACCGGCCAATTAGAACTAGAACCGGCCGGTTAGATTGGAACCGCCAGGGTTCCAACTCCAGTTAGGGCCAGTATTGGTGTTCTAATATCTATATAAAACACCTCAAAAAAAAATCCGGACCCAAACCGGCCGGAATATACCCAAACCGGCTGGTTTATAGCTAACCGGCCGGTTTTTTAACCTAACCAGACTGGTTTTGAAAAAACACGTTATCTACCGTTATAACGCCCATAATAACATACTTTTGCCGTTATTTTTAACAGAGCCATTATATTTGACAGAACCCCTCACTTTTGTTTTATGAAAGATTTGATTCGATTTTTCTCGCTTTTTCAGCCTTTTTTAGGGTTTTTCAGTCAACTATTGACTGAAATTACTGTTTCAACAGTATAAAATGAAGGATTGGCACTGGAAACACACTGAAATTTGATGTTTTTTGCCAGTTTTTTTCGTGTTTTTCCCATATTAAAAAACAAATCTGCCATAATGCATATTGTGGAGTTGTTTTTGGATTTTATCAATGAAAATCTAGGGATTTTGTAAATAATAGATTTAGTCAGTATATTCTACTCCGAATTTCATTTAAAACGCTAGATTTGGAGCTCGATGTTGAGCAATTAGGGCAACAACTCGATTTTGTAGCACAGTTTTGAAAAAATCCGCCATCCTCAAGATTGTTGATTCAATTTTGGTTTTTTTTCAATCAAAATCTAGGGCTTTTGTAGATGATGGACTTAGTCACAAGATTCAATTCCTAATTTCATTGAAAATCCGATATTTGAAGCTCGATTTTGAGTGATTAAGGCATCGACTCAGTTTTATAGAACTGAGTTGAAAAAATCTGCCATACTTCAGATTGTTGATTCTATTTTGGTTTTTTTTCAATCACAATATTGGGTTTTTGTAGATCATGCAGTTAGTCACAAGATTGAAGTCCTAATTTCATTGAAATTCCGAGATTTCATGATCGAATTTGATAGATTACAACATCTACTTGGTTTTTCTTAACTAAGCTGAAAATCATCCGCCAATTGCTAGATTTTGTGCTTGATTTGGTGATCAAGTTTTACAGCTGAGATCACATGTATGAATTTCATGTGAGTTTTCATTTAGTATTTTTTTTAATATTATTTTTTAGTTGCTCGAGTATTTATTTCCCACTTTATTTTGCTAAAAAAAATAACTATTTTGCTCAAGCATTGTTCAGTTACCATAACAGAAAAAATCACTCAGTTACTTGAATTCGAAACGGGTGGCTTTTTACAGTACTTTGTAATTTTTGAAAAATTTAACACTAGACATCAGTGTGAAGAATTAACACACTCAGTATTTGATGTTTTACTCATAAAAGTTTTTTACTATTATTCTTAACTTGGGGTTCTAAGTTATAAGAGACTTGATCTCTAAAATGATATACAAAAGTATTCTTTTTATTTTCTAAATTATTATTATTTGTTTGTTGTTTATTAACTTGGGGTTCATCGAATTAAGGCTGCTAATGCAAATGCATAGGCTTCTATGAATATTTTTTAGTTCATTCAACTTTTATTTCCATTAATTGGCTATTTGATATCAAACTTCTCTTGGTTTGGCAGCAGTGCAATTGCAGTCATGTATGTTCAAATGTATATGTATCTAACCGGGCATGTCTATCTATGTATGTGGAAGACTGCACCTTTGTTTTCTATGAGCATTAACTGCATCTTGTCATAGTGTGTAATATATTAATGTCGGCATTAATGTATGATATATATGTGTATAATGATAAGAACCAAAGTTGTCAAGCCTTCACATAGAGCAATAGCATTTGGTGAATTGGCCAACTCATGCATCTGGTTTTTGTGATACTTCGGAAACTACAACACATCCCAAAAATTTCTGGGACTCCATTTCCATTTTGATTCATGAATTTAAGGCTTTAAATACAATGCATGATTTAAGGACATTTCAATGACAAAAGCTGTATTTTTTTTTACAATTATTATTATGAGATAAGCTATGATTTTGAATTCAAAACCACATCCTAATGGCATCTAATGCATTTCAAAACATTAACATCCAATTGCATTACTACTAGCCATTGTTAGTTGGACTTTGTAACTCCATCAATTGAATTAATATCAAATTCTAAATTGTCTTGCATATCTCCATAGTATTCATATATTAATCTATACAAAAAGATGTTTCAATTTCTTTTCTTAAAATAAATGTAGGTAATAAGATGATATACACTAAATCTATGTTTTCTTTTTTTTTTTTTTTTTTTCGAGGGCTTTTTGACCCATTTAAAAAAAAAAATTCTTCCGGACTGGTTAGTCCGGTTAACAGCCGGTTAGATTGGTTCCGGTTCTAACCGCTCCTGGCCCCATGTCCTGTTAACTGTTCTGGTTTGATTTTGCGAACATTGGTAATGTGCTGAACAATGTGAAGACATGCGTGAAGCTTCGCAAAGAATTCTTCTACATGTCAAAAAAGTAACTAAAAGGTGAATAATTTATTCATGAGATTCATACTTATAAAAACAAGTATAATATGAAAAGTAATAAAAAATTCACAACTCAAAGAAGTTGAGTAAATCAATATTTACATTATACATCAATCTAAAGTACTTACTGAGCATTTGCTAAAGCCGTTGAAAGTCCTACAAAACGTATGCTGCGGTCCGTTTGTGAGGATATGTATCTCATCCTGGAAACAATTACCTGGAAATACCCCATCCAACACCATATAGCTCGCAAACTCTTTAGAACATACGTATAAGAATTTTAACATTTCTATTTCTGTTCAACATGCATCACAAACACCCACTTCAATGACCAAACTTACTACTCTCAACCTCCACTTTTTTTCTTGGAGATTGCTACTACCCAAGAATAAGTATCCACAATCAGAACTAGCTAGTAATGAGTAGTTTTTTTTTTTTTACTAAAGGTAATAAAAATTTATAACATAGGTTTAGGATTCATGATAAGAAGTGGCAAAGTTTTACGCTGGCTGCCTACCTAATGCAACGCACCTCCTATACTCAAGGTTGGGACGGGTTAAGGGAAAGTTCAGGGTCCTCACCCTTCTTATGCAATAGGCCACAAGATGAGGGAAAGTAGATGTAGGTGGGCGGGCCACGTGCAGTGGAGACCTACTACAGCACCGATTAGGAGGTGCGATTTGGTTCATGTAGAAAGCACTACAATGGCAAGGGAAAGGCCCAAAACAACATGGATAGAAATAGTGAGAATAATGTGGGGACTTTTGATTCTATTGAGGGTATGGCTCTTGATAGAGAAGAACGTAGGAACATGATTCACATAGCTGACCCCAATTAATTGTGATAAGGCTTGGACACCCTCTACTGATTTAAGTCTTAAACACCCTCTACTGAAACAGTGAAAGTGACAGTGGGACTGGATGAACAAGCCCACATCTAAGAATTTTAGATGTACACTTTGAAACCATTTCCTTTGGAACTTCTTTTAACTTTTGGACTGTTTAATATTCATGGAGAATTCCAAAAATGAAGCATCACCTATCTCAGTTCTTCTCATGGTTTTGTGGTACAAATATGAATGGCCAATGCACCAGGCCAAAAATAAATAAAGAACGAAAAAAACAAAAGGAAAAAGAAACAAAACAGCAATGTGAATCGCTTAAGAAAGGCACTCAGCAACAAATGGGCAAAACAATGTCCACAAATACAGAATAGAAACGAGTGCAGACAATCACCATACTGTGGACTTCTAAATATACGAATCGCAGCTTACATGCAACATAATTATCCCGATCTACAGAAGATATTCTACATCTTAAAGCTGATTATGAAGTATCAAAAATCACAAACAACATAGAGAGCCACATCTATATTTTTAGTTATAGGTGTAAGAAGACATGCCTAGCCAAAGTATTTTGACAAATTTGTGAAAACCATAATTTCACCAAAGCAACGAGCCAACCTCTAACCATAGACAATCACGAAGGTCAGATATTAAAAGTTCACATCCTAAAATGGTTCACCACCATCTAAGCTAATGGCTTCTAATTCAAATGTAGAAATAACTAGAAGATTCCAAAAAAAGAAGTTTCTAGTACAAGTCTCAGCATAATGTGATTTTTCCTGGCAAACAGTCATTCGAAGTGTAAATAACGTCAACAGTTTAAGGTCATAAAAAAATGCAGCTTAAGGTGGTATGTGATTTTGTGAGACAAAAAAAACGAAACTTTTAGATCAGTAAAAAACAGGGCGCTAGAAGAGCAATTATTCCACATTTTGATCAACAAAAGCGCTTCGAAATACCTCAAGAATAGGCCCCCGGTCTGCTCCAAGTAAGTGGATTTCATCAAGTATCATGAGGCCCACCTACGATTAAAGTTGTAAAAATTGTGACGAAGGTGAACCTATATAATTTTCTCATGACATGCTCAACTGTATTTCCATACATTCACTTGCATAGAGGTAGTTGGCAAATTCCAACTATAGAATAAACTATATGGAAACAGTCGAACGCAATAATATGCATTATATATTATAAGAACATAACCTTTTGTAACACAAAGGTCTCAATTGCCCCAAGCTGAGGCGTATTATTTCTCTACACAAAAGTCTGAGAAAAAAATTCTCAAACATCAAGCACAGTCAAAGGAAAAGTTTTGGACTTCGAGGACAGTCAATGATACACCCTCAGTCGCCCGATTCACATATGTTGGCTTGGGGTGATTGTATTGTATCATAGGTAATGGGGCTATCTTATGCATTCTGAAAATAATAATTTAATAGCAAAAATAAAACAACCTTCATAACATAACTTCGCCCATGCCAGTTACGACTAATTCCATCCCATTTTTCAGGAGTGGAGATTATCACATCTGCTGAGAGTAGCACCATAAGATCCGGAGTAAAATCCCCTGTCAACTCAACCTGGAAACAAGAAAACAATAAGATTCACATCAAAAAACAAAATGAATTTCAGCTTGAAAGATATGTAAACACCAAATTATTACCATCTTCTTTCCTAAGACAGACACTAGCCGCTTTCGCCAATCATTCATCCTTTCTCGCACAATTGCCTTCAGGGGAGCAATGTAGATCACCTGCACAAACATGCCTTTTGGCATAAATCCTTCCATGTATAACTTCACCCCATTACTATAAACAAAATGAGAAATAAAACCTTCATATCAGGCTGGGTATTGAAGAGATGGAGCATTGCAAGTTCGGCTGAAATAGTCTTCCCACTTCCAGTTGGAGCGCCTAAAAGAACATTGTTGTCCGTGTGGTATAATACATGGAAAGTCTGAGAAGACAGTCAGGTAGTACATGACTTTTTACAAGGTTACAACCATCACACCCAAACTTCCAATAAAGATAAGAGTGTGAAGAAACACAGACCTGTGTCTGAATGGGGTTGAAGTGTGAAAAATTGTATAAACCCCCATAAGTTCTATTGCCCAGTGCTGATATTGGAAGAGGTTTCAAATCAAGAAGTTCAGTGTGTGTTGTCTTCATCTGCATCAACCAACGTGTATGTCACAAAAGGCCAACAATATCTAGAAAGATCATTAGCTTTGACAGTTTATAGTAGGTGGTCTTGCAATGGACCTTTGAAAATTGAACTTACATCAGGCAAGGTAAGGTTTTGGAAAGACAAAATGTGGAAAGTCTCTGCATGCAGCCAAGTGTCAGAAATGGCTCGGATATAATACTGGGGAGGATGTGGTTCAAAAATTGGTACAGTAAAAGAAAGCTTTTGAGCTCCTCCCTTTCCCATCTTCTTGGTTAGAGTGAAGAGCTCTGAATGATAGAAAGTGTCATTCTCAGAATCCTGAAAAAATTAAAACAAACTAGTTAATTCACTGATGCAGGTGCATCTTGCTTACAAAAATAAAAAGTTGCTATCCATCTATGAATCCTCATTCTATCCAAGAGTATTATCAAGTTTCAGAAATGCATCAATCCGAACCTTACAAAGAGTAAAACACCCATTTGAACACTGGCGAGTCAATAGCTCTGAGATCATAAAGACCATACTGACTTGTGGAGTTAGATCTATTAGCAACATAAATGAACCTATACTCTGAATAGTGCTGGTGCTGAACTCTCATTTAAACACTGCTCACCTAAACCACAGTAGAATGCGTGCATTACTAGCAGAGAATTCCATAACATATGTAATCAACCTTTATTCATTCAATCCTAGACTTCCATTTCCTGTTTCAAGCATCAAGAATAGCCAACTATCTGAAAAAAATAGTTTGAGAAGAGATAAATTTCGTAAAAAGGCTGAAAAAAGTGGGATTTGTAAAACTTCAGCTAGGAAAATCATATGGGTGGGGTCACTTTGTACTCACTGGAGGAAGAAGAGAGAGAATGGGAACATCGTGAAAAAATATCTGGTATTCTCAATCGATATATTTACATATGGAAAAATAAGAACAATAACGACAACAAAACAGCAGCAATAATATAACATTAATATTAATAATCCTGCTCAAACTAAAACTCTTCACGTGGTCACATGAAAACCTCAACTTATGATAAATTAAGGAATCCTATGGCTATTGTATGAACTCCATAACTTATAACATTAAATCCTATTTCCGATAATTTCTATCCCAAACAAAAACTTGTCTTAGTTGCTAACTGAAGGTTTATAAAAATCAAGCAAACTAGTACAAAAGCAAGGAGACAAACAGGATGCCTAGACATCATTTCTTATGATTGCAAACAAACCTTCTATGTTAGGGATTCTCCTAGGTTATAATCTAAAGAACTACAGAGTTTCTCAACATAAAGAACATCCAAGGAAATGCCCTCATGGGCAAGCCTGACTGCCATACTATTATCTTATCCATGTGATTGTCAAAAAGGGATACAAAGAGATGAGCAATGCCAACTTCCAAAGCACACTGGATTCTTTACTTGCCCCCATAATAGCATTGTCACTTGCATAGGGAAAAACCCCACTTTCCTGAAACGCATAAACCTCAAATTGAACTTCCCAATAGCCTTTCCAAAGGACCAATCCTTTATGAACAGATTATATGACTGTGAATGACAGAAATAACTTAGGGACCCCTTCCCCACTGATCTACCCCCCACAGCCCCTCCCCCCCCTCCCAAAACAAAACAAAACAAAAAAAAAAAACGTAAAAGGCAGAAAATAACCATGTACAAATCAAATGCAATAGACAAATATATCGGATCCGATAAATCACTACATCGATCTTTCCCTCTTCATTACAGACACTTATTATAAAGAAAATAAAAGAAAAGAAAACTGCGGAGAAACTATAAAAGAGATGGAAGCAGTCCAAGTGTAATAGCCTAATAGCATGTCATACCTCAACAAGGATCCACCAACGCTGAGAGGCACCATGAAATCGATCCTTCCAAATGAAGTCCGGGGTAATAAGCAGATCGACCTATGAGCACAAAATGCATATAAAGGTCTCAGCCCACCCATATTAAGCAGCAAAAATAACCTCCAACTCATCCAATACTTCAAAAATATTTCAAAAAAGGAAAAAAAAAATACCTTGAGAACAGTTCTTGTGATTGGGCTCACACTAGCAGACAACTGAATCCAGGGAAAAAAACAGAGACACTGCTTGATAATCTACAATTGCAAACAGCAAAGGTAACAAGAACATTACTTCTAAAACAATATCAGATTGCACAGGAAATATTCTCAACACTGTCTCAAACCCCCATTCCCTACCTTTCCAGCTGGACCATAACGAAGCAAAGCACCAATTTCCCTCTCCTCCATGTCAACAAGGCGGTCCAGGTCCGCTCCTCTTTCTTCAAGTTTTCTCAATATCTACATACACCATGAATCCAATAAATCTCAGATATTACATCAGCAGGTTTTTTGTTTTTGGTTGGGTTGGGGGGAGGAGGGGAGGAGGGATGGGATGTAGGGGAACCATGTTGAAAATTTCATTCCACACAAAATTGATTTACAAGTTAAATCCATTAGGAAAATAAAATTGAGCCTATTTACATCAAAATCGAAAATACTTTAGAATGATAAAAATCAGGAGTTTGGCATATATAAGAAATACAACACAGAAGTTAAGAAAGTTGACATACTTCAGGTGAAAGATCCTTGTCAAATTGACGTAGAGGATGCTGATGAGGCCAAATTTGGTGATCAACAGCCTTGCTATATTCCAACATGAGAGATGTCATTTCACACCATCCTTGTCTTAAACAAATTTCAAACAAAGCACGCATGATGCGCGCCAGGCTCGCACTGATGTATGCAGCATCAGCAATTAAAGAAAAGCTTTCCAATGATCCATGTGATATGTATAACTGCAAGAAACCAATAAATCACATTATTCACATAGGGACACAGAAACCATAAATGTCCAAGGTAACAAAAGCAAAAGACCTGTCTTTAATGGGTAAGTGAACATTGAAAGTTCAAATAGAAAGAAACCCAACAACACAAAATCTAACATATCTAAGGTGCCTGCTGGTCCTAACTACTTCATGGATACCAATGAAACCATGTCAAATAAAAGTTGCATTTACAACTTTTACACACTGTCTGGATTTTCCTTTTGTACACTGTATGGACCTGTTTGGGCCTGTATAGCGTGACCCCTCGGGGTCACCACACCTCTTGTAATTTTGGTTCCTCTTTCTAATGAAATATAGTGAAATTTACTCAAAAATAAAATAAAACTTGTATTTTACACAAGGAAAAACGTGAGCTCTTTATAGGTCTCAAGTCTCAGTTACCTGGAGTTTCACCATACGCTTGCATGTATCTTGTTTCGGCCAAGCTATCTAGAGAGCTTAACCAAGGCATCTCTCAAGCTGCGCCTAACAGTTAAGGTCATAAGATCATCCTCCCCTAGGCTATAGGGGACTTCCTTTCCAGGTTCAAAGAGATGAGGAACATTGGTCCTTACCCCAGCCCAGGCAAGTCACTAAGGATATCGTGTACTCAAGCTGCACCTAACAGTTAAGGTCATAAGATCATCCTCCCCTAGGCTATAGGGGACTGCCTTTCCAGGTTAAAGACATGAGGAACATTGGTCCTTACCCCAGCCCAGGCAAGTCACTAAGGATATCGTGTCCACCCTCTGACTATTGGCTACAAAATCTGGTCTACGGAGCCACAGGGCACAGATCTTGTCTCAGGTATGTCTAGTCATGCAGGGTCCTAGCCATTCCTTGGAATATAAGAACATGAGGCGTGGATTGAATCAAAAACAGTTTTCGGATCAAGGTGTCTGTAGAACTCCAAGACATCTACCATTATCCCATCTCGGCGTCTCTCTTTTTTCAGTTCTGCACGTGGAGCATGGTGATTAAAGTGGCTTGCATTGGTTCCCGAGAATCCTCCAAATTGCATACATCAATTTCACTTATAAAACCGGAATTTATTCTATTTTTATATGATGCAATTTCAAAAACAAGTTTAAATTCGGTTCGACTGTTCAGCACTTCAGATTTTTAGTCAATCATGTCTCCTTATTTATCATTTCAATTTATTCTCCTCTCTCTTTCTTCACATGAAAAATATATAGTAACTTTCCACGACTTTTGTATGAAGAAACCATGTAAAAATGTTAGCAAGGTTGAGAATTTTAATGAGAAAAAAAATCAAGAGAGATTTATCAGATCAAAATTTATTGGAAAGTAGACCAACAGACACATGCAGTGGATAAAATCTGCTTCTAATACTTTCAGAGGCATCCAAACAATCTCCCAACATGATAAAATAAAATGACAGGAATTTCGCAAGGTGAAAAACACTTAAAATTTTTTTCCCTGTGAACGTTTTTTATTTGAGATTTGAACTAGCCCTTAGTCATGCCAACAAGGATTGGAGAATGTGTAGTTAAACAAAGTACAAACATGAATAACATCAAAGACTAAATGCAAACCTGAATAAGAATGGAAATCTTCCCATATTTATCACCTGGGCCACCACGAACTTCCAAAGGACATATTTGGGCCAAGTTTTCCAACTCATTTTGCTCTTCTTCCCTAACAACAATATTCTCGAACTCGGATGAATGGGCCACCATGGTGATTACCTGCAACAATGTCAATATTATTAAGATATCTTGTAAGTTCCTTGCCAGAGAAGCAACAACTTAAAATCAGAATGATGCCTGCATAAACCTAAAAGGATGTGGAGGGTACCAGTACCTCACTCTCATTCATATGGCGCCTTAGCATATCATTATAAGTTTCAACAGTAGAATATTGAAGGTAAAAGTGACTAGCTATGCGCCCAAGCTCTGTACAATAGAAGTTTCCACTTTTCTCATCAAATCTCATCATTTTGGCTTTATCGAGTGCACGGGCAGCATCTGTTACAAAATTTCTTTGCTTGGAGACCAATGATGGATCGCTTAATACCTGTTACATATAAATCAACAACATAGATGTGCATACTCAATTTGCACAGTTTTGAAGCTATATAAACCAACGAAATCAATTGTGTAGTCACCATAAAAGTTGTGCAATGAATTACAAACAGATATTTTTTAGTGTCAAATAGGTTCAAGGAAGAGCAAATAGAACAATAAATGCAACTACTCAATTTTTAACTGCAACAGTGCAGCTAAATACAATTATAATGAAAACAGAAAATAAAGAAATTCTAAAAATCTTTGAGATTGCAAGAAAATTAATAACCATATGCATTCCCGACATTGGAAAAACACCATTCTCTACACAGAGTTGCTAAGTATTAAAAATTTGGGAAGACCAGATATTAAGTGTATACAAGCTTGGAATACTTCAGTACTACAGTGACCTATACCAGGTTGGCATGTGACCTTGAATCTAAATAAAATGCACTTTATGGACATTTAACATGCTTGGAACATAATATGACTAAACCAACACAAACATTTAACGATGGTAAATAATGTAAAATAAGACCACAAATCATACCTCATCCCATCCTATTCCATATGCAAGAGGATTTGATTTCATCCTAATGAAAAGATATGTATATCCCAACCAAGCACAAGCTTCCTTTACATTTGTTACAGTACCCAAAGCCACTTCAGCGTTCAAGTTATCTTTCAATGAATTCACAAACTGGAGAAAGTGATAAACCACACAAGTTAGAGATAGGTCATGCATCAGACCTAAGTATCGAAAATTTCATAATAAATGGAAAGAAACATAGCAAAAACAAATTCATTCGAAGTACTATGCATTTTACTGTTTCAGAGAAACAAGCTTCTGAAACATGGCAATTAAGTATGGAGCCAGATATAAGCATGGCCAGTGAATGAAACAAATAACACATACTGAATCCTTGCAATTAATAAACATCTTCAACTATTACAGGAAAAAGGTGGGAAATTGAATCCACCCTTTTCCTAAATCTTAAACAAATAAAATCACCAATAATGAAGAAAGAACATGGTGGTAAATCAAGGCAAAAGAAGAAAACTTTTTTCTTTCATAAATAAAATTTATTCCAATAATATTTCTCCCAAACTATAACATCCAACCTTTTATTAGCCTATGAAACCCTAAAATAACTTGAAACCCAAGTAAACAATTAAGACTCTAAAATACCCCTAAAACAATACTAAAATTTTAAAATAACTGGAATAGTAATGCGTGAACAATAACTGCGAACTAGTACTCATGAATAGTAAATAAAGAAAATATAAGAAAACACTAGAATCCCTAAAAAAAATTAAAATCTTAAAAGTAAATCCTAAAAATAAAATCAAAATATACTATCTTTAAATTGGAATAGAAATTAAACATAGGTATAATTTTTCCCTCCATCATTCTGCTCTGGTTGGAGAAAACTGGACCTCAAGTTTTGAAGTGTGCTAAGATGAATTCAGTGTCAAAACCACCTTCTTCAACCTTCTTCTTTTTTTTGATGAAATTCTTCAACATTCTTCTTTATCCGCTTAAATATTATTCGTAGTAAAAATAATTTCTGAAGAAATGGATCATGATATGTATATTAAGGAATCAATGTGAATTTATCAAATTCGGCTATCCTTGAGCTCCCATTGAAAATCGTGTGGGAAACTTCAAACTCAATTTTCTGTATTTTAGAGGCTTTCTTGAGATCTATCTCGCTACTCTCTGAAACTCGGGCCACAATTTGCAGATTTCAAGTCGACCATGCTTCCACTACACTACTCTAATTCCAATGCACTAAATCTCCTAAATGCTCCACCTCGTCGATATCTTTAAGATCATCTTTTTCTCTGTAAAAAATCAATTTAACCACAATATCCTGATCATTATCATAGATTGGATATCTCACAAGATCTTGTTCATTATTTAAGTATGTATCAAAAATTGGTTGCAAATCCCAATCTACAACTTTCTGATTTTCGATACGACCTACGCTAAAATCAACCTCGTTGTACTTCAAATCATGGAGATCAACTAGATCCCATGACCTATTCCCCCAACATGAGGCTCCTAACGCAGAGCTCATGCATAGAACGGGTGGTTGAAGGCAGCTTCATCATTCTGCTCCAACTCTGAGTCAGACTCTGATTCACACCATTCTCCATAAAAACCCTCACGATTTGGGTATATCCTCATATATTCCTCTTCGTTTAGGACACGTTGCTGCTGGCCCCACTTGCACAGCAATAGCTTTGTAACCTCTTAGTCAAGTTGTTGATTTCCTTGCGCAGGTGGATCAAATCAGCATCCCTACAACAAAGACCTCCACGACAAGCTATCACAATCTTCAGCTGTCTTCGAACCATTATCTGATACCACTTGATGTACGAAAAATGTGGGAAATTGAATCCACCCTTTTTCTGAACCTTAAACAAGTAAAATCAGCAATAATGGAGAAAGAATATGGATGCAAATCAAGCAAAGAGAATAAATCTTTTTTTTTTTCATAAAATAAATTTATTCCAATAACATTTCTCCCAAAATGTAGCATTCAACCTTTTATGAGCCTATGAAACCCTAAATTAACTTGAAACCCAAACAAACAACAAACAATTAAGACTCTAAAATACCCCTAAAACAATACTTAAATTCTAAAAATACCCCTAAGAACAGTAACGCGTGAACAAAAACACGTGAACAGTAACTGAGAACTAGTACTCGTGAATATTAAATAAATAAATATAAGAAAACCCTAGAATCCCAAAAAAAACTTAAAATGCTAAAAATAAATCCTCAAAATAAAATCAAAATTTAACTTCTTTAAAGTTGAATAGAAATTAAAATTAAATATAATTTTTCCCTCCATCAGTTACCAACCACACATCAACTAAAATAAGAAAAAAGAAACAAAAGAAAAGTATGAAAACAAAAAAAAAAAGAAAATAACAGAATCACGTGGCACGTGATCAACTGAGAATCACAAAATTCATTCACTCTTTCAAGATAGCAACCACTGCACAAAGTCCAAAAAAGAAATGACTATCACAAAAAAACTTGAGAAATGAGAATGTTTAAATTGTGTTTAGAACCACAGTATGATAATAATTTTACTGCACGTGAGCGCAATGCTCTCTGCAATAGCCATAACTATGGTAACCAAATAATGAAATTTCAACTAGAAACCCAATTAAGATTCTTTCACCTGGCTTTCAATAGGAAGCTGATTGGTAAGCAGTCGTAAGTAGTGAGCCAATTTGTCATGAGTTGTAATGATAATGCCTTCCCCACATTTGTCGAATTGCGGCCTACCAGCACGTCCAAATATCTGTCGTAACAAGACATCCAAACAAAAGAAGATAAAATAGCATAATATTCCGATAGACTTTATATGTATAAGTATAATAGTTCTTAACTCATGAAAAATAATCATAAGTTACCTGCATAACATCAAGCATTCCCAATTCTCTCCAACCCCCAGCCTTCGGATCATACAGTTGTGTGCCCTGAGATCCATGTGTCCACAGTCAATGGCGATATGAAAGCTATAGAATTCCAATTTATCCTCACATGATTCTATCATAAAAAAGAAAACAAGCACCCAAAGTAGATAGAAAGGTTTTGAAAAAAGAGCATCCAATTCAGATGTGATTTTTCCTGCAACGGGACTAGCTTACATAAATAAATTAAGATACAAAGTTGAAGGATTAAAAGCTAATAGGATTACATAATATGTCACACTAAAGGATGAATCAATGCGAGCAAATCATCTCACATCACAACATAAGGACAAGACCCAGGCTCTCAACTTATGTTAGTTCAACAGCATTAATATAACCTCTTCGGACTCATGCTAGGGTGGGTCCTCATTAAGTATGTATGCTACAAGAAAGGCCAAGTCCCCGCGGCAGGTAGTGATAATAATATCTGATAAAGTGCTTGACATGTGTGAAATCAAAAATGTATCTTCCATAGATGTTATGAGGGTGGCTGAGTGGGATGTTCCAACTTGTAAATTTAGGGTAAAAATGTCAATAAGGATGCTATTGTTCTAACCTCCTACTTTTTTGTTTGCAGCTCTTGCAATATAAAATTTCCCAACTGAGATAATAATTAAAAAACAAAAAGCAAGCTAAGAACTCCAATGTTTTATATCCACACAACATTCCTTTCTCTCGTACTCATACAAAGGGGATCCCCATTTACAGCATCACTCAACCAAAGTAGATTAGTAACTTTCAGAATTACAACTAAACACAGGTCTCCAGATATTTAAATATTACCTTAACTTGTGGAGATATTCTAATATGGTAACAATGAGAGGACTCTCTCACCTTTCGCAGCCCATCACAGTATTTCCCAAATCTATGTAGTCAAATATTCTAACATGGTATCAAAAGAAGATTCTCTAACCTGTCACTGTTCATCACCAATCAAAACATTTTGTAGTACATTCATACTCCAATATTATTTGCCATGGAACCGATACCAAAAAAATCGCACATTATGAACAGTCACAATTGGAAATCCATCACTGGAAAATTTGACATGCCAAGGTCTATTTAACCAATATAACAAAATCTAGCAATAGCTCCCAGCAGAATCTGAAGTTCAAGGGCTCATATCTCTGGAGTTCTGGTTCAAATCAAAGCGTACTTTCTACACAAATCATGAGCATTCAAGCCTTATCCCAATTAATTGAGGTCGGCTACATGAATCATGTTCCTCCATTCTTCTCTATCAAAGGTCAATAAGACCAATAACATAGGATCAAGATTCCAGATAAGATGTGGCAAAGTTTTACATTCGTTACCTACCTAACGTAACCCACCTCCTTTACCCGAGCTTGGGAAGGGTTAAAGGAAAGTTTAAGGTCCTCACCCTTCTTAGACTGTTACTTTCTAGGCAAATAAACAATGAAAAAGATTTTTAGCAAGTTTAACTTTTCAAGATGCATGGCATACATCAGACAAACTAACCTTTATCACCACAGTGTGAGCTGGTAGATTTACTCCCCATGCCAGAGTTGCGGTGCACACTAAAACCTGCGAGACCACATAAATGGGAATATACTCAGAGCAATACATACATGACTGTTTCAATGCTAACGAGAACACTTGGTAAGGACGCACTTTAAGGAGGCCATCAGAGAAAAGACGCTCAGTCAAGCTTCTATCCGCACGTAACATGCCAGCATGGTGAATCCCAAAGCCAGATTCAAACACTTCTACGAGTTCCCGGTTCCTTGATTTATGAACCTCTCTCTGCAAAAAATGATGAAGAACATGTATAATGGATTTGTGTGCCCTTCCTCATGATTAGATCATATACAAAAAAGAACATATGGGGATCTTACTTTTATTAAGGAGTATTGTGGATGGTTGTCATTCTGAAATAACTCTAGATCCTCATTTCTGCGAGCAAGCTCAATCTGTGTTACATTTTTCACGTCAAGAACAAAGGTATTGTTATAAATAAATGACTTGTATAAAGTACGATGTAAAGAATGAAAGGACTTAAAGCACTGAATTGGAAAAAATAGATGCATTGATGTTCAACTAAATCATCAATGCGATCAAGAACTAGCTTCTACCTATGCTGCAATACCATAATTTCTTAATCCTAAGTAGTCATGTCTATCAAGTAGGCATCTAGATGCTACTGGAGTTTGAGAAAGCAGAAAAACAAATCCTCATTAAAATGTAATTTTGGATCTAGAAAGCACAAGCATGACTAAAGTGATATCTTAAAGTACCATGCAGGTTACACAAGGCTCCCTTTCAAGACCATCTTGTAATGGGAGAGAATGAAGATGTTTCACATCCTGTCTGGCTCGACCATTTGGGTGACACCAGTGAATGAAAATCCACCTGCTGCTAGGCAAGGCCCTTTCTGGTATGGTACTAGGGCGCTCAGCCTAGGCACCCTAGCACCACCAATGCGACCCTATGGAGCCCTTAGCTAGAGAACAGGGCCTCGGCCAAGGGCTCCAAGTGCTCAAGCTAGAGAAAAGGGCCTCCGGCCAACAGCTCCAAGTGCTCAATGTGAGGCGCCTCTCTCTATCTCTCTCACGCACACACGGAAGCATATGCTCTCTCTCTCTCTAGACATAAGAAGACATCAAGTGTTCGATGCAAAATCTCTCTCTCACAGGCCCAAATGCTCTCTCTCTCTACACATACGAAGAAGAGGAAGAAGACCTCCATGTTTTTGATGTGAGGCTTCTCTCTCTCCTACGCACACATATAAGAAGAAGAAAATGAAGAAGACGTAGTCCAAGTTTCAATGTGAGGCTGCTCTCTCTCTCATGGACCCATATGCTCCCTCTTTCTCTCCAAATATAAGAAGAAGAATACGACTTCCAACGCTCTGCCCCCCCCCCCCCCATACTACCAAAAAAAAATCACAAGGACAATAAAAAGACAAGCCCTCTCTCTGTACATATGAGAAGATGACATTCAACTGTTCAATGAGAGGTCTTTCACTTACACATGAACCCCAATGCTCTCTATCTAAACAACCCCCCCCCCCCCCCCCCTTCCAAAAAAAAACACTTTAGGGCAGCCAAGGTATTTGGGTGCCCGCTAGGCCGTCCAGGACCCCTGGCCACCTAGGAAATCGAATCCACCGTCGTGAACACTGGGTGGCACATCAAGTGGATCTTACTACTACCAAGGTTTATTAGAAATCTATTATTATCAAGCTCTTTTCCTACATCACAATACAAAAATGTTCTTTAGAAACAATACCACAGTGAGAGCACAGGCAATCATTATCACATGCTGTGCCACCATGAATCCCTTTTGGATGTAAGAATTCCTAACCCCCCCCCCCCTTCTCTTTTTTCTCTTCTCTCTCTTTTCTACTTGAGACAGTCATCTCATTTGGGAAATGAGAACATTTACAGCCTATTTAAAAGCTTCTAATCCCCGAATTCTTCAAGAATCTTCAGTCTTCACAACCAATTTCACAAAAAAAGCACCCCAGAGAGCATTTTGAAAACTCACATCTTGTTCACTGGACAAAGGAGGTTGCAGTTCCCATAACATGAAACAAAACACATTCTTAACTTGAAACCGCAAGCTGAAACTTGTTCTAAGGAGGACTCTCTGCTACCACTGAAGAGTCATTCTGATACACAATTTTTTCCACAGAAAATACTTGCAAATCCATTTCTGGAATAATGAAGTATAGTTAATCATCAAAAAAGAGAGAACTCTCTGTTACATGAATCTTATGAATAGGAACCAACTCGCAAATGACAAAATTTTCTACTCCTTTCTCAACTGAGAAACCACAAAAAGTTTATAAATTACAAAACAGAAATCCAGTTATTCCCTTTCAATAGATGTCTCCAATGAATCGTGATGCCATCATGCTGCTACAATAGAATATAAATCAAAATTATTCGAGAAGGAAAGAAGAAGAGTAAGATATGCATAACTAGAGAAGGAGAATAGGTGGGCGAAAAATGGACTGTCCAAGACAAACTTAGGTTTTTGGACATTCTTATATTTATATATTTTGTTAAAAATGTAAGGCTACAAATATGCCCATGGCAAATGTCAACTATGCAACATATGAACATAAATCAACTACAACAAATATAAAATTCAATTTAAAAGTCTACCTTTGCACATCATGGTATATTCTTAATAAATCCCCTCAAGTTGTGCATTAGCAACAATCATGGACAGCTTTCCCTTTAGAGGTCTATGTTTCTTTTTGGTCAGCCCTTTTGTGGAAAATATCTACCACCTATTCATTGGTCCCAACAAACTCCGCAAATTTTTCTGTCTTCATTTTTCTCGTCCACAAAGTGCTAATCCATTGCAATATGTTTGGTCCTTCCATGAAGCACTAGATTCGTGGAGTTAATTAGTGCACTTTGATTATCACAATATTCGAAAAAATGCAGGGCGGCACCTAGGAGGCTGGTGGGATAGTGTTTTTGGATGCCCAAAGTGGAAGAACAGGGGTGGGAGGTGTCTGAAAAAATAGCTCTAGGTCTAAAATCTAAATTTTATGTGAAAATTGCATATTGACACATTTTTGCTACATTTTTTACGTTCAATCAAATCCAGACTCCAAAGACAAACCAAAGTATTTGAGATATAGACAATTAGATAAAAACAATTTAAAAACAAAAAGGAAATTACAATCCGACATTCAAATTCAGTACTATACATAACACATAGTCCATAGTCCATAACTCCATTCATACACTCCATAGTCCATAACAATCACCATGAGTACTATCCCAGTCCATAGTCCATACCCCACACACAAAAATGCGCATTTTTTCTTCTTTTTTTTCACTCAGTTGTAAAAAAAAGGGGCTTAGGTCACGTAAAACCTAAAGCCCCCTTATTTAGGACGGGGTGGGGGAAACAAAAATGCCCCTCTCACCCCTAAGCAGGGACAGTATGCCCCCGTCCTGGGGAAGGGGCCCAGGGACCCAACTCCCAGAAGGGTCACCTAGGCTTGGGCAATGCATGCAGGCCCGCCTAAGCGACCGCCTAGGCACTGGACGTGCCTATTTTTGAAACTATGTCCTATGTGCTTGACACTACCACTGTCCTTTGTTTCTTGCTGCACCAGGATAACAAGTTGCTTCCCGTAGGCACACAATAACTAGTAACTGCTCTACTTGGGACCCCAATCCAGTCTGCAACTGAAAAAGTTAAACCTTAAAGGATTCATATACCAAGGATTATTTTCAAAGTAAAGCAACCCATTATTGGTGGTGCCCTCTTGGCAGCCTCTAAATTATCTCCTCTTGGATTATGCATGTGCAAATTTACATAATTAACTGCATAAGATACATCGGGTCCTGTAATGTACCAACAATACTTCTGTATCTATTGGACTTGAAATAGGTTTCCCTACAACTTTCATTATCTCCCCATCTCCTATTCAAAATTTTAGGTGTAGAGACTCGTTTTCATTTAATATCTTTGTCCTTTTCGAAAGATCCAAAACATATTTGAGTTGCCCAAGAATCATCCCATCTTTCTTTCAACTTTTATACCTAGAAAATAATTTAGATTTCCCAGAACCTTCATTTGAAATGCATTAAGAGAACTTCTTTAATGTGATTCACCTTCTTCAACAAGCTTCATGTGAGAATGATGTTGTCTACATAAAATAGTCGAATGGTGATATCTTTTCCATCATGCTGAATAAATAATCAACAGTCCACCGGGGTTCTATAAAAGCTATAGTTCCAAATTACCTTACAAAGCTATCAAACTAAGCTCGTTACGCTTGCTTCAACCCATATCTTGCCCAATTTAATTTGCACATGATGAGTTTTGGATCTGCACTATATCCCATTGGTTGCTCCATACATGCTTCTTTCAAATCCCATGAGTCCAACAAGGATATCTCCCAATTATGGGCTAATGCAACGGATAAAATAACTCTAATCATTCCCATTTTCTCCACAAGACTTATATGTTTCATCATAGTCTAGCCTATATTCTGGATTATATCCCTTTACAAGTAGCCTCGTTTAAACCACTCAATGGAACCATGCGCCTTACACTTTATTTTAAACACCCATTCTAACCCCACAGAATTTCTTAATTTACACCCTGGGAGTTGGGACAATCACCCATGATATACATCTATGTGTCAAGAAAACTTGATGTTCAATAGAAAGGTCATAACATACTCACCTTTCTATGGTTGGCAAGTGTGGGCCAATCTCATGAGTTGATTTTGGTCCCCAACATCTATCGAATGTGAAGTCTTACATCTTGAATTGATCGCTCTTGAGTACTAGGGACGTGTCAGGCTCTTACTTATTAGCCCCTACTTCTTTATGCACAATTTCTATACTTCAGTTGTCCTTCATGGGCAACACCCTCTTTTTCCTCTTTGATAGACTATTAACTCTTGGGCACATCTTTCATGTGCAACACTTCAATCTCCCACAAATGAAGGACTTCTAATAGCTACTAGTCCATCATTTAATAAGTTTTGAATCAATTTTGAGAGCTACAGTGCATAAAAAATAATCAATCTTGAGTTTTTTGAATGTCTTCTCCTAAAATTTTTGGAGGCTTTGGAAGGGAATATATTCAGCTTTCATCAAATGTCACATGTCAAGAAATTAACATTCTCTCCAATCTTGGATAATAACATCAATATCCTAAGTGCATATCACTATCGCTCATGAACACACATCTTAGCTTTCAGCATCAACTCATCTCTTTGACTTCCATCCACAAGAACCTCACAATAGCATGCTATAATCTGGGTGCCTTCTATGAAAAATAAAATATCATGCTTTCCACCGTATTCATGGAAGGCAACCAATGAATAACATGCATCACAGTGTGAAAAGTATCACTCAGGAGATTTGGAGACTCCAATGGATTGCATCATACATAGGGTTGCCTTTCTTATATGTTTATCTATTCTTTCAGCTAAACCATTTTGTTGTGTTGTATGAGGACATGAAAGCTCTTTCTCAATTCTGATGATGAAAAGGAAGTATCTGAACTTATCAGATGTGTACTCCCCTCCTCCGTCACTTTGGAATCAAGTAACATGGTGTTGCACATATGATTCAACAAAGGAATGAAATTTAACAAAGACATCTTCAAGAAAAAATCCAAGTGAATCTATGGCAATTATCAATGAATAGAACATAGCTTTTAGAGTGAGATCTAACTTTCATAAGACAAGGACGCCAAACATCAAAATGTATTAAATATAAAGGACCACCTTTTGTTATTAACATAGAAAGGAAGGTTCCAATGTTTGCCAAGTCAACAGCTTGAACATAAAAATTGACTACTTTTATTATTTCAATTACATTAAATCAAGCTGGCTCCTTTCAGAATCTCAAGAGGACCTTGCCCACAATGAGCAAGTTATTGGAGCTATATTGATGGAGGGCAAAATTTCTTTTTTTATTTAGTTTTAGTTTTCGGATTTATTTCTAGGGATTTTTAAATTTTTTGGGATACTAGGGTTTTTATTTTTTTATTTATTTTATAAATATTATTCATATTCACAGGTACTGTTCACAGGGGTAAAACTGTCATTACGAAATTTAAGTTATATAGGTCATTTTAATCATAGTATGGACATGTAATGTATTTGAACAATAATACCTGAAAAATATTGCAATTGCAAAATTTAGATGTAAAAAAGTACATACTAACCTTTCTTCTTTTCCCAAAGAGACTTATAGAAATAGGTACGGCACAAGGCATTTGAGACCCTGAGATCAAACAACTTACCATATAAACACACAAAATCAATCGTTTTCTTCATCAATAAAAATCATATCGATGTAAGTATCTTATCAATAATAGAACTACAGAAAAGTAATATGTCGTATATTTTTATACCAATGGCATTAAAAAAAAACCAAAGTTAAATAAATTAAGAAAGAAAATAAAGTTAAACAAATTAAGAGAGAAAATAACATGTTCCAACGCTCCAAATTCACCGCATAAAGAGAGGAGAGAAATTTAATAGGATGATAGAGAGAGTTCGTTGTATATAGAGAGAGAAGAGATAAATTTAAGAGGATAAAAAGAGTTCGTCGGAGATATCTGTTCCAATTTTCTAAATTCACCGTATAGAGAGAGAGAAGAGAGAAAGAGCATGTTTCCTAAATAAGCTCACTATAAAATTATGCCTTTCTATTTATCTCTCTCTTCCACACCAATTTTGGAACCTTATCTCTCTCTTTCTATATATCTCTCTCTCTCTATTTATCTCTCTCTCTCTCTCTCTTGATCTCTATACACCAATTTTCATTCTAAAATTATACCTTTTTATTTCTCTCTCTATCAACGTTCTCTCTCTCTTCTACACACCAATTTTAGGAACCTTATCTCTCTCTATATCCGCATCAATTTTAGGAATCTTAGATTGGTGTTGGGAAGAGGGAGAGAGGGATAGAATGGATTTAGGAACTTTAGATTGGCGTTGGAGGGAGGGAGGGACAGAGAATGGATTTTAAGAACCTTAGATATGGGAAGAGGGAGAGAGAATGGAAAGAGAGAGGGCAATTATGGAATAAGAAAAGGACATGTGGGGCAAAAAAAGTGAGGGTGTTCCTCTCGGTTAATGTATAAAATAGAGAGTAACACCCTCGCTATTTATGCACCACTTGTCCTTTTTTTATTCTATAATTGCCCTCTCTCTCTCTCCATTCTCTCTCTCCCTCTTCCCACAATCTAAGGTTCCTAAAATCCATTCTCTCTGCCCCTCCCTCTTCCCAATGCCAATCTAAGGTTCCTAAATCTATTCTCGCTCTCCCCCTCTTCCCAACGCCAATCTAAAGTTCCTTAAATTGATGCGGATATAGAGAGAGAGAGATAAATAGAAAGAAAGAGATAAGATTCCTAAAATTGGTGCGTGGAGATCATGAGAGAATGATATAGAGAAAGATATATAAAAAGAGAGAGATAAGGTTCTCAAAATTGGTACGAGGAAAAGAGAGCATTGATAGAGAGAGAGAGAGAAATACAAAGGTATAATTTCATAATGAAAATTAGCGCGTGGAGATCATGAGAGAGAGATAAGGTTCCCAAAATTGATGTGGAAGAGAGAGCATTGATAGAGAGAAAGAAATAAATAGAAAGGTACAATTTTAGAATGAGCTTATTTAGGAAACATGCTCTTTCTCTCTTCTCTCTCTCTATATGGTGAATTTATAAAATTGGAACAGATATTTCCAACGAACTCTCTTTATCATCCTCTTAAATTTCTCTCTTCTCTCTCTATATACAACAAACTTTCTCTATCATCCTCTTAAATTTCTCTCTTCTTTCTCTATGCGTGGAATACGTTATTTTTTCTCTTAATTTGTTTAACTTTATTTTCTCTCTTAATTTGTTTAACTTTGGTGTTTTTTTTTTAATGTCATTGGTATAAAAATATACAACATATTACTTTTGTGTAGTTCTATTATTGATAAGATACTTACATTGATATGTTTTTTATTAAAAATTTTATTGATGAAGAAAACAACTGATTTTGTGTGTTTATATGGTAAATTGTTTGATCCTAGGGTCTCAAATGCCTTCCGTCGTACCTACTTCTATAAGTCTCTTTGGGAAAAGAAGAAAGGTTACTACCTATTTTTTTACATCTAAATTTTGCAATTGCAATATTTTTCAGTTATTATTTACCTTTCAATGAAGGTTAACAACCTTCATATTGAAGGTAAGTCATAGTGATTCCTTTTATTTATTTTTTTCCATTAATTCTTTCAATTGTTCCGATTTTTTATGTATGTTACATATTTTTTAAGTGTCACTCATGATGATTGTATATTATTTTTAATCTTAATCAAATATTACTAATGTATTTTAGTAGTAAAATAATAAACATTATATAAATTTGCATATAATTGTCTTTTTGAATTATTGGTATCATATCTACGATAGGATAATTACATTGATATGGTTTTTATTGATATTTTTTTTGATGAAGAAAACGACTAATTTTGTGGGCTTAATTGTGCAATATGGTAAATTGTATGATCCCAAGGTCTCAAATGCCTTGCACTGTACCTACTTCTATACTAAGACGAAAGGTTAGTACCTATTTTTTTACATCAAAATTTAGCAATTGCGATATTTTTCAGGTATTATTTACCTTTGAATAAAGGTGTACAACCTTCATATTGAAGGTAAGTCATAGTGATTCCTTTTATTTTAGTTTTCCAATATTTCCATTTGTATTTTTTAGGTGTTCATATTGAAGGTAAGTCGTAGTAATTTTTTACAAATTTTTACATTACCTCTATATTTTTTTAGGTGTTATTCCCAATTTTTTATGCACGTTCATATTTTTTAAGTGTCATTCATGATGATTATATATTACTTTTAAATTTCAATCAAATATTACTAATTTATTTTAGTAGTAAAATAATAAATATTATATGATTTTGCATATAATTGTCGTTTCGAATTATTGTCATGACTTATTTTGTTTAGAGTAATGTTTCCCATTCCTAATTATTACAAGAAAATAAAATCATAATAGATTATAAAACTTAAAAATTAAGTTCTTTAATTATTTTCAAATTTAAGCCTTGCATTATAACACTTAAAATTTTAATCTTATATAACACTTCATTATATTTAATAAGAATTTTATTTTTGATGCCAAAAATGTTATGAGTTATTAATATCTTAAATATCTCAAAAATAATTTTAATCATACTTTTATGTTTATGTGACATGTTATGGAAACTAAAATTTCTTCTATTTTCTTTATTTTTAATTTTTTTCTACTTTCTTTATTTTTTATATTTCCTATTTTAAAAAATTTCAAGTTATGTTGTAAGTAAATAATGTATTTACTAATATAAGTAGAAATATATTCAATTATATTACGAAATAATCTCATTGGAAATGCTGAATCTACGATTTTCTATATTTAATATCACATGCAACGCACGTGCCTAACACGAGTAATATATAAGGTGTGGTGCCCTGAGAGGTTAATTTCCACATGATTTTTAGAAATTGAAAGAGAGAAAAGCTTAGGCTTTTGGAACCCTAGCTTGGGAAGTGGAAAAGACATCCTAAGTTTCTTTGAATTATGTTTGTGTTTGGCTTTGTTTCTTGTTGATTTCTATGTTCTCTCAAATTCTCATGCATCAAATTGGTATCAGAGCCCGCGATCTACCTAGACGGTCCTGTAGCAATGTAGAGAAATCATTGTAGCACTGTACGAAGGTCACTGTAGCGAAGAGTTTTTGTGCCCTAGCTCAACAACAAAAAGGGGAAGTTACTGTGGGGGTCCAGGGTTTGCTGATTTTTGCCAAATTTTTGCAAAACAACTATGATCTTGCTGATTTCAACAGTTTTTGCTGATTAATTGCCTCGGGTTTATGATTTCAGTGAAGCCATGGCAGCGAGAAGGGGCCATAGAAAGGGGATTTTTGTAGTTCCGCACCGTGATCCCATAGATTGCAGAATTGAGGAACTTGAAAGGCAAGTTCGGCAGCTAGTGCAGCAGTTCGCAAGCCTCAATAAAGGGCAAGGCGGCAATCTTTCAGCCCAGGAGGATCACGAGTACACGCCCTTTCTTTCACTTTTGCGCTCCACGTGGGGAGTCGAATGTTGAGGATAGCAATAAAAGACCTAGATGTGGGGAATATCACTCTAGGGTTTTCAATCTGAAGGATGAGACTTTTTATTCTGACACAGATGACGTAGAAAGTCAGCAAGTTGTAGAATGGGATTCACCACCAATTTTCGATATATACTCAAATGAACAACAAGATTTCTTAGGATATTTGATCTATGATAAGGATCAAAATGACGATGAAGAGATTTTGAAAGAGGTGAAGAATATGGTGAGAAGGCAGCCGGAGGATTGATCAAAATCATGGCCATTGAAGATCTCATTAATATCTAAGAGGTAGTGCATTCAAGAAATTCAGGGTATTGGAATCAGAGTAGTGTAGTGGAAGCATGGTCGATTCAGAATCGGCAAATTGTGGCCTTGATTCCTTAATATACATATCAGAATCCGTTTCTTGAGGAATTATTTTTACCACGAATAATATTTGAGCCAACAAAGAAAAAAAAGGTTACAGGAAATGTTTTTTATGATGAATTCCTCTTTAGCACACTTCAAACCTCTAGGCTAAGTTTTCTCCAACTAGGGGAGAATGATGGAGGGCAAAGAGTATTCTTATTTTTTATTTACATTCAACTTTAAAGGATGTATATTATAGTTTTAGTTTTAGGATTTATTTATAGGTTTTTTTATTTTTTAGGGATCTAGGATTTTTAGTTTTTTATTTACTTCATAAGTACTATTCAAAAGTATTGTTCACAGGTACTGTTCATAGGGGTAAAACTGTCATTACAAAATTTAAGTTTAAGTTAGCCTATATAGGTCATTTTAATCATTATATGGACAGGTAATGTCTTTGAAAATTGAACTACAATATATGAGGTGTGGGGCTACAATATATGAGGTGTGGGGCGTTGAGAGAGTCAATTTCGACATTTTTAGAAATTGAAATAAAGAAAAGCATAAGCTTTTGGAACCCTACTTTGGGGAATGGAAAGAAACCCTAAGTTTCTGACTTATGCTTGTGTTTGGCTTTCTTTCTTACTGATTTCTTTGTGGCAAGATCCTTCACGAACACAAGTCAAGACTAGATCTTAAGCACTTCAAACCATCAACTAGTTGCGACTTGAAATAACATTCCACTTAACTTTTGAAACTAAAAAGGAATTAAGCAAAGAAAAGAAACCCAAATATGAGAAGAGAATGGCAGTTCCAACTCCAATGATGAGAGGTGTAGTGTCATCCCCTGTAATGACTTTCCCTTTACCAACATACAGAACCAAGAAAGAAAACATACATGCATCAGATGCCACATACCTGTCATCCCCAATATTCATAATCCAAGATGTGAAAATGGGTTGGGGTTATGATATGCTCAGATTGGAAATTGAATGCGTCAAGCCAGTAAGAATATATTAAAACACAAGATCATGATGGGAAACACTGGGAGGTTGTGGTTCATTTGTTTCCACAAAGCTGACATATAGTGGACTGGTTGGCACTGGCATGCTAAGAGGATAGTGGCAAAATTCCCTGGGGATTATGACCTCGTTGTTGATTGTTATAACCAGCATATAATTGATTTCTATAATGTCAGTAAGGGGTATAGAACTGACCCTGTCCACAACCGCGGTTATTTTTTCCTCTTCCACAGCCTCTAGTAGAAATTAGAGATTTAAGAAATGACATTTAAGACGTCATGATTCTCTTCTTCAGCTTCAACTGATTTTGCTTGCGTAAGGCTTCATGCTGCAATAATAGAATTCAGAGCTCATTGAAACTAGGTGTGGGTGGTCTAGACATGGCCAATGTGACAAATATGTCAAATTCATCACCAAATCCTCCAAGCAGGTTGAGTACTTTATCATTATCGCAAATCTCATGGCCATTTACAACTAGTTGATAACAAAGTCCTCTCACCTTTTTTTTACCTGTAGTTTTCTCGCACTCCCACGCATCACATCACATACTTCTTCAACTTGGGCTTTGACAAGACTTACCTAACGACAAAACTCGTTGGGGTTGCCGGAGGTAATATTCTCTCACTTACACTGTTGGAGTTGGCAGGAATATGCATCTGTTTCATCTCCTTTTTGTCATTTTTAACAACAATCTCTTTTTCAATGTGGTAGATGAGAAGATTAGGTTCCATCACGATGTCCCATCAGTCTTAGCCCATGTAGGAATGAAAAAATTTGACTATTCCAGCTCATGAAGTTGGTAGAGTCCAATTTAATAGAGACCATATGTGGGAGCATATCGGGGGACATGGAAAAATTTGTAAGATGAGGAAGCCATATTTGAGGCAAAAGGAGAAAAATCTTTGAATTTTAGAAAACATAAACAGTAAGGAAGCTTAGATTTGAATTCAAATTTATGACGAATTAGGACTTCAGGCTTCTAGAACGGAATCGAGGTTTCAAGAATTAGGGCTTTCAAAGGATTAGGTCTTTCGGTAAGTAATGGAATAGTTCCCCCCCATGGAAGGTAACAAACTCCAAAAGAAGAGAGTGAGGAAATGATAGAAGGGAGAAATATGAGGGATGAATGAGAAGATCAAAAGAGTTTGTGGGAGAACATCAAGATGAAGAAAAATATATGAAGTCAGCAGATCTGATTCGGGATTTTCGGATCTGATTTGAGAGAAACAAAGGGCGGAAGTCGAATTAATAAGATTTAAAGTAGAAAGGAAAATTCATATTTGATTTAATGAGAATAATTGATAAGGTGGAATAATACTGATTAAAAGTGGAAAGAAATTGAGATGACATGGAGAAGGTTGGGATATGCAAAAATAAAAGTAGAAAGGAAAATTCATAGTTGATTTAATCAGAAGAATTGATAAGGTGGAATAATACTGATTAAAAGTGGAAAGAAATTGAGATGACATGGAGAAGGTTAGGATATGCAAAAATAAAATTCGAGATGAGAAAGAAATTAGGATTGAAGAAAAAGAGGATAGGATTGAGAACTGATGTGAAGGACATTGGGGTTTGAGATGAGAATGAGTTAGACTCAAAAAGGGGAGAATAGAATTAGGGTTTCTAATATTCAAAAAGGGAAAGAAATAGAATTAGGGCATGAAAATTATTCAGGAAGTAAAGAAAAACAGAAGATAAGCAAGAGTAGAGAGGAATGGGTGAATGAAGGCTGGATTCTCAGACAAGCTTAAGTTTTGGACGTCGCCACACACACACACACACACACACACACATATATAAAGATTGTAAGATTACATATATACCCAGAGCAATGTCATTTATGACATATAATCATACTCTAAACTAAGACAATTAGAAAGTCAATTTACAAGTCCGCCCTAGCAGAGAAAGCTATATCTTTAGTAGTAATAAGCTTAATTATGGAAGAGGTAGAAAAGGGAAATAAGCAGCCGTTACAATAGGTAATGTCGTACAGGAAATTAGTGAAGTTACTCATTGTGCCAAACCTTTGGAGTTTGTTAATTAGACCTATTTAGGTCTCAAAAACGTTTGGAGTTCTAGTGCACTCCCTCCTTCAGGGATTTGGAAATAGAAATCAGTTTATTTAGTATCTATAGCTGGCAATAAGAGTCTATTGCCTTTTGATGTAGGAAATCTGAGAAAGCAGTAAAATCTGTAAGGAACTAGCCAAACACAAGCACAAGTTGAAAAAACCTATAGTTTCTTCTCCGTACCCCAAGCCAGTCGTCCAAAAACTTAAGCCTTTCTTTCTCTCTCAATTTCTAAAAATCATGTGGAATTACCCCCTCAAGGCCCAACACACCTCTTATATATTTTAATTAATGTTCAAAGCAATTAAATATCCATACAATAATTAAATGACCTAAGAAAACCCCTAACTTAAACACAATTTGTAATGACATCTGTGAACAGTAGCCCGTGAGTAGTACCCGTGAATAGTACCCATGAATAATAACTAGTGAATAGTAACTAAAAATATAAAAAATCCTAGAATTCCTAAAACAACTTTAAAACCCTAAAAATAAACGCTAAAACTAAAATCAAAATATGCATCATTTGAAAATAAATAAAAAATTTAAAAAAGAATAAATTTATCCCGCATCACCTTTGCAAATCAAAAACCTTTACGAGGAAAGAGCACATCCTTTAAGGCAACTTAAAAGTTGTTGGGGTTGGAAACGTCAATAACACAAGTTAGAAGATAAGCCAGCCAACATAGTTGTGAGTCCTGACAGGTGAGGTACTTGAAGGGGGAATTTGAAGCAATAGAGATGCCTCTACTCCTATTTCTAATTGGACATAACATCTATACTACAACACCAAGATTACCTATATGTTACCACATTAGCTAAGTGATTCAATTATTTTCCTTCCTAGCTAACAATCATGATCACATACCTCCAAGCAGGACTCCACATGTCCAGAAGCAAAAAAGAACAAAAGAGAGAGACACATAATCAAAAGCAATACAATTAAATTAACAAATGACATAAACACCTGAGCCCCAGTTAAAGGTCATGCCCTCCATTCTCACTAACACTTTCAAAAAATTCTCTTTCCAAAATGAGTAAGGGCCTGTAATCCCCACCGATCTACCCACAACAACAAAAACAAACTGACATAAACAAATTCAATCAGAAATGCCAACGACAACATTACTGATTAGTCTATTTCTGGAAACAATAAAGGGAAAAGGAAAAGCTATATATAAGAATCATTTCTACTTTTTAAGTTCCATATAAAGAGACAGTACCAGATTCCTTGCTGTTTTCCCTGTATCTTTTCGCGAGTGAACAAAGACCATAGCCTGATATCCATGCTTCAATGAATCTACAACCTGATACAACAATATGCATAGGTAGGTTTAACATAGAAAGAAAACTTCATCTAATAAAGCAATGATTACTTAAATGCAGCTTTAAAAAATATACTATAGCAGATTTCATGTAAAAGAAATCCATGTGGAATAGCAAACCTTATTATAGCAGATTTCATTCAGAAGATCATTACGAGCAGCAAAGTTCTTCTCAGTTATGCCAATATATTGCTGAGCAAGGGGAACAGGACGGTAACTAGAATCAAAGAAGAATAACCCCTTCTCAGACACCCTCAAAAATTGCGCCACCTATATGATGTAGCCGAGAAACCATGAGAAATGAAGTAAACCATGTGAAAGAACAGAAAGCAAGGGGAACAAATGACACATTAACATGCGCGTCAATTTTGTGAAGTTCAGTGCCCTGCAGACCTCCAAATAATTAGGCAGTGTGGCCGAGAGACCCACAATCCGTATCATGGTTTGTGTTGACTCCACCTGTAGAAATTTGATTAAAAGAAATTGCCGATAAATAAGGTCTCCAGTACTTCCAATTACAAAAGGCCCATCAATGTCATTCCAGAAAGTCTTGACTCTTGAGTTGCTTGTAAATTACAATAATTTAAAATCAGGAAATAAACCATCATTGTGGCCAAAAATGTTTCGACCTCATATTGCAGCTTCTACATTTTCATCTGCCAAGAGCACAGCAAAAACATGCATATTTTCCCAGTGACATTTCTTACCTGGCGAAGAGTCCGTGCAACTAAAGCTTCAATTACAGGACCTCTATCATCATTTAGCAGATGCACTTCATCAATTATTAAGAGCTTCACAAGCACTGATAGCGACATATCATTGCTCTTGCGGGTAATCACATCCCACTTCTCAGGTGTTGTCACTATCATCTGAATCACACAAGAAAATGTAGCCATTATTTATCATTCCTAGACAATAATATGAAAGAAAAATCAATGATACAGTTTCAAGCACGTGCAGCTACCTGCGTTTGCTCAAGTTCATTCTTTGTAAGCTGCATATCTCCTGTAAGTTCTCTGACATTCAAATTCAAGGGTGCCAAACGATGACTAAATGTAGACGCTACCTCAGCTGCTAAGGCCTGAAATGAAATGCCTATGCAGTATGAGTAACCAAAAACTTACATCAAAGTTCACATTAGCGAAAAAAAAAAAAAAAAAAAGATCTGAGAGGAAACCTTCATAGGAGCAACATAGACAACTTTGAATTCATCCCTTAGCAGAATACCATTCTTAAAATGCTGCCCAATCTGCAAAAATGTATATGTTTCACTTTCTAAATTACACACTTTTGAGTGTAAAAATAAGTAAAACTTCATATTCTAGATAGAAAAGAACAAGATCAATGTCAATTTTCAAGAGAAAGAAGCACAAATTATCATAGTTTGAAACTAGTTCATCCAAGTGCTAACCTCATGCAGGATAGTAATCATTGCAATATTTGTCTTGCCAGCACCAGTTGGGGCACAGACCTGCCACAGATGTCCCCAAGAAATAAAATTGGAAAGTAGCAGAAGAAATATGGCTCTGGAGAACCTTAGTTTAATTGAAGCAGCACCCAATTGCATGTTCTACAAAATTTGTTAACAGTAGGTATACTTCCTGATCCGTACCAGGATATTTTCGTTAGTGTAATATGCAGTGCGAAAGATCCAGCTTTGTATACGGTTTAAACTTTTGTAACCACAAAAAGCAGCTTGAGAAAAATCATCTAACTCTGATATTTCAATCTGGCAGAAGAGACATCAAGCTGGTACAATGAAACAAAACAAAGAAAAGCACAAGCTACAAGTAGAAAGCTGCAAAGAAACTTTGAGAAGAATGCGGCAACCTGTCAGGATAGCATCAAGTCCAAGATAACTTAACTATTAACCTAAATAGTTCAAGCCCAGAAGCAGATGATATACACCACAACTGATAGTATCTAATCGAAATATTTTCAAGAAATGATTGGGCCAAAAAATTTGAGTTAGCTGTCTACAGGATTCCCTTCAAATATCAGAATCAATCAACAATATTTAAACATGTTCTTTGCTTGATATAGGCTACTTGCATGAGTTACCTAATTACATTCAACCAAATTTCAACTATTCTGCTGGTGCGTGTCTTAAATTCCAAAAAGAAAAAGCATCCCTATTTTCTTTCATTTCCTTTATCGTTAAACAACAGCACTGAAAAAAGGGAAAAGAAGAAAATGCTTAGGAGTGGAGTGATGAGAAAATACCAGTTTCTCCCCAGGTTTCATTGGTGATGTTGATGTTGGAGGAATTCTGACTTCTTCATATCCCCTATAGGAATTCCTCACAGTTCCTTGAGGAAGAGCAGTAGCATAAGATGAATCCTGACCTTTCCCAAACAGATCATCACAAGGCTGTTTCTTTTCACTTGCAAGGAGCAAAGATGAAAAGTTCAATACTGTTGAAAATTCATTATCAACCCCACGGTCTGCTCCTCGTTTATATCGCTTTTCTTCCTTGCGTCGAAGCTTATCAATTTGACGTTCAGATTCCATTTTAATAGTGACCTGGATGATGTACAGGTAGTTTTTCCCTTAAACTCCCACCCTATGCGAACCGTTATTTAAACCAATTCTCCGAAGTATATCTCATGCATGCACAAAGCAATGATACACTGAATAAAACTTTTACAAGCGATAGCAAGTTAACCTGAGTTCCGTAGCTAGGCATCCGTGGTTGAGTAGTTGAGGCCACTTTCTCAGTCCTCAGATTTAAAAACCCATGACGAATAGCA
Organism: Amborella trichopoda; assembly: GCF_054954075.1. Classification (NCBI taxonomy): domain Eukaryota; kingdom Viridiplantae; phylum Streptophyta; class Magnoliopsida; order Amborellales; family Amborellaceae; genus Amborella; species Amborella trichopoda. The sequence goes on from NC_142345.1 coordinate 524,219, forward strand.
TCTACCAATTTCTTTCGATTCTGTAAACGTCATTCAATTAAACTTATAAGAAAGGAACTGCAGTTTCTTCAGATCAATTATAGACACACAAAAAGCAGCCCAACACTAGGCAAAGCAATATTGAGACTGCTATTTATCCAACTCGTCCGTACGAAAAGCCAACATAGCTGTTCATAAGATTTAACACAATAATGAATAACTTAAAAACAAAAACAAATAAATTCTAGCAATATTTTTCTAAATTGCACAAGCTCAGTGGCTCAGCCAATAGATCCAGACATGCATTGAATATCCAACGAGTCCTGCTCAATATCAGTGACAAAAGGCATTCAAACAAGAATGATCAGGTGCTGAAAATACAAGCCTTACAGATAAGAGTTCTTCGATCATGTCAAACGAACTGTCTCCGACGAGGTCTAACAAGTCACCGGCAATCTTCATAACATAAGAAAATGTTTCAACCAGTCAGAATTTAACATGCCATAAAAATAGAAACTGCCACTATGTTTGTCGAAGCATCTCGAAAACAAAATCGAAGCTTCTATAAAACAGAAAAAAAGTAGTAACTATTACAGTACCTCATCACCAGGTTTATCTGATTCGAGCACTCGACAAATGGCCATGGCTAATTCATCTCCAGAAAGCTGTGAACCACCTCCCTTGACTATCTGATCACATATATCTTTCAGCCATCTTAAACTTGCATTTCCTTTGCCAGCACCATCAACAGATATATCAAAATCATGTGGCTTCTCTGGCAGTATACCATAACCTCCAAAGTTTTCATCAAAGGAACCTTCCTCAATATCATGAGAAACATCTCCCACCAAAAACCGGCCTGGTGCTTTGAAAACAAGGTTGATGCCAAATTCACATGAAGATTCATCAACTTCATCAACTTTGCCAGGTGCATCCCCACGTTCTATTGACTGCAAAGACCAGACCTTATGAGCTAGGGAGGCAGCTTTCTGCAAGCTAGCATCAGAGGCTGTATGTCCCAGAAGTGCTTGCAGCTCTCTTCTAAATGCACATTTCAGAGAAAAGCAGTCTCAAATCAGTATCTATTTCTGAAACATAACACTAAGCAGCAAACCAAACCTCCAACTATGCATTAAGCATGTAAAGGGAAAATGAGCCATAGTAATTTTTGACTTACTTCTTGCTAGTGATTGTTTTACTCCAACCTGAATCCACTCCTAAAGCACAAAAAATGTCATAAACAGTTTTTGCTACCATTTGGACTTCCTCTGATGTCACCTCGCCGTCTATCAACTCTAGCACAGACCCAAGAAACTCTCTATACACCTGTTGTAGATCAATTGAGGCTGCAATAGGAAGGAAGCCACTATGAAAACATGGAAACCGAAAGACAACAAATGTGCAGGTAACAGTAACTACTAAAGGAAGTAGGAACAGAATGCATGTGGATGCACAATGAGCTGAAATGTATGAATCTTCTTTTCTTATGACAAGAACAGATCATAAATGAAAATAAAAGCGAAGTATTTCCAAGTGTTATTTGAGCAAGTTTAATTAACAATCAATGAACAACATCAGAGGTTCCACATTTAAGAAATACTGATCCCAAATTCCTTCGGACAAAAGACCAGTGTGTGAATTGTACCACACCTGCAAGAAAAAGGTTTCTGAAAATGAAGAACCAAAGTATGCTCAGAGCCAATTATCGAAACTCACAAACATACAAACTCTAGGTCATTTCAAGTCACCAGTAATACCTTGCAGAAGTTATTAGACAAAAACTCTCATAAAAAATCAGTGGGATTGCAATGATTTACCCATAAAAGGATACAAAACGAACACGAGAAAGCAACAAAAGAAGAAAGTAAAAAACAACATTGAGATAATATTAGTGCCTACAAATGAAAGATACCAAAGAATAAAATAAAGCAAAAAATACCCAAAACGGACCACGATACTGCTTTTAAAATTAAGAGAGGAAACTGTTACCTCAAGTTGCTTACCAATAAAGCAGACAAATAGAGAAGTAAATAATGCAGGGAGAAGAGAAAGAAAACAAAAATATCAAACTGGTGGGGAGTCACCCAATAGAAAGGTCCTGCCTACTGTTGCCTGCACGTAATAGTGAAACCACTAGGTCATCGCCCCTTCTTGGAACATGCTAAAAAGTGACTGAAGGCTCTCGACAAAGATCATGAATCTCCTCTATAGTGTCCGCGAGTTGTCACGGAGAGGGGCCACACTGTTGAATCCAACAAATGGTTTATGGAATCACCCTCAATTAGTATGGGGCCCGGGAACGATTTAAAGAAATATATGCGACCCCATGAGCATGTCCAAAGCTTCAGCTCTATTGGCATTTCCAACCCCACTTGAGCCTGTACAAGCAATACGAGTAAATCACAAATGATATCTAATGACAACCCCCACACCAGATGCACCATGGTTAAAAAAATTACTCCCAACAAAGCTGACTTTAAGTACCACCAGAAAAGCCCATTCAATGAACAATCTTCTGGTGCTCAATTATTTGTCACCTCCGACCATTTCCACATCAAGTCCTCATATGAAAACCTTTTTTTTAGCAAGGGTCCAACAGCTGAACATGTCTCTTACTTGATTTTCTACAACACCGGGTCTCGGAAACTTCCCCTAAAATAATTCTGTTCCACTCTAAGCATAATCTAATAAAATGGGATCACAGCTGAGTTTTGACAATGTACTACCTTTTTTCTTACAAAGGTGCAATATCTCTAACTTGCAACCACCTAAACTGGTGATCTTGGAAAAGCCCAATGTGCCTCAAAGAGGCGAGGCATATGAATCCAAATTTCCCTCGCGTAAGGGCAATCAATAAATAGGCCCACTGTCTTCCTTGTCACTGCCCATGAGGCAATGGAAGTTGTACACCCCAATGCCTTTTCTGATGGAAGTTAACATTAAATAAAACGAGTTACATCGATACTGTCGATACTGTGAGGTTCACCAGGCATGGACCCCAGCAGTTTCGTGGTCCCTGAGTGGAGGACCAAAAGAGACGAATGAGAGGGGCTTATAAATATGCCCAGTTACAAAAGCGGACAAAAGGATAGCAGGGTAGGGGCTTATAGATTTGCCCTTTTACAAAGACTATGCAAAAGTGAACAAAAGAAAACTGGGTAGGGGCTTATAAATTTGCCCTTTTACACAGACTATATAATTATCATTCTGTTATATATGTTGCCGAGCAGCTGCTTTAGCGAGTGCGTCTGCGGTTGCGTTTACGGTCCTCCGAGTGTGCTTCCAAGTCACTACCAAGTCCTTGCATAAGTGATCGATCTCATCAAAAATATGGCCCATATACCAAGGTGGATCGCTTTTCCCAGAACCCCACTTAATGATGTTTTTGGCGTCTCCTTCAATCTGTAAGATTCTACCCCAAGAATGATTAAAATTCTTGATTCCAATTAGTAAGGCCTTGGCTTTTGCTATTTGCGAGTCCTTTATTCATATGTATTCTGAGTAGGTGAGGACTTCTCCTTCATGATTTCTATACACTCCCCCAATGCCTACCGGACCAGGGTTTCCCAAGGATCATCCATCAAAGTTGAGCTTTATATGGCCCTCTGAAGGGGGAGACCATCGAGGGACACTTTTACCCTTGTGATGGCTAAGATTAAGGAGATTTTCGCATTCTCACATAAAGGAAGAGGCGGAGATACCGACAAATAATTTATGATGGGAGGCCCAAAAAATAACAGAGGATGTTATTTTTTGGAACAGGGTCTGGAGTGTATTCTTTTCCCCTCGAAAGATCCTAGAGTTTCTTTCCCCCCAAATGTGCCAAAGGGTAGCAGCTACTGAAGCTTTCCATAGAATTTTCCCAGATTTCCTCCAATTGTCCTCGTTGGACTGGGGCTAACAGAGCCTGGACTGAAGGTGGAAGCACCCACGAGAGTCTGAATAGCTGAATAAGAAAACTCCAAACTGAGTATGCAAAGTTGCAGTGTAATAACAGATGAGTTACAGTATCTTCTTCCTTAAGGCACATTACACATCGGTTATGAAATTGAAATCCTCTTTTCTGAAGGTTGTCTATGGTGAGGGGTTTTCCTTGAGCCGCTAACCACTGAAAGAACTGAGCCCTTGGTGGAGCGATAGACTCCCACGCTCTGTTTGATGAGTCGACTATGTCTGTCCCATCTACCCAGACCATATAGAAGGATGTTACTGTGAACCTCCCTGAGGGGGATGGGGTCCAAATCATGGAATCCATCCCTGACTGCGATAAGTAAACTCCATGGACTTCAGAACTGAGTGTAGCAAAATGAAGGAGTTCGTCATCAATAAGAGACCTTCTAAAAGATGGGTTCCACTTCCTACTATTGCCAAAGAGAGTCATTTTGTCTGCTATCATTGACTCTTTACAATTGGAAATGGCAAAAAGAGAGGGGAATCTGTCTTTGAGTGGTGATAAGCCAAACCACAGATTCTCCCAAAACCTCACTCTATTTCCTCCTCTTGCATGAAACCGAATGTTAGTTCTGAACCGAGGGAGGATGGATACCAGAGTTTTCCAAATACCAGATCCTGTGGAGTGGGAGTTGATCTCTGGCAGCCACATTTGTGAGGAGATATTATATTTGCTTCTTAGCACCTACGTCCAAAGTTGGTTCTCGTGATTTGCTAGCCTCCACCACCATTTCCCCAAAAGAGCCCAATTCTGTTTCCTTAGGTCTCTTATTCCCAAACCTCCCTTCTTCTTGTGGGTGCAAATCTTGTCCGAAGATATTGAGTGGATTTTCTTAGTATCTGCTGAACCTGACCAGAGGAAGTTCCTCATAAGCTATTCTATCTTTTTAGTGGCTGAAGCTGGAATTTGCTAGAGCGACATAAATTAAATCGGGGTATTGGCAAGAGAAGCTTTGATGAGAGTGCATTTGCTAGCCATAGACAGATATCGCCCTTTCCATCCTACCAATCTTGTACCAATTCTATCAAAAACCTGGGCCCACAGTTGCTTATTGGGTTTGCCAAGGCCTGGGGGAAGCCGTAGGTAGGAGGTTGGGATTTCTTCCACCGCGCACTCCTAATCCAAGATAAAGTTCCTGGTTAGGGAAGAATTTAGACCAACCCCAATCATTTTAGACATACCCATATTGACCTTAAAACCAATGGTCACTTCAAAGCAAGCTAGGAAGATTTTTAAGTTCTGAACTTCGAGCATATCAGCGTCAAGGAATATCAACGTGTCATCTGCATATTGCAAGTGTGACACGCTTGGCCCCCTTCTACTTGTTTTGAAACCAGAGAGTAGGCCAGCCGGAAAGATCCTGGAGATGGATTGGCTGAAAACCTCTCCCACTATAGTGAAAAAGAAAGGGAAGAGGGGGGTCTCCTTGTCAAAGACCCCTAGACAAAGGAAAGAAGCCCTTAGGAGAGCCGTTAACTAAGACAGAGAAGTAAGGACTAGAGTAGCACCCTTTCATCCACATTCTCCATCGCTCACCAAATCCCATCCTGGTTAGGGTTTGTTCTAGGATAACCAATCGACATGGTCATACGCCTTCCCACAGATAATTTTAAAGATAAGGCCTGGCTTTTTTTTGTTTATTGCGAGAGTGAATACACTCATGAGCTACCAGCGACCCATCCAGTATTTGTCTGTTTTTAATGAAAGCTTACTGGGATGGAGATATGACCACATTGAGGGCCTGTTTAATCCTGGAAGCAAGGACTTTGGAAAGGATCTTGTACGAGGAAGTTAAGAGGCTAATAGGATGAAAGTCTTTAATGTCATGTGCTCCCTCTAACTTAGGCACCATCACTATGAAAGTTGCATTGATAGCTTTATTAAATCTTCCACGCCTATAGAATTCCTCAAAAAACAGGTGGAAATCTTCCTTAAAGGTGGTCCAGTATGTTTTGAAGAAAGCCATGGGGAAACCGTCTAGACCGGGCGCCTTGTCAGAGGCCAAGTCATTCACTGCCCTCTCAATTTCTTCCTCAGAAAACGGACTCTAGCCAATCTGCTCTATGGGTGGGGAGGGTTTTGAATTCTTGATCTCCCATGCTGGGTCTAGGTAGGTTTGGAGCTGAGTATAGATTCCTGAAGTAGGAGATGATGGCTCCTTCTATTTCTGGTGCAGAATCAAACACCAATTCGCCAACTTTGATGTTCTAAATCAAGTTAGTTCGGCGTCGGCTATTCGCTACTCTGTGGAAGAACTTGGTATTTAGGTCCCCTGACTTAAGCCATGAGACTCTAGACCTTTGATACCAGTAAAGCTCTTCTTTTTTAAGGGTGGAGAGGTACTCCTGTTTAGTTGATTGTCTAAGGTCGGCTTCTGCATATCAGAGGGGTCTGGACTCCTCTAACTTATCAAGGTCCTGTATGATGTCCAACTGTATTTTTTTGGAGGTAGTGAAGTTTCCTTGTAGTGACGAGCTCCAAGATTTAAGTGATTTCGTCAAGATATGTAGTTTTTTCTGTAGTCTGAAACCAGCCCTTCCTGTGGCTTGGTTAAAGGATGATTGCCACCAATGGAATGAGGGAGGCAAGATTATCCTCCTGAATCCAAGCTAATTCGAATTGGAAAGGTTTGGGTCCCCTAGGGGCTGGCTGGGTATTAAGTAAAATTGGGCAGTGGTCAGAAGTGGGTTTTGAGAGAGTAAAGGCATGAGACCCTAGTAAGGATTCTTCCCAAGTGGGAGAGACCAAAAAGCGATCCAATTTAGATAGAATGGGTTGGGCCCCGTGATCCGACCATGTGAATTGATTCCCTAGGAGGGGGATCTCGATCAGCTCATGTCTGGATATAAGATCCAAGAACTCTATCATGCTCTTGGAAATAGTGTTTGATGAGTTTCATTCAAAGGACCATCTGGTAATATTGAAATCTCCACCCAAACACCAGATGGGGTGAGGAAGGGTTGCAATTTCATCAAGCTCTTCCCAAAATCTAGGTCGCATTGATGACAGGTTAGGACCATAGACAGCAGTGAACTTCCAATCTAAGTTATCTGAGTTTCGGGACAGAAGGACGGTGACCGTGAAATCACTGATATGATAGGAGATCAGGGAGTGTTGAGTGGGGTTCCAAACTACCCCTATTCCTCCTGAGGCCCCTAAAGCTGGGCGAGAGATCCATTGGCAAGGGGATCTACCCCAAATTCTTCTAACTGAGGGAAGGTCAGGTTCCGATCTTTTGATTTCTAAGAGCACCAATATGGAAGGTTTGAACTTGGCACAGAGGTCTCTAATGGCATTTTTTTTAGAAGCCTGTCCAAGACCCCTAATATTCCAGGAGATGATAATCATCTTGGAATAGGAGAGAGGGTTGTCGCAGCCAATCTAGAGGACCTCCAAGCCGAGGACCTTCCAGTGGACAAGGAGGACTCAGTGGACAAGTCCGAGGGAACTATCCAAGGTTTATTGAGGAAACGAGGTTAAGTAGCTCTCTATAACCTTTTTTCCTTCACTGCACTCTATCCCCTGTGGTAGAGTCAAGAGAGAGGATGTACACCCCAATGTCAGTCTCCAATGAGCACTTTATCTAACGTTACGGCCACCCAAAGCATAAAATTCTAGGGGGTGTTGAGTCCCAGAGCAGTCTTACCAAGAAGGCCCTCCAATATCTGGGACACAACAGGAGGGTACAAGATCTTACAGAGTAATCGAGTTTCTTGAGTATCTGTCTGGGAGTTGATTTTTCATCATCTCTTTCGCAACCATATTTAGCAACAACGACCTTCTTTTCCCAGTCCATGCGCACAGCTGAAACTCCAATGCCACTTTTTAATAAAACTTCATTAGTTGATTTCCAGTGTCTCAAGCCAAGCCCCCTTCATGCTTGGGCTCGCATGCATCTGGCCACTTAAGTAAATGGAACTTGCATGTATCACTATTGCCTTGCCATAAAATGGCTATTGTACGCACTAGAGCTTCTCAATAATTGCACAAGGTGCTTAAAAGAGAGACATAATATATATACTGTTATGGAGCTCATTGTGGCCTTGATCAACGTCATCCTACTGACTCTAGAAATAAACATTCCTTTCCAAGATATCAATCGTTTCTCCACCCTCTCAACAATGGATTCCTTATGGCTTCCTTACATCTATGAAGGCATAAAAGCAAGTCCAAGTATCTACTTGGAAATTTCTCTACTTTGCATCCCAGAATGGTCACTAGTTGAATACATAAGTGATTTTAAGATACACCCAATAAGACAATATTCTTCATGCTTGTTCTTCAGTTCATTGCAAAAAGCAGACAAGCATGCATTACAGAGAACCAACTTAACACTTTTGCCATGATTGTGAAAAGGAAAGCAGAAAGAAGATCTCCACATCTAAGCACTCCCAATCTTCTAAAGAAGCTTTGGGTAGATCCCTTAATAGGGACAAGAAAGAAGTGTTGCAACACAAGCATGCGTCCAACCAATCCAAATCTTGCCAAAGCCCATTAAGGCCATAAAACTTAAATAAGACATCCCAATCCAAATAATTGAGCACCTTTCTAAATCCAACTTTAAAATAGCCTTGGTCGACCTTCTTTGTATCTCGAGTAATGCACTCATTTACAACCAAAGCACCATCTAGGATCTGCCAACAAAGCACCTAGAAAAGGAGAATCAACTCGCCAACACACTACTCAACCTCGTTGCACGAGTCTTAGCTAGAAACTTATACACAATTTCAAGGCTAATGCGTTGAAAAACCTTAACTTTTCACCACCTTCAAACATAGGTATGAATGTGATGTTAGTAGCCTTAGGATGCAAATCACAAGATGGATAATTCATCATCATCATCAACAAAGCCTTTTCTCAACTAACAGGGGTCGACTACCTGAATCCTGGTCCATCATTCTGCTTTATTAGGGGTCATACCCTCAATGAGGCCATAAGTCCTCATATATTTTCTCACTACTTCCAATCATATCATTTTGGGCCTATGGGGCATGGCCAAGCGGTAAGGCAACGGGCTTTGGTCTCGTTATTCGGAGGTTTGAATCCTTCCGTCCCAGACCAATTCTCCCCTTGCCCTTTTTTAGCCTTCCACTTAAACTAACTCGCACCTCCTAACAGGTGTTGTGCTGGGGCTGCACCACACAACCAGCCCACCTAAGTCTACTGTCTCTCATCTTATCTCCTAGTGGTGTCACACCTAAATTCTCCTGAATGTATTTAATTCGAATTCTATCCCTTCTTGTCTTGCCACTAGTTCATCTCAACATCCTCATCTTCACTACACTCATTCTATAGGTTTTTTTTTTTTTTTTTCGGTCCAACATTCCACCCAATAGAGCAAAGCTGGTCTCACAACTATCCTATAAAACTTTCCCTTCAGCTTTATTGATATGCAGTGATCACATAAAACTTGACTGCACATCTCCACTTTGTTCAGTAAGCTCTAATTCTATGTGCGATATCTTCCTCAATCTCTCCATTTGCCTAGATTATCGACCCAAGCTATCAAAAGTGTGCTCTTTTTAGTATTTCTTGACCATCAATCATAACTACTTCCTTATCTCTACTCTTATTATTACTAAACTTGCATTCCATATACTATATCTTTGTCCAGATAATTTTAAAACCTTTTGATTTTAGAGCATCCCTTCAAAGTTCTAACTTTGTGTTGAAGCCATTTCTGGTCTCATCGATTCGAACTATGTCATCTGCGAACTAGGATAAAGAGGTATGGGCTTAATGTTGACCCCTGATGTAGATCTATTGTCCTTAAAAACTCACTCGTCTCTCCACTAGTTATTTGTACACTAGTTAGCGCTCCGTCGTACATATCTCTCACCTAGTCAATGTAGTGTCTAGAGACTCCTTTCTTTTCCAATACCCACCAAATCAAATCAAATCTCTGGGTACTCTATCATAAACTTCCTCTAGATCAATAAATACCGTATGGAGGTCTGTTTCTTTCGCCCTAAACTTCTCAATCACTTGCCTAAATAAGAAAATAGCGTCGGTTATTGACCTTCCTGGCATAAAACTAAATTGGTTTTCTGATACAATCGTTTCATGCCCTAGTCGTTGGCCAATCACTCTCTCCCATAGCTTTATAGTGTGGCTCATAAATTTGATCCCTCGATAGTTCCATAATCCTGTATGGCTCCTTTGTTCTTGTAAATAAGTAGCACTGTACTTTTCCTCCATTCGTCTAGCATTTTCTTTATTCTCAACACTTTATTGAAAAGCTTTGTCAGCCAGCCAATGCTAATCTCCCTCATACACTTCCAAACCTCTATCAAAATACCATCTTGTCCTAAAACCTTTCCTATCTTCATCCTCTTCAAATTTCTTTTCCTTAACCCGTCCCAAGCCTGAGAAAAGGGGTTGGGTTGTGTTAAGTAGGCAACCAATGTAAAAGTTTGTCAATACTTCTCATGAGACAGATAATTCAAATTTTTTATTTTATATTTTTATTTTTATTTTCATAGCAAGTTATTTTTGGAATTATAGTGTGGAGTTAAAAGTTGTTTTTATCTAATATCTTGGGCGTAAACTTTTTCCTACTATTTAAGGTTTTGGAGTCTCTTTTTCGAGCAAAGAAAGCTATATCCACTCAAATCTGACAAGTTTCGCTAGTTTATTAAACTATTTTTGCCTTTTTTTCTCTATTTTCCTACATCAAATCGGCATTAAAGAACAATTTGAAGATGGTTAGACATTGTGATGGCTGGCCGTGGAGGTCTTAGCCGCAAGGATGTTGATCTAATCCGATTGCGCAAGTAAATCAATAACTTGACGGAGAAGGTTGTGGAACTCTTGCAAGCGAGACCAGAAATACCATGTCCAAAGCAAAGAGGAATTTACAGAGATAGATCCAAATCATGAGGGTTTATATGGAGATTGACACAAATTAGAGACCGAGTCTAAGTGGGAAGTGGGAATGGACTGATGATTGTCACACAAATGGTTTTGATGAATGATGGAGGAGAACAACAAGGATCCAATCTTCAATCGGATTCAATATTCCTTGAATCAGTAGATGGTCCTATGTTTGATAGTGCTCCTATATTTGAGAGTGATCTTATTTCTAATAAAGAATCAGGTGATCATATCTTTGATGGTGATCCTATTTGTGACGAACCATTATATGAAAACTAAGAACTTGAAGTTCCTATCTTTGACGAAGAACGAGTTACAAGTGTTGATGACAGTGGCAATGATGGAAATGATGTGGATAGTGTTAGTGAAGAGGTCAAAGAGGACACAATTAGGAGCAGCAACGGTAAAGAGATATTTTCTCTCACCAATGGTGCTAACCCTTCTGGTTTCCAATTTGAAGATTCGAACCCACAGATGGATGCTAACATAGTTGGTTGTACCAAAACCTTCAGCAACTGATTCAAGGACATTTTTAATCACGCCTATAACCCACAGGTCCTACGATCAAGCCCTAATGTCAATGCGTAATATTCGGGTTGAGAAAGACGTGTTCATAGGAGAATTCATATTGACCCATTTCAAAACTCAAGGGCGAGTTTACTGCGACCAAGAGAGAATGATGCAAATCACGAGATGGATAATTCAAAAATTTTACTATATTTTTTATTTTGATTTTCATAGATGCGGGTTCACTTAGTTATTAGGGTTAGTTTATTTTTGGAGTTATACCGTGGAGTTAAAAGTTGTTTTTATCTAATGTTTTGGGCATGAAACTTTTTCCTACTATCTAGGGTTTTGGGTCTCTTTTTTGTACAAGGAAAACCAGATCCACTCAAATCTCACTCGTTTTGATGGTTCATTGAACTGTTTTTGTGTCTTTTCTTTAATTTCCTACATCACATTCAAAGCTCTATCTAGTATTCCCCTTTGGTGAAAATCAGCAAAACATTTTCATAAGATCTTTATTCAAATAATCCCAATTACCCTCGCCGAAAGCCAAGTTAAATCCATGGGACTAGGAGCTTTATAAAGACCTAAGGAGAATAGAGTCCCCTTAAACACTAAAGATGGTCTTTCCAACTCCTTTAGGGCTCAAGTCAAAATTATGTCAACACTGAAATTACTTATTGTTCCCTTCCATTTGCCATCTGCTTGGTAGACAGAAATCCACTATCTGTGGACTAACTTCTGGTGCTCTTTCCAATTGAGTCCAGCCCATAGTGGTGCTCATGATTTGATTTGCTCTTCCTCTAGCCATAGCTATTTTGGGAAAATAAACCAAGTTCCCATCTCTTCTTTAAGCCACGCGATCCTTGATCTGTGGCTCCATTTTATTTCCACCACTCCCAAGGTATCTTAGAATTTCATTTTCAAAGATGCTTGATGTCCTATGGAAAGCGGCCAAAGTTCTTCCTTCAACCCAGCTCTTGGATCTCCCCAAGAACTGTAGTTTGCTTCTCCCAAATCTCACCAGTGAAATCTGGATGCCAAGTCTTTAACTTGGCCTTAATAAATTGGCACTTCTCGTATGCAAAACAAGGTGCCTCTTATTTTTTAATTTTTATTATTAAGTATTATGGATGTTGTTTTGGAACTTTTTAGGATTATGTTTTTAGGGTTTCAAGTTTTTTTAGGTATTCTGGGGTTTTTTTATATTTTTAGGATTTTAGCAGTTGTTAGAAAAGTAATTAGAGTGCTTACGGAATTGTTTGTTCATCAGGGTAAAAATGTCACAACAAATTTTGTTTTAATTAGGGGTTCTATTTTAATTAGAATGACGATTTTCTTGGGTTCTAAGTAAGGTCATTTATATTGAGGTTTGATAATTCATTTTAATTAGAATGACAATTTAGAAAAGTTAGAACAGAAAATTGAGGTTTGATATCTTATTATCCATTGAAGCCTAGGTTGTAGGGTTCCTCTTCAATTTTCCAATCAATGAATTATTGGATTTTCCTCCCTATGATTTTCTTTCTGCATCATTCTCCCTCAAGATGATCCCCACTTGGCCATTTGAACCCAAACTCCCCCACCATGAATCTATCATCTTCTCAAAACCAAGGACTCCAACCTCAACACTGACAGGGGTGGGTCCCCTGCACCTCAAGATGGAATCTATTAGAATGGGGTAGTGGTCAGGTGCTGGTTTGGAAGAGCTCTCTGATTAACCCCTGGAAAATGGTTTCTCCAATCCCTTAAGGAGATTCACTCATGTTCACAAAATCAGAGAAATTATGTGATACTAGCAGTATTTCTGCTGCCTCCCGGTGTTAAGAAGAAAGCCCATTAATGTTAAATCATCCCCAACGCACCATGTGAGCTCCCAACGAGCATGTATGGCATCCAACTCCGGCCACATTACCTCTCTTTCTATTTGGATCATTTGGGCAAACTCCCAAGAGCACCGACTCAAATCCATCCCCTAGTGATTGATGAGATGCTGAAATTTAGAAAGTTCCCAAAAGAGCCTCCTCCATTTTCGAGAAGTTATTCCTATCCATATGATAATAATCCCTCCAAAGGCACCTACTTACAGAAAAGCAAGCCATCCACGTCAAAGCTAGCCCCAAATCAATCTAACATCCATATATTCTAGTTTCTCCAACTTCAATTCTAAGATAAGAACAATATTTGTTTGATTTCTATTGATGATCTCCGTAACAATTCTCCATCTTCAGGTCATACCCAGGCCTCAAACATTCCCAAAGAGACTGGTGACGGGCCGCCAGGCCGGTGACGGGCCACCAGGCCTGTGACTCGGGGATATATAGTTTTTTCTAGCCACTTAGTTGATCCTTGATATAAATCAGATGAATTGCTCGAGTCTTATTTTTATTGATGATCTCCTTAACAATTCTCGTTCTTCGGGTACTTCCCAGGTCTCAAACATTCCCAAAGAGAATTTTCATTGGTAGAGGCTGGTGACAGGCCCTGTTGCAAGCCCCTGAGTCAGGGATGTACAGTTTTTTCTGGCCACTTCGCTGATCCTTGATATAAATCAGATGAATTGCTTGAATCTTATGACTTAAACTCATACAAGTAAGGAATTTAAGGTTAGAATGAACTTCAAAAAGATGCCTTATTGTATCAAGAATGAACTTCAATCTTACGACTTAATCTCATACAAGTTAGGAATTTAATTTTAAAAAGAACTTGAAAAGATGCCTTCGTATATCATGAATGACCTTCAAAAAGGTGGATTGCCATATCAAAACTATAGAAAGTGCATAGATTTATATAGTATAACAGTTGGCATTAGTCATCTGTAGTTGAGATCGTTGGATGACTATAACGTACCAAACTTAACAGAGTGGACATGTGCAATACAGAAACCTAACTATTAATATTATATACTTAAAAATAAGGGTGTGGTTTGCATAAGGTTGCAAACTTAAACAATCAAAGTAAGATGCACCTCCAAGTTTGTAATAAGATATAATTTTGGCATCGAAAATTCTTAGGATGACCCAAGATATTGTTTTTATCTCTAATTATAAAATTTTAATCTCCAATAGTGGTACAAATCAAGCAGATCTATAAACACATGAAAATGTTGAAAATGGACGGTCCAAATAATGTGTTGCAAGATGTACTATTTTTGGGACTTGAAATTTTTTTTTTTGCCACATCCATACATCTTGACTTCGAGATGACGAATGAAATGGCTTCCCTATGACAAAACAACCTTTTTCGATGTATTTTTGGGTGCACCTTAATTCTACAATTTAAGGTTGCAATCTTATACAAACTTTTTTCTAAAACTAAGTACATAAGAAAAATAAAGAATATATAATTATCATTGCATATAGCTACAATGCTACATATAATGTAATATAGAGCAGCTAACATACTATTTTTGTTCTAAGTTATACTTCACAAATAACCATGTTTTGGATAAATTACAAAAATGTCAAGTAATGCCTTCCCACATTTACTCAATTCAGGAGTTTGCAGAACCTTGTCTAATCCCAGGCTGGTGAAACATTCTATACATACACATCTAACTTGGAGCACATTCAATGTATGATTTAAGACCATCATCCCTAAAGATAACCCATGCTAGAAAATCCTAGCGCATTCCCTTCAGAAAAGTAATACAATGAATACCTGAAAACTAGTGAACAAAAAAGTCATTTTAAATATTCCACATATGAAAACTTCAAGACAGCAATTTCTCTTTTCATTTTGGTAACTGGTAGCTAGGTTTGGTTCAAAACCATGGCATCCAAGTTAAGTGTACCAATCAAGTGTCCAAATAACTCTGACAATAGTCAATGAACTCTGTCACTAGGTAAACAAAAGGTAAGGGACCATGGTCTTTTTGTGTATACCAGGGTATACAGGTTCTAGTAAACCGTGGTTGGGGCCGACCACCATTCTTCGTTTGAAGATGACTTATGAATGTAAGTTCTCATAGTACTTATGTGACCATTGTTGCTAGTTTGACCCGGTAGCGGTCATTCCATAAGATACAATTGACAAACTTCCAGTACAGCAATGGGCTTGACAACTCTCATAGAACCCAAAAAAGCCACAACAACTATCTATGAGGAATATAAGCCACTTGAACCTACAAATAAACACATTCAAGTACCCATGAGATTTATTTGCAAGATAAACTACGGTCTTTTGTCGGGATTACTTGGTGATGAGTTGTTTCATGGTTGCCCATTAGAAAATAGAACCTAAGTAGTCAATCAATTTCAATAGTTTACAGTCATTTGTGTGTTTATAATTAGAGGAAATCCAAATCATGACACATTATCAATATACTAGCGGAATCCACGTGCTCCGCACGTGATTTGCTTTCTCTTAAAAAAATTAGAAGATTTTAATTAAGGGTGTGGTTTACATAAGGGTGCAACCTTAAATCATCAAAGTGAGGTGCACCATCAAATTTTATCATAAGATGTAATTTCGAATTATAAAATTTTATACTAAAACAATGGTTCAAATCAAGTAGATCTATGAACACATGAAAATATTGAAAATGGACGGTCCAGCGAATATGTTGCAAGATGCACTATTTTTGGGACTCAAATTCTTTTTTTTTTTAATATTCATACATCTCGATGTGGAGATAATCAATTAGAGGGTTTTCCAACTTCAAAATATCTTTTATGATAGATTTTTTAAGTGCACCTTAATTCTACACTTTAAGAGTGTTGTGTTTATGGTGCTGATTTATTATGTTGCCAGCTCAATTTGTGTGATGAGTTTAGGTGTCAACCATAAGTGGCTCTAGAGATACCTAGGGAAAAGTAATAGTAAAGGTTTTCTACTATAAGAACATGTAAGAACAATCTATATAACTTAAATTGCGTCAGAACAAATGTAACTAAGTAACTTTATAATTTGACTAATAAGTTGATATTATACTTATATAGGAATAAATAATTGATTAAAACATAAAATTGACATTTAATAAATATTAATATTTAACTAAACAACTGATTAGAACAATATAACATGCCATTTTTGTGATGGCACTATATTTTGTCGCTTGCACAATAGAATAAAATAGAAGTTTTTTATTGTGGTCTTGCTAGACTATATTGTAGGTCTATATATAATTAATGATATATTTTTTAAGTCCATTAGATTTATTAATTAATTTTTAAGAGTTTGTACTAATTAAAATTTATAATTTATTATAACTTTTATAACTTATAAAAATGATTTAAATATTTGTAGGTTATTAGTTATAAGTTACAAATATGTACTTGTATATGGATTCCATTGTGGCACTATTTCATGCTAATCACTAAAATTGCGACGAATTTATTTTGGAAAAATGCCATGAATGTAAAATTTATTTAGATCTAGTATAAAAAAATCATGATTTTAATCTTGTTATTCAAGAAATTTGTTTTCTTCCTTAGTAGCATTTCATAGCATTCTACCTTCATATTTTTTTTAATCTTGATATTGTACTTATAAATAGGTAACTAAGATTAAAAAATTTACCTAACAATTTGATCAACAAAGTGTTCCAGTAAATAAATGAAGATGTTGAGTAACCTCATGTACACTTTTTAAGTAAGAAGAACATTTTTATGTATGATTTAATATTTATGATTCAAATCTAATTTTATTAATTGTGATATTTATCAATTATAATTCTATTTACATTTAAATTTATAAATCATATTTATCAATTATAATTCTATTAATATTTAAATTTATAAATCATATTTATCAATTATAATTCTACTAATATTTAAATTTATAAATCATATTTATCAATTATAATTCTATATATATTTAAATTTATAAATTTTATTTTATATTTATAATAAGAAATTCTAATTTCAAATTATAATAATAAAGTTTAATTTATAGTGAGAATTTTAGAATCATTTATTAAATACTTTTAATATTTTTAAGTTTTGATAATACTTTTATAAAGAAAATGTATAGTTTCTGAAATAAATATTTAAAAATAACTTTTATATAAAGTTAATAGCTTTTCAATGAATTAGTGGGAAACAACATGAACGTAAAATTTGTAACATGAGTGAGAATTTTAGAATCATTTATTAAATACTTTTAATATTTTTAAGTTTTGATATTACTTTTATAAAAAAAATGTATAGTTTCTGAAATAAATATTTAAAAATAACTTTTATATAAAGTTAATAGCTTTTGAATAAATTAGTGGGAAACAACATGAATGTAAAATTTGTAACATAAGTGTATAACATTTTAAACCAAATATGTTTTACTTTAAATTACGGAAATGTTTTAGCAAAGGGAGAGTATAATTTCCAATACCAAAATTATAAAATTCAATTTATTTTGGCTTTTTTAGTAAAATCTTGAATTTCATAAGTTTAATAGATATAACGGCGGTCTTAATTTTATTGAATAATATTTGTATTTACATGTTATATTCATGAGTTTAATTATTATATAAAAAATAATAATAAATAAATTTGATTCTAACAACAGAATGCGAAATTAAAAAAAAATACTAGTATATTAATAAAAAAATGAGAGTAATGCTTTTTACAATGAAGGTATTGGCTATTTTGGAAGAATGAAAATTAACCTTTGTAGATCATTTATTAATGTACACCACTCCCCCAACCCGTGGAAGATAGAAGGTGTAAAAGTATATTGTCTAAAGTGCACCCATAAGATTACATTGTATACTTTATCCGTCAAGTAAAACATTTATTTATGGTATTATATGCATGCTAAACATGGGGATCTACCTTTAAAAACGTATTTTAAAAAGAAAAAATGTAAATTATTAGTTGTTAGCAAAAGTTTGTCGTGAAAGATCATACAACCTTGTGTTGTGTTGTTAGTATTTTCTCACTTATGGCTTTTGTATATTGTATGCAATAATGAACCTATGTAGTATGCCACAAATTTGAACCACACTAGTGTGAACAATTTATCCATTGGAATCAAAGAGTTGGAAACAACATGAATGTAAAATTCATAACATGAGTGCATAATTTTTTTAAATCAAATATATTGTTTCATTTTAAATTTGTTAAATATTTTATCAAAGTGAAAATATATAACTTTTCATATCAAATTATAAATTTTAATTATTTTAGCTTTTAAGTAAAATTTTGAATTTTAAAAGTATAATAAATATAACGTGTCTGAATTTTATTGCATAAAATTTGTAATTGCAAGTTATATTCACAATTTTCATTATTATATAAAAATAAATAATGAATCAATTTGATAATAACAATAGAATCAAAAATTAAAGAAAATACTATATACTTGTGTATTATTATATTATTAAAAATAAAGAGAGTATTGTATTTTACAATAGAGGTATTGGTTATTTTGGAAAAATTAAAATTAACTTTTTCAAGTTCATTTGATGCTTGTACACCACTCTCCCAGCACGTGGAAGGTGGAAGATGTAAAAATATATTTTCTAATATGGGGATCTATTTTTAAAAATGTATTTAAAAAAAATTAGTTAATTCTGAGTTTTTAGTAAAAGTTTGTGGTAAGAGATCATACACTCTTGGGCACATAAGATCAACTTCTATGTTATTGTGTTAGCATTAGTTCAATTTATATGCAATAATGAATGGACCTATGTAATGAACCTATGTTGTATGTTATTGATTGATGGACATGTGGTCACACTTCCCTTTCTCATGCTAATTCTTCCCATCCGAACCTAACTTAGTTCTCTTTATTCTCCATCCTAACCAAACTCCAAACCTAAAATGAATTTCTTGATTGACACCTAGTCACAAACCTGCTCATGTTTTATATATAGAAGAATACGAACTTCAAAAAGTGTGCAATAACAAACAATGTGTCAAAAACCAGGTCTCGTACCTTCATTCCAGTGGGGAATTATCATGCGCGCAAGTGCCGAGTCAGACAATGAATTATTAGATCTGCCCAAAACACATTAAGTAAGGAAAATAAGAAAACATTGATGCTGAACTTTAAACATCACAGAAATAATGTCATGCCAAGCCATCTGATGTAGCTAAAGCCAGAAAAGTAGAAAACTGGATGTTATAACATAGTACAATGTATACAGTCAATGCCATGCATGCTTGCATGGATATATCCATTATGCACATTTGTGAGCGAAGACATACACACACATGCTCAGAAATTAATTCATAAAACACAAATTGAAACAATTGAATATCAATACAATAGTTCCTAAAGGTCTCCATTGCTTCATTGTGACTCTAATCTTATTGACAAATTTGATCATGTAGGCGCGTATCGATACATTAAAACTACAATCCCCAATAGCGGAATGGATAAGGATACGAGTATCTTATCAGACAACTATAAATCAGTCCTATACGACACAACTATAAATCTATACTATATTATCAAGCATGAATTGGAGAGCACATGTTAGATTTTGTTCCTGAAAAGCCTCTGTTTAACTTTGTTATTTCATGTAGGTTCCACGATTGCACGGCGATTTAGAGCTTTTGTTATAACCTCACCGAAAGTAAGACAATTTCTTAAAATAAGGGCATGTCAGAAAATTGTTTTCCAATAATATTCTTACTCTTTCTAAAGTATTTAAGTCAAAATGTACTGTTGTAATTTCTGAACTTCTCAAGGTTTTTTAGCAGGAATATAAGATCACTTAATAAGGTAATCAATACATGAGACATTATTCCCTGTTTTCTCCACAAATCACATTAGAGCATGTACTTTTCCAAAAATACTTTTCCCCAACATATGCTTGCACTCTTTCAAAAAACTTTACTATTACTTAACTTTCATCAAAAAAAAAAAAAAAAAAACTTTTTCATCTCACTCGCTCACACTCTCCATGCCCACAAGTTGCAAGGCAGCATTTTAATATATATTACAGTTCGTATGACACATGAAGATATGCATCCCATACAGTGATACATATATATACCAAAAATAAGGCACATACTATGTTAAAGGCTAGATTATACACCCTTGTCTTAGTAACCACACCCATAATGCCTACTAACCAACCACTTTACTGGTTCTCGGGGTGAGTAAAAACCCTCAAGATTTAGCCTTCTTTAATGAGGACCCAAACAACTTTTTTGAGGCATGGCACTTGTTCCGCTCACCAAAATTGGGATCTTTTTTAAAACAGTAATACCTCATTTCTAATTTCAAGCCCCTCTTTGTTTAATGTATATCAATAAAATCTGAAAAGGAAAGGGTTGAGATTTATTAATTCATGACAAGTAACCAAGAAGCCCCTTCCCTCTCTCTCTCTCCCTCCCTCTCTCTCTCTCTCCGTGGAAATAATGAGATTTTTTGAGGAAAAATTAAGATTGACAATTTGTTCTTTTATTATCTAAAAGAAAATTGGGGACATCGCTCTTCTCCCAAATAAGGATGTTGGTGTGTTAAATTTGTTATTACTTGAGGGATCTAATCCACAAAATTTTGCATCCTGAAAACAGAGAGAACAAATCTTTTGGATAAGAAATTTGGCAATGGATACTGGATATATGGGGTGCAATTTATTTTCCATTAAACTAAATATACAAATCAGGATAAGGTGGGTTCACCACAATATATATAGGGATTGTCTACAAAGAGACCATTTATTTTTTGTACGTGGAGATCACAATCATTCTTGTCCCTTAAATTTTAAAATGGGAGGTTGTAAAAGTGTCATTGAATAGACACAAAGTTCCAAAACAAAAATTCTCAGACTTCGTGACTCACCCCAAGCCATCGAATTTGACATCTAATGAGTGAGAATGATTGTGACCTCCATGTACAAAAAATAAATGGTCTTTTTGTAGACAATCTCAAATCTCTCTATCTCTTTCTCTGTCTATATATATATATATATATATATATATATAGGGAGTGGATTCTGTACGCCCACTAGCTGACCAACCACTACAGTAAACGTCAATGGCTCAGAATGAATCAAGGCCGATCTGACGATCACGACCACTTTTTGTATTTTAATTTTAATTTTTTTTTCTATAAATCCAAATAACTTAAAATTTTAGGTGTATATTCTTCCCATCAAAACGCACCTAATAAAAATCTATCAAAAATAATCTGCAAAAAAAATTGACCAAAATACCCGCAAAACTTTACAGGGGTATTTTGGTCAATTTTTTCATGTAAAATAATTTTTTTATATTTTTTGAAGATCACCTATTTTTTATGTACACACGCTTCAATTCGATTTGTATAGAATCTAGTTTTTGCAATGGACCTATCTATTTCAATTGTTTCCCAAATTATTCGATATCTCTAACAGACCCCCATATACTTAAAGTTTTAACCTTAAATCTAAAACCACAAGGATTCAATATGGATTTAGGTTCACAAAATATAGCAATAGTATATAGGCTATATTATAAAGTTATGACCACATTATGTCCAAATGCTATCCAAACAGATACAAAAGGATATACAACCTTATTTCAAACAAATATGGAAAAAACAAATATTATAATACCCAGGATGACACAATGGTCCCATATCAAATTACATCTAACATGGACTATACAAAATACTGAAAATAGTGATAAAACCCCAGTTACTAATCAAACTCCAACTCATATTACTGAATATATGGATGGAGAAGTCGAAATAAAATTTAAAACGGCAATAAAAGACGATACATATATAAAACCTTCAAAAAAATATTCCAGAAAATCAGAATCTAAAATAAGTGGAGTAACAAGAACTGGAGATAACATCCAAATACCTCAATATAAACCAGCATCTAGTAACCAAGAATGTTCAGACAGTGAAGTTGAATTTCAGGTATTAACCATAAGTGACAATCCAAAAATAGATAGTAATGCAATAAGAAGAGACTATTTAGCCAAAGAAAACGAACAATTAAGAAATTGGTATTTACAAAGATTTAGCAAAAGATTAATACAATTAATTCATATAAAATATGTTAGGTTTATCAAACAAGAAAAACAAAATATCAGTTTCTTTCTTTGGTTAAAAGAATTGTTAAAGCATAAAAAAATGACAATACCACACCTAGAAATCAACATGGTTAAAAATGATTTATATCAAAAATATGATTTACCTGATGGTAATAATATTACTAGTATTCATCCTCCCGAACAAAGTATAATTATTAGAGGACAAGGGCAAGGGAAGGATGAAGAAGAAATAATTAAAACAGAAACTCTAGCTACACCCTATAAGATGTCTAACAAAGAACTAACCAATAGGTTAGATTTGTTACTACATATAATCGAACAGAATAATTATACTAATATGTATATCAAAACAATAGGTAGACAAACCATTAGAATAGAAAATTACCTTAAGCCCGCTACTGAGAAAATAATAGAAAAAAATCTATATTATTTAAACCACCTCCTGAAATGAATAAAGACAAATTTCATATACGAGAAGATAATAAAAGTCTAATGGACCAATTGATCTCAAAATTAGCTGCTTTAGACATCAAAACTCAAAGGGTTCAAGTAGGATCGTTAGACAAAGGGAAAAAGAAGGTAGCTGAACTCCAAACATCTGAAATTCCAAAAGTACCCTCTCCTAACAAAATTGTAATACAGGAAGCAAACATCCAAACCCTCCAGGAATTACCAGAAATAATAGATAGTTTAGAAAATAGGGAATTAGCCTTTTCCGAAGCCCTACCTATAGATCATAAAGATAAAAT
Organism: Amborella trichopoda; assembly: GCF_054954075.1. Classification (NCBI taxonomy): domain Eukaryota; kingdom Viridiplantae; phylum Streptophyta; class Magnoliopsida; order Amborellales; family Amborellaceae; genus Amborella; species Amborella trichopoda. The sequence continues at coordinate 547,216 of NC_142345.1, forward strand.
AAATAAAATATCGTATGGATAAAAATGGAGACCAGTTGCCCAATCAAGGATGTACCACGTTAGGCCAACTCCTGTAGATATACAATTTGAAGAAGATCTTATATCACCTACTACTTCCTATTCAAGACGGACGATTGTAAATTGGAATATTGACGGAATGTCAGAATACCAAGTAATAGATACTATGAGACATATGACTATGTATGCCTCCGCATGCAAAATGGCTGGAAGCCATGACCAGGAAATAGCAAAAGCCATTATTAGTGGATTCTCTGAATGGTTAAAAGGATGGTGAGATTTCCACCTAAATGATGTAACAGGAATTTCTTCAATCATTAATTGGTCAAATTCTAATTCTTTAGAATTCTTTTCTTCTTTGTATATTTCTTGATGTAATTCTAGTATTTGAATTCTATTTGTTAAATCTCTTATTTCGGTTTTTACATCATTTAGTTCTTTCCTTAATTCCGTAATAGTAGGTTCTCTATTATTCATATCTCTTGTACTTTGTCTTTTTACTATGTCAGAGAAATTATATTCATTAGGGCTTCTAAGAAGACTAGTGGACGTATTCTTTGATTTAGTTATATTAATGAATTGAGTAATGATTTCCCTTTTTTCATCTGGGTTTGTAATTTTCTCTATTAAGTCTAATATTAGATTATCTTCATTGGTTAAAACATTACAAGAACAACTGTTATCTTCTTCTGAACTTGTTGTTATGATTATGTGATCATCACTTATATACCCTATGAAATCAGAACTTGAATTAGATGTATCACTATCAGAATGACTACTACTAGTATCAGAAATGTCTAATGAAATTATTTCATATATTTGGTTTCTTATTTTCTCATCTAAGATTATGTTATTCAATTTTTGTTTTACTCTACAATTATTTTTATAATGTCCTACGTTTCCACATTTATAGCAGATGGGTAATTTTCTTTTGCCTGATTTACATTTAGATTTATTTTTTGGTGAAAATTTTTTGATAAATTTATCTTTCTTTTTAGACTTCCTTTCCCTAAAAGGTTTTGGGTTTTTATGTTGCTGATATTTCTTCTTTTTATGTGACTTTTCAGTTAGATTAACATGATAACCAAATTGTTTATAAAAATCTCCTAATTCTTTTTTGCCTGTCATATTTTGTTTGTCTAATTGTTTTTTTAATTTCATATTTGTACACAGGGCTAGGCCTTCTGCACATGTTTCAGCAGATAATTCTCCTAAAGTATATGCAGAGTATGGAATAATTCCTCCATGTTTATTTTTGAGTCTAGTTTTTATTTTCTCAGCAAATAAATGTGGTAATCCTGCTATAAATTTTTCTTTCCAAAAGTCTGATGCACTATCTTCTTTGGTTAATAATCTTGAAAAAAATACGTCTTTATACCATTTATAATGTGATAGGGTCAGACATCTAAGATTAGATAATAGATCTTCTGTCCTTGCTTCTAAGACAGCTGTACTACCTACAAAGTGTAGGGTAATGGTATATATATATATATATATATATATATATATATATATATATATATATATATATATATATATATATATATATATATATATGTGTGTGTGGAAAACACTACAAAACGCCCATAGGTGAAGTTTTATAGGGCTTCACCTACAGCTTTATCACCGTTCAAAGTTTATCACACGGTCACAAATGTTTGATAGTGTTTGAATTTTAATATTTATTTTACAAATCATAATGATCTGAAATTTTGTAGGTGTGTGCATCCTAGTGAGATGCACATGACTAAAATATAAAACAAATAATTTGAATGATAACAATTACATAACATACCCCTATAAAGTTTCAAAAGTAATTTCGTCATTTTATTTTATGACTTTTATCTTTTTCATATTTTATTTTTGTGCGACTTGGTCATATGTACACACGCCCCAAATTTTAGATAAATCTGATTAGTACAAAAATTATAAACATTCAAATACTACCGAAAACTGTGACCGTGTGATGAACTTTAGATGGTGATAAGGTGTAGGTGAAGTACTGTAGAACTTCACCTATATGCGTTTTGTAGATGCTTCCTTTATATATATATATATATATATATATATATATATATGGGAGTGATTTCATGCAACGGATATATAGTAATACAATGAAACAATCTTCAAAACTATGCTAGGGTCTTTCCATTCTAATGAACAATCACAAAAAAGAAAAACTTGAAAACACAATCTAGAAAGTATTTTCTTAGCCCAATTAACATAGGTCATCCATTTTGGTGAGATGCTTAGATCTAGGCCTTACAAGGATCTTTAAAAAAAAAAAACAAATAACTTTATTATCATTAGATAAACAATGTCAAAAAAGAAAAAATAGATTTTGAATTCATAAAGCCTAGATCTTGACATTCACCAAATGGACGGTCAAGATTTATTATTGAAAAGGACTCATTTTGACCATATATAGGGATCACTTTTTTTTTTTTTTTAGATTTAATTATTGAGATGAAGAGAGAGTGTATGCAAAATTTTTGGGCATACAAATACCACAAACATGGTTTTCTAGAAGTGTGGTTTCATTATATTATAATGGCATAGTGACATGATATCGTTTCTCATATATATATATATATATATATATATATATATATATATATATATATATATATATATATATATATGTGTGTGTGAAAAAAGCTGGGATTAGCCCACTATCTCATCTGAACATATAAGCCCAACGGCCCAGATTGAATTTGGGCCGATCTGACGATCGCAAATGTCCGGTAGTGTTTGAATTTTATTTTATTTTTCTACAAATCCAAATCGCTTGAAATTTTAAGCATGTGTTTATCAAAAATAGGTGAATCTTTGTAAAATATTAAAAAAATCTTTTACATAAAATAAATGAACCAGAATACCCCCAAAAAATTTTGGGGGGTATTTTGATCATTTTGTTTTTCACGAATAATTTTTTTTATATTTTTATTAGGTGCACCTTAATGAGAAGAACACACACCTAAAAGTTTCAGAGATATGGATTTGTAGAAAATAAAATAAAATTCAAGCACTACCTGACATCCTTGATCGTCAGATCAATCTGGGCCGTTGGGCTCATATGTTCATATGACCTAGTGGGCTAATCTCAACTTTTCCCTATATATATATATATATATATATATATATATATATATATATATGGGAGAATCTGAGGTTAGCTCACTGACTGACAGCTACAGTAAACACCCAATGGCCCAGATTGAATCTGGTCCGATCCAATGGTCACGATTGCATTTTGTATTTGAATTTTATTGTTTTTTTTTTTCTAATCCCAATCACTTAAAATTTAGAGCATCCATTTTCTATAAATAGGAAAATCTACTACAAATATCAAAAAACGAATTAGCAAAAAATAATTTAACCAAAATGCCCCTGAAATTTTCAAGGGTATTTTGGTAATTTTAGGGGTATTTTGGTTAAGTTATTTTTTATAAATTATTTTTTTAATATTTTATTAGGTGCGCTTTGATGATAGAATAAACCCCCCAAAACTTCATATGATTTGGATTTGTATAAAGATAGTAAAATTACATTACGAAATGAGGTCGTAACCATTAGATGAGCCCAGATTGTTGGGCCTACACTGTTCCATCTGTCCATGGACTAACATATATATATGGTTAGTGCAAAGGATTTTGAATGTGATAAAGATGAGAAGTTCCTTAAGACGTTTGAGTCTTGATTGTGAAATGGTTAGATCACATATTGGTGTCCCACTGGTTAGAAACTTTTTTCTTTTCTTTTTTTTTGACAAGATAAAGATATGGTAAGAAGCAAATGAACCTAAGAGTAATGGGGCAAGAAATGAGATTAAATTTTAAATAGCTTTTCTATTTTTTTTAGTAGGTATATCTTCCTCCCAAATATTTCCCTTTTTGAGGAGTTCACATATTTCCTTATTTCTAAATGGTCTAACCTTGGGATTTCTTTTTTTAGCCAACGTAAGTACTCAAATGGCTGGTGACTTGGTAGAGCGATTGCCCAGATAAGTACTCAAATGTTTCGTATCTATAACAATTTAATAGTTATGTCATTTAAAAAAAAAAGAATAAAAAAAAAAAGAGAGGAACAACGAAATGGGAAAAAAAGGAAGAAACAAAAACACGGATAAAAAAGGAAAAAATAGGAAGAAAAAAAATGGACAAAAAAAAGAAAAAAAAAGAAAGAAAAAGAAGGAAAAAAAAAGAAGAAAATCAGCTTTTAGAATTATGATCTTCTATTACGGTGGGCAGAGCTTGCCCTGCCTCCTCAGTTGTTTATCTCTATTTCTATTCTCCCTCCCTATCTCACTCTTCCACCCCTATCTCTCCCATCCAATGCTCCCTCTCCTCCCCCTTATACCCCCATCTCTAAGCTTCCCCTTAACCAAACCCCCCCCACCCCCCTTTCTTCTTTTCTCCAGTATGCCTCTCGCTCCTCCCATTCACAACCCCTACAACCTTTCTCTCTCCAGCTCTTTCCGGTATGCATCTCCCTTTAACCTTCCCCTCCCCCTATTTTTCTTTTTGTTCCTCTTACTTACCCCCCTCCCCCCCCCCTCACCTCCCCTCCCCTATCTCCTCAAACCCTCTCCCCCTTCGCATGTATCTCTCTTCCCCTCCTTTGTAGCCATTAAAAATAAAATTTGCAGGAAATGTCCAGACGGCATGCCACCACTCATAGGCCCTGCTAAGGTTTCACTGATGCCCTCGCCCAAGCTCCACCAATCTCCAGGAAGGTCTTTTAAGCATCCTCCTTCACAGAACGCGTTCCATCTCGAGCATCCTCCTTCTCTAGAGGATTATCTTCTGTCAAGCACTCCCTTTCTCAGCAGCCCTATTCATTCAAGTATCCTCCTTTTATGGAGGCCAATCGCTAGAGACAATCATCTTTTTATCTTTAATTCCCCCAACCTTATGGGTTTTCTCTGCTTCTCTCCTCCTCATCGCTATTTTTCTCACTATTTGTCTATAATCCCAACCCCTACATGTATGCTCTTAGCACCCAGCTTGTGGGATGGCTTCTTCTTAAAGATCTTTCGTAATATATATTCTCGTATGTATATAACATTAACACCTTAAAAAAAAAATCTAGTACCAGCATTGATGCAGGAAAATAGAGAAAAGAGACAAAGCAATTCAATAAATCATCAAAACATGCCAGATTTAAGTGGATCAGGCTTTCCTTGCACAAAAAAGTGCCCCCAAAACCCTAAATAAGGGATGGCCTATTCACAGTTTGTTTTTATTGTTCACACCCCAAAAAGTGTTAGAAACCCTAAATCCCCAAGTCTTTTATTGCATTATGATAAAAAAGACCAAAACTTCCCCCACTTAAATTAAAACATTGAAAAAATACCCCACAAGTTCCTTCACTTAATTTAAAACAAAAAATATCCCTAAATTGCCCTAACTTTAAATTAAAATACTAGAAATAACTAGAAAACTGTAAAAACAGCAAAAAATTTAAAATAAATTAATTTTGCCGTCCTATTTCTCTCAACAAAAAAAAAGAGAGGAAAAGAAAAGTAGGAAAAAATTGGGAAAAAAAAAGAAAAAAAAAAGGGGAAAAAAAGGAAAAAAGATTGATAAGTATATCCTAGAAATTTATTTTGAAGTATTTAGGCTCTTCGCTATTCTCTCCTCATCTCTACTGCTCCCCATTATCTCCAACTCTGCCTCTCTCTCTTAACCCTTCTTTTCATCTCGCCTATCATTCCCCCAATCTACTACTCCCCATTACCTTTAACTTTCTCTCACCCTCCTTACCCTTCATCTCTCTCTCCTCTCTTAAGCCCCTCATTGTTGTCAATCATCCCCCTCCTCAAAGCCCACCCCAACACCCCATCTCTCTTACCCCTTCTATCCTTCACACCAATGGCCCTCGTCCCTCCCCTCCCTCTTGCAACAAGGCTAGTAAGGACGGGAAGAATCGAAGCTCACTCAAAAGAAAGTTCCAAATACAGCATGTATATTTTTGTAGCTATTTTATGTATCAACCTCTGTCATGAAGCCTCACTCCTCTATAATCTTTTCTCTTTCCCCATCTTTCACCCCTCTTCCATTTCTTCATCCTATTTCTTTTCAAAAGGAAAAAAAAAAATCTATACATACTCAAAAGGGGAAAAAAAAGGAAAAAGGAAGGAAAAAAAAAAGGAGGGGGTGGAAAGGAAAAAAGAGGCAGAAAAGTATATCCTAGAAAGTTCATTTTGCAGTAATCAGAAAAGTATATCCTAGAAAGCTCCCTTTTACCTCCAACTCTTTCTCACTCTTTTAACCCCTCCTTTCGTCTCCTCTTTCATTCACCCTCTATGTTGCTCCCCATTACCTCTAACTCTCTCTCATAACTCTCTCCCACCCTCCTGACCCTTCGTCTCGTCTATCCTTTCCTTAAAATTCATATCATGGGCCCTCACTCTCTCTCCCTCTTGCAGCAAGGCCAGTAAGGACGGAAGAATCAAAGGTCACTAAGTAGACAGTACAAAACTTTGAGAACTTTGTATATAATCGAAATATTTTTGTGCATCAGGCTCTGTACTAAAGCCACCCTCCTCCGCCTCTTCTTTTTGTCTCACTTCTCCCCTATCTCTCTGCTCCCTCTTTTATACTCTATAAAAATATTTTTGTATACTGAGCACCCAATTTGTGGGATGCCGACCTCTATTCTCTATTGTAACTTTTTATTCTATAAATATAAAGTGAACCTTCTTCAAAAAAAACTAAAAATAAATTCCTTCAAAAGTCGGCCTTCTCCTCCTGAATCTCCTTGTGACCTTGAGAAGTGGATCATCATAATGGGAGTTGTCAAAGGATGAATTGATTTGGTCAAAAGGCTCATGGGAACTTTCTTGGCTAGTCGAAGGACTGCCCGGTGCATCATTCTACCCTACTTGGGCACAACCCGACCTCGAGTTTGGCCTTTCTTCTATTGCTACTTCAAGTCCGTGGTCCTTGAAAAGATCAGCAACATTGAACACATTTGATGTCTCAATCTCAGCTGGAAGGTCGATCTTATAGGCATTACTTTCCATCTTCTTCAGCACCTGAAACAGTCCAAGCTTCCTATCATTCAGCGTGTTGTATTTGCCCAAAGGAAGCATATCTTTTGCGTAGATAAACCATCACCAAATGGCCCACCTAAAACTCTTTGAATCGCCTATGTTTATTTGTAGCTTCCTTGTACATAGTAGTGGCAATCTCCAAATTAGCTCGAACCTCGTTATGGACATCTGTCATTTGCTCAATCATACTGTCAGCATCTAGGTGTCCTTTCCCATTAGCTAGTACAGGAGTCAAATCCAACATATGGGCAAGATTCCACCCATACATGACATCAAATGGGATCTTATCAATTGATCTACTGCAGGAACTGTTATAAGCAAACTCGGCTTGGGGCAAAGCCAAATCCCATGTCTCTTCGGGTCACCCACTATGCTCTGAAGTAGGCTACCAAGGGTTCAGTAAACCATCTCAGTTTGACCATCAGTCTGTGGATGATAAGCATTGCTAAATTATAGCTTGGTACCCAATTTAGCATGGTACCCATCATGCGCCATAAAGTTCAATAACTCTAGCTCAAGAGGAATGGAACTACTGGGTTTTTCTTCAACTGGCACCACAGCATGCAACACATCAAACTCACTCAAATCCCTCATGGATTCCATCAAAGATAAGAGATTAGTATTGCCCTCTCTTGATTTTGAAGCACTTTCCATCTTAGAGGGTCTCAGAATCACTTTACTCTATCTTTGACTAAGGAGTAAGTGTTTTTGAAACCATCATGAGTGGTATGCCTGTCACACTACCATGGTCTCCCCAACAACAAATTGCAGGCATCCATAGGCACTACTTCTCCACATATTTCAACTTTGTATGTTTTTCCAATAGATGTACGCAATAGGAAGTCATTCTCCCTTGCAAATAATGGAGTGAGAAGTATTTGTAAGGAACTTACAATCTACAAAAAAAAATTTGAACAATATATGCTTTACATATGGATATCCTATTTACTCATCTCTTTTGTTTATTAAGTCATGGAGATAAATATAAAGAAAACGTCATTGTTACTCTATTAATGAGTGAGACAATGCATATATTGGAGACATATACTAAACTAAAATGCCTACTATGAAACAAATCACATATTTATGTTACTCTTTATATTCATATACTTTTTAAACAACATTTTATATTTATAAGTCACATTGGAACTGACACGCCTGCATCAAGCCATAGTGCATTGGACGCCTGTAGTGCCTCAAGCCACATCTTGCATTTGATACCCTTGGATTAATGAAAACCAGTCAACATTCAAGATAACAAAAGACAAAAAGATCAGCTTGATGATAATGAAGTTGTGGAAGCAATGGATGAAGTGAGTGAAAGTAAATTATAAAAAAAAATGGAGAGAGCATGTGAATGATGATTTGGAGGAGACACAGAGAATTGGGACTAAAAGAGAAATGATAGTCTTTGATCAGTTGGTGTCAAACGATCGATGGTGTGATGGTACCATCTCAAAGTCACCCAATGAAAATTGTGATATTAGACATTTATTTAGTTTATTTATGAACTCTAAGATTATATGGTTTATGATGGTTTATCCTTTATAATTAAGTTTTATGTACTTTTTTATTCAACATATGCCCCTTTATTATTTGTCATATGTTATTTTTTCTTATTGGTCTAAGAACAGTGAGGACCTTAAACTTTCCCTTAACCCATCTCACGCCCGGGTCAAGGGGCTGGGTTGTGTTAAGTAGGCAGCCAACGTAAAACTTTGCCAAAACTTATCATAAATTCTAAACCTACAGTATCCACTCTAGAAGAGACGCACTGTACTAAAACCCGGGTACAGTGAGAAATAAGCAAGGTTAGCTACGGTGCTCCCCTGAAGCGACGGATTGCAGCGCCACCCAGTTGTGTTGAAAACTAGACAAAGGTTCCCACGACATTCTGGATGAGCATGGGTAAAGAAGCAAGCCCAAGTTAATAGGATTCATCTAGCCATATGGAATGTAAGGACGCTTACAGATAAGGGTATGGAGTTAGTAGATACAATGAGATAAAGGAGAGTAAACATAGCATGTCCACAGGAAACTAAATGGAAATGAGAAAAAGATAAAAAAAAAATAGATGGGTATAAACTTTAGCATATAAGAAAGGATAATAATAGAAATGACGTAGGCATAATAGCAAACAAATTTAAAAGATAAAGTAGTTAATGTCTAGAGAATAAGTGATAGGCTCCTATTAATTAAACTCGTATTAAGGGAAGAGATAATTTAACGTAATTAATGCTGATGCACCACAAGTAGGGCTAGAGAATAGAATTAAGAGACAATTTTGGGAGGACATGGATGGAATAGTCCAAGACGTACCAAATGGAGATAGAACTGTTTTAGGAGGGGACTTAAATGGTCATGTAGGGAAGGATAGTAGAAGATATGAGGGCGTACATGGGGGATATGGGTTTGGGGAAAGAAATGAGATGGGTGAGAATATTCTCGATTTTGCTATGGCCTACGACCAAGCACTAACAAACACTTACTTTAAAAAGCAAGATGAACATTTAATAACCTATAAAGTGGATCACATAAAAGTCAAAAAGGCTTCTTCCTAGTTAAGAAGGTAGATCAACCATCATGTAAAGACCCAAGGTTATCCTAGGAGAGAGTTTGACTACCCAACATAGGCTCATGGTTATGGACGTCTGAGTAAAGATATGGAACAGAACAGGTGAAATTAATAGGTGTACAAGAACTAGGTGGTGGAATTTAAAAAAATGAGAAAATAAAATTATTTAGGAATAACTTAATTAAAGAAATCTACTTACAAGACCATATGCATGTCTCAAATCAGGTCTTATACACAACATGGCATAATTTATGCATCCTACAACTTGAGCATATGGAATTCTTTCCATTTCAGCTTTGTCACTGTCATTTAATGGACACACTTTCTTTGATAATTTCAAGCCTTTACAAACAAGTGTATCTATGAGCTTGTAATTTTCCATCTTAAATCTCTTTAAAACACTTTCTAAATAATTTTCTTGAGATAAACATAGAATGAAACTCTGAACATGAGGTCAATATTATGTGGAATGAGATGGTTGACTCTATTAAGAAAGTTGCAAAAGAAGTTCTAAGAGAATCTAGAGGGAACAGAAATTTCGATAAGAAAACTTGGTGGTGAAGCGATGAGGTACAAAAGGCCATTAATAAAAAACGATCATGTTATAAAACTTGGCAATGTAATAGAAATATTCAAAACTTAGAATTATATAAAAATGCTAAGAATATACTAAACAAATAGTAGGAAAGTCTAAACTTAAGCCATATGATAATATATATAGTAAACTGGGAACATGAAAAGGCAAAAAAGATGTCTTCAAATTAGCAAACATGAGAGAAAAAAAGTATAGGGAACTAAACTATATTAAACGCATAAAGAGTGAGGATCAAAGGGTCTTGGTGAAAGATGAAGAGGTCAAAGAAAGGTGAAGAGTTTATTTTCATAAATTACTAATGACGAACATAATGGGAATATAATGGGAGAAGGGAACCGTCGGCATAAATGAGGGCGGAGGTAATAGATACATTCATATGATTAGGATATCAAAAATGAAGGAAGCGTTGAAAATGATGAAGATAGAAAGGCTTTAAGACTAGATGGTATCCTAATAGAGGTCTGAAAATGTATGTGGGAGATTGGCATTGACTGGCTGACCAAGTTGTTGAACAAGATGTTGAGAAAAAAAAAATGCCAAACGAATGGAAGAAAAATATTGTGGTACCTATTAACAAGAACAAATGAGACATGAGATTCTGCAAACTATCGAGGGAACAAACTTATGAGCCACACTATGAAACTCTAGGAGAGAGTGATTGAGCAACGATTAAGGCATGAAACAAGTGCATAAGAAAAAACCAAATTTAGTTTTATGCTAGGTCGGTCAACAACCGAGGTTATTTTTCTACTTAGGCAACTAATTGAGAAGTTTAAGCGAAGGGAAAAGACCTCCACATTGTCTTTATAGATCAAGAGAAAGCTTATGATAGAGTACCTCAAGATTTGATTTGGTGGGTGTTGAAAAAGAAATGAGTCTTCAGGCACTACATCGATTTGGTGAGTAAGATGAAGCGCTAACTAGTGTACGAACAACTAGTGGAGAGACAAGTGACTTTGCAGTAACAATAGGTCTACATCAAGGGTTAGCATTGAGCCCATACCTCTTTGTCTTAGTTATGAACAACTTAACTAAGCACCTACAAGATGAGGTACCATCGTGCATGTTGTTCACATATGACATAGTTTTAATCGATGAGACCCGAAACGGAATCAAGACAAAGTCAGAACTTTGGAAAGATGTTCTAGAATATAAAGGCTTTAAAATTAGCCGGACAAAGACAAAATATATGGAATGCAAGTTTAGCAATAATAGGAGTAGAAATAAGAAAGTAGTTAAGATTGACAGCCAAGAAATATCAAAAAGAGCGCACTTTCGATATCTTGGGTCAATAATCTACGAAAATGGAGAGATTGAGGAAGACGTCGTACGTAGAATTAGAGTTGAGCGAGTGAAGTTAAGTGTCCAACTGAAATTTTATGTGATCGCCACATACCAATGAAGTTGAAGAGCAAGTTCTATAGGACAGCTTTGAGACCAGCTATGCTCTATGGGGCGGAATGTTAGGGGGTCAAAAGTACTATACCCATAGAATGAGTGTAGCAGAGATGAGGATGTTGAGATGAAAGAATAACTGACGTAGGGAAAATTTGAAGGAACATTAAAATCAGCAAGAAACAAGCCAAACATAACCACAATTCAAGGAAACCTAGGATTTCTTCTCCAAACCCCAAGCTAGGGTTCCAAAAGCTTAAGCTTTTCTCTCTTTTAATTTCTTAAAATCATGCGTAATTGACCATCTCAAGGCCCCAGACACCTTATATATTATAATTCAATGTTCAAGGACATTACATGTCCATACAATGGTTAAAATGACCTATATATCCTAATTGACAAGAAGGGATAGACTTCAAAATGAATATAATTGAAAAAATTTAAGCGCGGCACTAATAGGCGATAAGATGAGAGAGAGTAGAATTAGGTTGGCTGGCCATGTGTGGCCAATACAATACTTATAAGGACATGCGAGTTAGTTCACGTGAAGGCTCAAAAAGGGCACGGGTGGCCTAAAAGGTCATGATTGGAAGTAGTGAGAAAATATATGGGGACTTAGGGCCTCACTGAGGGTATGGCCCTCAATAGAATAGAATGGCAAAACAGGTTCGTGTAGCCAACCCTCATTAGTTGGGAAAAGGCTTTGACAATGATGATGATGATGTTTTTCCAATAGAAAAAGAAATACGACATCGTTTAGAAATAGCTACCTCAATGCCCTTCTTGAACTGTGCAAGTTTATAAGGCTTTCGATGATTTTCTGTCTGGAGCTTAAGCTTGTCAACTATCTTTTGAAAAACTATGTTTTCGCAACTCCCTCAATCGATGATTAGATTACACACTTTCCCATATGCAGTACAATGTGTATGAAATATGTTTGTGTGAAACCAATCATTTCCTCCATGGCCCAAGGCGTAATCATGTTGGCCGGATCATCAATGCCTCCTCATGATCATCATCCTCCTCATGATCATCATCAATGCCTCCTCATGATCACCATAAGTCACTTCCAAGTCCTCTTCATCAACTGGCTTATTGTAGATGAGATCACCTTCAAAACAATGCTTGTTGTCCTCATCATAAAACTCCTCAGAAAGGTCAACAAACTTGCGATTTGGGCGCTGTGATGAGACAAGACATGCCCAATCCCCGAACACTTGTAGCACTTGATGTTCCTATTGGGGCCCCTCTCAGGTCTCCCAACTCCTGGGGTCCAAGGAACCTTGTTGGTGGGTTGTTCCTACAATGCGAGATGTCATCTTGAATTGATTGGCGCAGTCCATTCATAAACCTAGCAATAGACTGCTCCTCCCACTCAATCACATCACAACGAGCAATCAAAAGGTGAAACTCATATGTGCATTCATCCACCGACCTATATCCTTGGCGCAACACATGTATCTCTGATATAAAGATTGTAAAATAATTTTCAGGTAGGTACTTTTTCTTTTTAATTTCTTTTTCATCTACTCCCGAGCATTAACTTTGGGCTTTCCCATTTTCTCTCGCCTTGCCCTCACTTGTTCCCTCTATACCAAAGCACCTTTCTTCAATTTAATGGCAATAATCTTAGCCTTTTTATTCTATGGCACATCCTTGTAATCAAATGCTCTCTCTATTGTGTTAGCTAGTCTATAAAGCCGTCGGGCTGTGACTTTCCTTCAAAATCAGGAATATCGACTTGTAGATCTATGGATTTCGAGTACCACCCATACCTCCGATCATATGCCCTTCACTCAACTCATCCTACAGAGCACGATAGTGAAAAGGATTGTACTTAACATCACCATGGACGGACAACCCACCATTGATGCCCGCAAACCGCCTTGCACGTTCTTGAACTTGTTGTCTCATAATACTCTATTCTCCTGATCCCGCACGTCACAAGGTGGATCCATATGAATACCCTTACCTCGACCTCTTCTTGCTGCCATAGGTTCACCGAAATTACAATCCCTAGGCAGAGAACCAACAAAACTAAGCCAAAAACAGCAAACTCTAGGCTGATTTGGCAAATTTTAGCCTGAAATCAGTAAAATCTTGGTGGTAAATTCTAAACTTTATTTTTGAATAAAACCTTGGCTCTGATACTAATTTGATTCAGGAAAATAGAGAAACGAAACAAAAAAATTCAAGAAACCATCAAAACATGCCACATTTGAGTGGATCTGGCTTTCTTTGCATAAAAAAGTGACCCCAAAACCGTACATAGGGCTTGCTGGCACTATTCACAGTTTGTTTTTACTGTTCACGCCCCAAAAAGTGTTAGAAATCCTAACAATCCAGGTCCTTTTATTACATGATGATTAAAAAAAGATCAAAACTACCCTTCACTTAAATGAAAATGTAAAAGATACCTAAACAGCCCATAACTTTAATTAAAATACTAGAAATAACTAGAAAACTATAAAAAAAGCAATAAACTAAAAAGGACAAAGTTTCTATGCGGCCAGCCCGTATATTGTAGAAATGCGGGCTTGGCAATAAATATATTTTTTAAACATAATTTGATCCTAATTTTTAGAGAATATATAATCTTAAACATGGAGATCATGAATATAAAAAAGGAAAACTAGAAATAATAATTATATTACAAAAATATTTGGACCATTAGTTCCACTTGTTTCTAGATGGACCACCTATTTGCATCCATCTTTAAGATGGATGCTTTATACTCTGGACCGCATATTGTAGAAATGTGGTCCAGCCCGCATGAAACAATTTTCCAACTAAAAATAATTCCTTCAAAACGTTGGCCTTCTCTTCATGGATCTCCTTGTGACCTTGGGATGTGGATCATCATAAAGGGGGTCATCAAAGGATGGATTGGGTGGGTCAAAAGGCTCATTAAAACTTTCTTGACTAGTCGAAGGACTGCCCGATGCATCAAGAGTTGGTCTTGCCATAGCACAATACCACTACGTTAGGCATGTACAAGCATCCAAGGTTCTGAGCATCACAAGACTAAAACTCGTACGCTATTTGGTTTCAAGGATGCGCTTGAATGGTTACGGTGCTATTTCTCACGTTCAATTACTATTGCTGAATTCCTAGAAAACTTCAAGCAATTAGAGTCCAACAAAATGCATGCAAGCATTGCAAAAGTTGTGTCTATGTAGTCCAAATTCCCTACTATTAAATATAATGTGATGTTCCTAGAACATCAAATTACTTTTCATATGTATCAGCATATATAAAAACATTACTGTAACATAAATTATAAAGTCAACAAAGTAATCTTAACATGGTTATGCATATCCAAGCAACAACACAATATCATGATTTATCGATCATAATATGCCATGCCTAGATATAGGGAAGATTTATTTTGTCCTTGAATAAATCTCCTCTTAATTCTCTTTGTGTAAACATGGAACTTTGTAGGACAATCGTAGTGTAGCTCATAGACCTGCATCTCTCTTTGAGATTGACACCTCTAATCCATCTCCTCTCATATTAAGCTTTATTTTATTTTTTTTCCCCTAGTAAATGACGAAACTCCTGACTCTTAAAGCTGAGGTGGCAACTCCCCACAACATCACCTCTGATCCAAAATCCTCCCAATCACAAACCTCTCCCTCAAAGTACGATCACCCGAAACATTTGGGGCTAAATGAACATAAAACAAAACTAAAGTTAGGAAATTCATCCTTAAACAGAAACCTCTCTTCCAAGTACTAAACAAAATAAGAGATATCTTAGCTCTAAGAACTTCATAAAGACCTTCAATAACCTGAATGTTCCCTACGATGCAGTGGGAAACGACGTTAAAATTGAGGGTGCCCAAGTTTGGGAGCTTACGAAAAAGGACCTAAACTTACAAGTATTCATTTCATCACCCCAAGCAATACACATATATTGTACAAACCCTCAACTCCATGCCTTCGATAACCCCAAAAACTCATAGGGATCTTTGGTCAGAACTCCCTAATCCCACTCCTAATATTAATACAAACCATGGCTAGCAGCGGGCAATTTTAATGCCCCTATCTTTGAGGATGAGAAATTGGGGGGTGCGGGGCAGCCTATCCCTAGAAAGTGCAGAATCCATCTTCAGTCTCTTAGATTTAGAGAAGTACTCCAAAGAATATTCATGGAGAAATAATCAAGTATGAAGGGCGCCCATTCATGAATAATTAATCTTGGTCTCAAGCAGATGACTCAAATGTTTCCATGATTCTCAAATTCCTACCCTTCCTAGACCAAATCTGGCTCACATCCCTGTCTCTGATCACAACTCTATCCAACTAAAAATCGAACAATTGAGTGGGGTCCAAAATCTTTCAGATTTTTCAACATATTGATTGCCCACAAAGACAGTTATGAAATTATAAAAAAATGTTGAGGTAAAAAATTTAAGAGTTGTGTTATATTTAGTGCCCAAACAGAACTTAAAAACACTAGAAAATCCTTTCAAAAGTTGAACTTTGAGACCACCAATTATGTTCAATACGTAGTAAGGAACGTAGAGAACAAATTAGATCAACTTGAGTCTCAACCGTTAAACCTTGAACATCGAAGATGAGGAAAGATAACTTAGAAGCAAGCATTCCAAAGCACCCACTAATAAGGTTTCCCTTTGGTATCAACAATAGGCAAAATTGGCTTACTCATGGTGACTCCTGCACAAAATTCTAATTCTCTACAACCATGACTAGGAGGTATTGTCCCACTATCCTAAAACCTAAGAAGCAAGATGGCTAAGTTACCGAGAATAAAGAGGAAATTGTAAAAAAGGCCATTGCTTTCTTCAGTAACATTCTGGGCGCTGAGCAATCTATTTCCATGTTATGTCAAATCCCTTTTAATCCAAAATCTGAAGAAAACTTTCACCTTTAAAGGGAGGTGACTTCCAAGGAAATCACCAAAACCCTCATGAGTCATAGCCTAAAAAATTCCCCTGGTCATGATGGTTTCTCACCCAAATTATTCCAAATTTCTGGCCCATCATTGGCCCTAAAATATCCAATGCAATCAAAGACACCTTTAAGAGACAGTCCATCATGCAAAACCTTGACAAACCTTCATCAACCTTATCCCAAGAAAAAAGGTCTTCCCTCCATGACCGATTTGAGATCTTTCAGCCTCCGCAATGTCATATACAAGGCGACTAGCAAATTATCGCCAATAGGTAGAAATTAGTTTTCAACCACATCATTAGCCTTAATCAAGATGTTTTCCTCCAAAAAAGGGACCATATCTAAGCAAAGTCATAATTGCTTGTGAAACCAGCCATGGCAAGGCAATAAACAAAAGAGAGAGCTCCTGCCTTAAAATTGACCTACATAAGGCCTTTGATTTATTGATAATTTCACATAACTTCAATTGGATTAAAATGTGTATCACCATTCCCAAGTACAACATTGTACTCAATGTGCCACTTTCGGTTCTTTTAAAGGTAAAAATGGGTTAAGACAAAGAGACCCACTCTCCCCATACCATCACCACTATATCATAATTATTATATTACCATCTCATTGAAACCATATGGTGTTTTCTGTTCTCCATTCATTTTCAAAAACCCAATACAATACCCGTCTCTTCTTTCCCAGTGAACATTCACAAGACAGCCCAAGGCAAAAAAACAGTTTGGCACATTTACTCAGGTAATTAAGATAATCACTTTGTTACACATCATGTTCTCAATATTATCATGTGCAATATGGAAGGAATCCCACATTGTACTGTGATTGTTCAAATTGACATTTTTTTGCTTCCTCTTAAGAATCAAGGTCCCATGTGCGATTAACCCTCAAAATTCCAATATATAACCCAGCAAACTGTTTGGAACCATCCATGCAAAATAGTGAACACTTTAATTGACTTTTTCAATTCAGAATTTCAGAGTATAGATGAAGAGTAAAAGCCAGACAATTACCTCTGTGATTGGAGCTTCTGAAGGATAAACTTGCGTTGCAGATAGGCATGATCCACATCAATGGGTTCCCTCAGTGAGGTTGTTAACCGAGGTAACTGAATCAACATTTTTTTTTAACTACTGGCTCTTCAATTGCAGTCAATGACCCGTTGATGAAGTCATGATAACTTTTTTCAGGCTACTGAAACTTAAATCCTGGTCAATTTCAATTCATTAAAATTAGTAAATTCTATTCAGTTTAAATTGAAAGTAAATTATGTTCAATTTAAATTGATAATAAATCATGCTCAACTGCACAGTTTCGAAATCGCAACCAAACTAGAGAAGTAAAATAATGAAAGCCAGATTCTGAAAAATCTCATACTGTATTTTAAGTTTGGACCTCAAAAACGGAGAGAATCAGTTTGCAATTAATTTGGCCTAAAAGAGATGAACCACCTCCACCAAAACCACAAAAATCAACAGCTGAAACTCATAATCCCCAATAAAATTTCAAATAACTTAATCAACCAAAAAATCAGCAAACAAACGGTTTATCTTAAATCCAATCCCTCTCCAACCTAAAACTGCATCAAAATCAGAGAAAACAGCAACTGCAACTCCAACAAACCCCTAAAGTTATCATCTCTCTCGTAAAATCTAATTTGGTCATGAGTTAATTTACCATGATATTGTTGCACGCAGGAACTGAACTTAGGAAGCCAAACGAATGAAAAACACTCTAGAATTCCTGGTTGGAGATAGAAAAACCCTAGACGATCAAGAGAGAGAGACGGAGCCCTAAAACAGTGGAGCCAAATCGGCATGCAAAATATGATGAAAACAAAAAGAAACATAAAAATATGGCGGTTGGCTTAATATTGTTTATGGCCCTGTTGGTAAGGTTGCCAATGGACTGGGTCTGTTCAGACACTATGCTGGACCAACTGTGCATTGGGTCTATGCCGTACAAAGCGCGAAAATCCAATTTTCAGGTCTATACTCCAAGTTCAAGGGTCCCATTTAGTGGCCCCAAACCGGGCCGAGCGCAAAACCCGTTGGCAGCCTTATGTCTTTCTTTTTTTATTTTTCTTTTACAAAAATACATGTATATTTGTTATAATTTTAGTTATTACAGCTCTACCGAATAGTTTTCGTTATTACCACTGTATCTGTTTTTTATGTCATTTTTTTGTTATTGAAGAACCGAATTCAAAGTGTTTTCGGTTAAATTTAAAATTTATAGTTGTTAAAAAACCAAAAATTTAAATTTTATTGCCTTCGAGAACCGAAAAATATTTTATCTCTTTTGGTGTATTTTCTCTACGTCTCTGATGTCATAGTTATTTGATAAAATCAAATCAAAGGGGAGCAACTAGTTTGAGTTGTTGGGTTTATGTGGCCTTATGAGTGTGTATTGAAATGCTTTTATTATAGTGAAACATAAATTTAGTGAGAGTGTGGACCCTCGAGGATCATACTAAACGAATAATGTTTGTTTATATCGGACTGTGCTTATCGATTTAGGGCAGTCGGTTGGAAAAACCAAAGTACCTGGGCATAAAGAATTAATCGATGAGGGTTTTGGGTTAGCCCTTGATGAAGTCGAAGCTTATGCCTAGATGAGAGAGTTAAGGGACTATGTGACCCTTATGTGTAATGGTAGGGCTACTGATACAGGGGCCAAAACCTCATACATATTCCATCACACAGCATGCATATCGATAGATCATTTGGGAAAGCCAGATATCCACCTTTTGGTGAAACGTATGTATGTGCGAGAGATACCCATATGCGTCATAGAGCTGTGGTCACATCAGGGCGTCGTGACCTTGACTCGTCTTTAAGGGAAAACCTGTAATCCACAAGGGAGGACCTGTAATTCACAGACTGAGATTACAACCTCTTGATTTATCGACTTAACTTTGATGACCCGCTAATGAACCCCTGCTTGGACTGTGGGTCATGGGAAATACTGGGTCAGTTCGATAAAGCTAGTGTGGTTTGTAGTCCACAGTTAAAGACGGAGTACCCCATTAATTGTGTGGAGTATCCCATTATTACATATTGAATTCCTAAAATCATATGGATCATTTTCCCATCATATTAATTTAATTGTGTTTATTTTATTATTGAAATTATTTTAGTTTTATTGTTTGAATTTTTATGAATCTCTCAATATTTTAATTATGATTTTTTAACTTATAAAAGTACAATTATTGATTTTACAAATTTATAAAAATTCAAATATATATTAATTTATTTTATTTAATTTTAAATTTTTTTATAAAATTATATGGGGGGCCAAAGTGCACATGGCCCCATCACGTGGCATGTGGGTGGGGGCCCACATGTGCCACAAAGGGGTGGCACGCCCCACCCCTTGGATTCTCTTGTTGCTTTGTGTTCAAGTTTGTTAAATATACTAACTTTGTTTTGTGGCATGTGGTCAAATCTTGAAAGGAAAATATTGACCTTTTTTTTTTGGTAGTATTTATTTATTTGATAATATTTGACATATCCTTATGAAATATGTGACATGGATCATGCAATTTTATGGAATGCATGATATTTATTTTATTTAAATATATTGATGGGAAAATAGTTTAAAAAAGGGGGATAATGGTTCAAGAACCTTCCATAATGTTGATAGCCCATCTATAGAATGGATGGCTCAGATCTCTCACCCCACAAGTCACCTTGATCAGTAGTGTAGATTCAATCTCATGAAAGAGGTAAATTATGAGAAAACCCTAAGAAACCCTAAACCTAAATATCTACTGTAAATAGGGGTGTTCTCCCCCCAATCTCTACACACCTCTCTTTCTCTACTATCTCTCTCCTAAAAAGACCTTAGGGGGCACGCCCCAACATAGATACTCTCTCTCTCTCTCATAATCTAATCTAAAGTTGGGAAAATTAAGGTTTTAGCCTAATTATTTTGGAGTTAAGGTTTTGTAGAGATTTTAAGGGGTGGTTACCTAGTTTGACCGAAATCAGCTATCCCGGTTCGAGATTGAAGCTAGACCACAGATCCCGCGCCATTGGATGTGGTGACTCGGTGTGGGGTGTAAAAAGTCTGGTTGAGGTAATCTCCGGCACCTTTTCTATTATTTGTTTGTTATTTTATTTTATTTTCTCAAGCACAGTATTAGGTTGTATGAATGACATCAAGTAGTTGAGATTTATTTTATTGATGTGTTATTTATTTTTTGAATTTCTATTGTTTGTAATAAGACCATATGTGAGTGATCTTATTTCCAAAATTATAAGGGTTGATTATTATTTTTAAGTAAAAAAAAATGTATTTCCCCTACAAAATATCATATAGGTATTTCTTTCATGAGCCCCTAAATTTAGGAAAAATCTTAGGGATTATGATATTAGAAGATTAGGAGAGATCTTGTGCCGTATTCTCTCTCTACCTCTTTGAAGTCATGGTTATCCCATAAAATCAAATCAAGGGAACCGTTAGTTTGAGCCCATGAAATTAGGAAAAATCTCAAGGATTATGAACTTACCCAAAAAAAAACCCTCGGTGAAGGAGAGAGAGGATATGCAGACCCACAAGAGAGAACAAAAATTAATGTTATTCAAAAACCGGAAATTTGCTCGTTTTTTGTTGCTGAACAACTGAAAATACTTTGAATTCGGTTGTTCAACAACCAAAAAATGATAAAGTTATCTTTTTTTAAAATTTCCGTTTTGACATGAAAAAGATAGACACGGTAGTAATAACAAAAACCATTCGGTAGAGCCATAATAACGAAAACTATAATAGATATGTATGTAATTGTCCCCTTTTTTTCAGTTGTTTTCCTAGAGTAATCGTTTGTTTTCCTAGAGTAATCGTCAAAAAGCGGTTGATAGTTGAGAATTACTGTTTGGTAAGTTGTATGTGAAAAATGGAGAAATCTCGAGCTAAGCTTGGGCAAATAGAGATTAAGAGGGGAGAAAAATCATGAGGTTAGAGAAATAAAAATAGGACAAAGGAGGTCTCACATTTCACCCCTTTTTTTGAGAAATATTGAGATGGTCTGCAGTTTTCCCAAAAATTGGGGGAAAACATGGAAAAGCATAGAAATGCTGGGCTCTGTTGTTACCCATTCTCAAGCAGGGGAATTGCGATAACTAAAAACTAGGTCCTTTATTTATTGTTTTCTCAATTACCAATCAAGGCCTAAGTTGAGGGAAATTTATCATTTTCACGAAATGCGTCGGGATACTATTTAATAATGAAAAATATATAATAAAATTATATTATTTATTTTTTAGCACAAGGATGTTACAATTATTATTAACAATTAGATGTGAAATCAGGCAGTTGAGCGTGTATGATTGATTGAGCATAAGGATAAAAATAAACTTTCTCAAATTATGTGATACACATCTTGTCATCTGTTTTCTCATATGATGGATGAAAATGAATTGTAACATATTTGTATGAAAAATAACTGGGCTTATGGTATGTATTTCTGTAAATTTAGCATTTTACTATTTAATTTCAAAATTCTATCAAAATTCGTGAGTTGGTACAGTTAAAAATGGTAAAATATTGAAAGAAGTGCTACTATTGATTTCTGATCATTCAATCTCAATCCAATATCCATTTATATGGGAGTGCTTTTGCATTGTTATTTCCACTTGAAAATGCTGTGTCTTAGGTTTTTACAGCCTTTTTTTAATGAATTTTTGTATGAAATACTTTGTCTTAGGTTTTTACAACTTTTTTCCATGGATTTTTGTATGCTATTTTTTGTGGCCTCTCTGTCCTCCAAGCAATAATTTTCTGTTTTTGAACTTTTTTTTTTTTTTTTAGTGATTGAATGAACTTTGAAGTTGATATTATTACTTTATTAGGGATAATTCTTTTTAAGCTTTTATGTAATTATTATGCTGATTTTCGAAATAGTAAAAACCCACCATGAAAGAGATTTGAAAATTTGAATCTATTGAAAGATACAGTAAATCATAGGCTCACATTTTGCTCATTTTGGGGCAGTTTGGTTGGTGTCCTCACCAGTCCCTAACAACACTGGGTTAACTATTGTTTTCCCTAGTACGAAGGGCGTCTGAAACATATTTGAATGTTGAAATCTACAGCCTTAAACGTGTTATGGACTTCCCATCCCATGATAAATTTGAAAAGCCTGACTTTTCGAAAATGTGACACTTTGGGTATTGTAAGCATGTTGGTTAGTGTTGCACTGTATATCTGTAAGTGTTGGAACATGTATTTATGTTTCAGGCTTCAGTATGTATATATTTATAATAATAATATTATAATGCTATCAAATAGATATGTTTTGAATATGGGGTGATTTTCGCACTCATGATTCCAATAGTATTTTGGTTATTTAAACTTTGTTATGTATTTGTCTTTGTGCATAGACATATATATGCAATACTAATATACTTGCCATCCTAATTATCATTTTCTACCAGCTCTTTTATGTATTTTTCCATAGCAATAGTGCTAGATTTCCATCTGGCAACATTTGATCAAAAAGCCCTAAAGGTGTGATTTCCATGGTCTTTCAGGGTCAAGTCTTGACAAAGTTCCACACTTAGAATGCGGATGAATGCATAGATAATCCACTTAGGTTTTTTATGTATTTGGAAATCATATGTATATCTGGTGTATACATGTCTTGATACATGTGAACCTTTTCTCCTCAAAGTTTAGGTTTTTTCCTTAATATTGAAAGATCAAATGTATTGGTGGAGATTATGCTTATTATACGAATAATTGTTGTGATACTATGAGAAGTTCAACTCTGCCATGATAATAACTTGGGGCTCAAAATATGGGTCAATTTGAGAAACTATCAGGTTTAGTAGTGTATTTCTGTCAAAACCAAGATCTTTTGTTTGAAAGATCATTTTCACTAATTATATTTGTGTGTGCCCCCTTAATATTGTGTATGCTAAGATTGGCAATATTTGTGGTGTAACCTGCTACTGCTAAAAAATATGATAAAATAAGAAATTGTTCATCTCTCATAGATAAATTGATAATTTTTCCATAATTCTCCTTCATTGTTCATTATCCCATTTCTTTCATACTTCCTTCTCATTAACAGTTAAACACCTCACCTCCCCCCTTGATTTTTGTTTTTCGAGATGCTTATTATTATTTTACATGACAGAATTCGGTGGGCACAACATTCGGATTGTGTATTTATTCTAAAATTTTAAACATAGTTAGCCAAGAGTGGTTTTCAAAGTGAGAGGTGCATAGGCCAACTTCTTTGGAATTAGAAGAAGTGTGCGTATAGAATGCTCTGGCAGGAGCATACTGTGCAACGAGTCACCGGACCCGAAGTCAGCTGACCTCCTAGACTCGAAAATGTAATGTGGGACCCGAATCCGGACCCGGACCTGGACCTGACAAAACCTGATTGGACCCGACCCAAAAATTAAAATATTTATGTATTTAGATATATTTTCACAAATTGAGAAATATGGGACTCAGACCCGACCGGACCCAGATCATAGATATAGTCCAAGTAATAGAAGCCCATGTCTCCTTGGGTCCCAACCCCCCCCCCCCCCCCCCCCCCCCCCCCCCCCCCCCCCCCTCCGGAAAGAATACCTAAAGTTAAAATGGTAAATCCTAGACCAATAACACGATAACTCCAATGATCTAATTGCTAGTAGTATTTGTGTCCAAAATTTGGACCAGGACCCGATCCACCGAGTCCAATTTTGGACCCATACCCAAACCCAGGTCGGGTCTAGCCATCTGGTCCGGGTCTATTGCCACCCTTATAACAAACAGTCACTTCTTGATTTCGCGTTATTTCCTACACGAATGGGTTTTAAAAAATGATAAACACAAATACGCAAATATGGTATTCCCTCATAGGCGCTCGGGCAAAAAAAGACGATAACATAAATTATATTCAGTGGTTCATCGAAACTGGCCCTTATGCAATTAGAATCTTAAATTTACAATATTTTATATAAAGTTGCAAGTAAGGTGTACCAAAAAAATCCAATAGAAATGAGTGCTTCCAAGTTGAATAACTTTCCAATTGATCATCTTGATCTCGAGATGTATGTTATAAATAATAAAAATAAAAATTTCAGGTTCTAAAAACAGTTTATCTAGTTACAAGTTACCTAGAGTGCTTATAGATATACTCAATCTGCACCATTTTTGGAATATTAAATGTTATAGTTAGAGCAAGACATGAATTTTCAAGCCATCATAAGGTTTCCGGTTCCATAATTACATCTTCAGACAAAATTTAGAAGTGTGTTTGATTTGTTTAAACTAAAATAGGCACCTTATATAAACCTCACCCTTAATAACCACTTCATCTTCGAGCACGAACTCAGGTAGGGATGAAATTCAACAAAACTCAGAGAGTTTGGAGAGAGAGAGAGAGATGGGAATACACAAAGGGGGACACTAAAACAGAGAGAGAGAGAGAGAGAGAGAGGAAGGGGTGGGAGACAAGAAGCATATTCCAGTTGTCCAACTTCCTGGATCTTTTGGTACCACAAGCCCAGTCATGGGCTAGGGTTTTGATTCTCAACTTGTGATGTATTTTATCTCTCACACTTTGACAGAGAGGAGCATAGTACTCATTTTATTATCTGGACTTTCTTCCTTTCCTAGTAATCTTTTTATTCTTTGCAAAAGGCATGCTTTTAAATTATTCCATGCAGAATGATTGAAGGTGGGTTCAGAGTTTGGAATATCTTGTAGTAGTACTAAATGATTGTGGGGTTTCAAGGAGGAGTGTAATAATAATAAACAAATGAAATTTAGGTTGTTAATGTGTGGGGTAAAGTTTTGGTGAGCCACCTATTCAAATGCTTTTGAATCCATAATTTTGACGGGTTGAGAATCTCGACTACCACGACTGTAAGTCATAAAAAATTAAAATTTAAACCCTTGCCTAGAGCATTTAAGCTATATATTGTATCTACTTTTGGGAAAGGGGTTGAGTTATGGTGGTAGTACCCATACATCTTAGTCACCACGTTGTCGTTTTTTCGTTCACACAGCCTCACTAACACTTTCAAAAAACTAATTTCTAAATTATTTGAAAAAATGGGTAGAGACTGTCTTCCCCACTGAATTACCCCAAAAAAAAAAGTATCTACTTTTGCCTTAACTGATGTATTATGGGGATGTACTGTTTCACCTCCTAAGTGGATAATGGAACTGCACGTTCCTCTCTAGCCTTAGTGTTAGGCTGGGCTAAATGGAATCGAAGAAAAATAAAGGAAAAAAATTAAGAAAAAATAATGAAAAATAAGGTAGAGCTGGGTCGGCCCTATCATGGATGGCCCAAGCCTAACCCACCCTAACCTCAAGTAGTGATGGCCCACCCTCAAGCCAAATTTTATAGCCCATGCCCTACTTTTTTAGGGTAGGGTCGGATTGGGCCACGCGGCCCATTCCCATCCTTATCATCTACCCTCCATCATTTTGAATAAATGGTGGAGAAATAGGTGAGCCATACAAATTACATGCAACATCTGTTCTTTAGGTGAATACCCCACATATGATTACGTAGAAATTGAGATTGGAGATACATAGCTGAGTTAGGCAGCAATGAGTGCATCACTGGATCAAATTTGAACCAATTGAAGGTGATGAAAGCATGGTACTCACACCTTGGTCCCCATTGTCTTTCCATCACTATTCGCTGTTAATGGACAATGATGATTCTGTTGACCTATTTTCTCTCTAAGGTCATTATTCTAGAGCAGTGTTTATAAACCGATAATCAGGCAATTTGGCCAAGTCGAGCTGGCCCAAAATGGTGAAAAAAAATAATAATAAATAATGTAATGAATCACCTAGGATATGGGAGATTTTGCAAGAAATTAGGTTGCTGATTGCATAATCACGGACTTCTAGGGTTGAGAATTTACCTGGTTTGGATCTGAAACTCGAATTTTAGACCCTATATGGATCCGGGTATGGATTCAAGATTTGGATCTGACGAGTTGCATTCGGATCCAAAATTTGGATATGACGAGTTGCTTTCGGATCCAAAATTTGGATCTAAATAGTAATTCGGATTGGATTTAGTACAGGTGGATCCGATCCAGATCCCACCCAATAATTAAAATATATTATATATACATACATATATAATACTTACTATTTTTTATTATATATTATTTTATAGATATAAAATATTTTTTTTGGATCCAATCGGGTCGAGATCTAGATATGCATCCCATGTATACTTTTGAGATCCGAATCCAAATCCTGATGGATCTAGATCCGATCCGACCCATTCTCTGCCCTAAGCTGTTCACTATAGTGAGCTGTCCAATTCTAGACATCTAGGGCTACAGGGCTATCCTTTAATTGGGGACCATTTAGAATGAAAGATCCCAAGTTCAAGCTTCACAAGTGATTTTTCAATACAAGTAGGCAAAAATTATCCAAATAAGGGAAGGTAAAAGGACTAACCAGCTCATATGGCATGTTGGGAAAACCTGTTCAAATAGTAATTCATGTCTTAATTGGGTACAAGGCTAGCAACAATACACATTGTGATTGGCACTTGGGAGTTCTAGTGGCAAAAGCCCGAACTTCTACAGTGTTGTTTCAGTTATTAGATTTGACAGAACTACAGCTTCCACATGCTCCGTCATGATGATGATCGTGATAGAGCATGTAGAAGTGTGTACTTCTTAAAAACGATGTGGAATGCCCCTAATATTTTGGGGGTATTTTGGCCCCCTTTTTTTTTTTTTACTATACTTTTTACATGTCTGTGTTGGTGATAACTATTGATTTACCAAAATTGTAGCTCAATACGATGTGCAATAAAAATAAAATAAAATAAAATTGAAATATTTAGACATATATTCAAAACTATAGATAGATTTGGAGATTTTAGTTTATTTATTTTATTATTTTACAAGGTTATATAGGAATGGAACATAACACGTACTGCTATGAAACCCAACTTTTATCGCCTTGACCCAAGCCCAATTCCTTATTTGGAGCTTTAAAGCACAAATTTCTACAATCCCCTTAGAATTCTAGACAAATCATTAAACACAGTATTTTACATATCCAAATACATATCTTCTAGTTTCTAGAGGCTCCAGACTTGCCCAAATTTCAAACTTCCATATGTCAAAATGCCCAATAGAAACTAAAAAGATTGGGAATGTTCATTCCACTTTTTCTTTTCCAAGTGCCATTTTCACTCTCCTATTTCATGGTAAGGATAAGATCGTTTTCAAGTGAAAGTTTCAAAGTTACAATGAAAGCTACGGATGCATGTTAAAAGTTGGGTAAGACGAGGGGAAAATAATTTTGCTCTATTTTCTCTAAAATTTTTGAGAAAGTTTCTTTTTCTAAAAAATTTCAGGTAATTTCTCTCTCTAAAATTTGATATAGCTTCTCCCTTTAAAATTTTAAAATGCTTTTCTTTTAAAAAAATTGATATAGTTTCTCTCTCTAAAAAGTTTCAATAGTTTTTCTATCAAATTTTTGATGTAGTTTATCTCTTTCTAAAATTTTACGATATTTTTTCTCTCTAAAAGTTAAATTTTGAGGTAGTTTCTCTCTCTAATTTGTGGGGATGTTTTGGCAAATTTAATTGTATTTAGTATAGTGGGCCACTCCTATGTGTGAAAATAGTATCATCATCAGTTGTATTATATATTGTATTCTCTCAGGCATACACGAAGTCATGTTTTGGATAAGCCAATATTTTTCATGATTTTGTGTACCCATGTTTTGGGCCTCTTTCTTGCTTACAGAAAACATGATTATTTGTCCAAAAAGGTTGCCAAACATATTTTTGTGCACAATACCCTTGATATACAAAACATGATCTTGGATACCCTAGGATCCAAACGAGCCACAAATAATAAATAAAATGAAGTGATATTTTACAACCTCAAACTTTTGGGTATTTTCGCAAAGGGTGTGTGGTTTGCATAAAGTTGCAACCTTAAACAATCAAAGTTACGCGTCCCTCCAAATTTTATTATAAGATGTAATTTAGGAGTCAAAACTTCTTAGGATGGCTTGAGAATCCATTTCATATCTAATTATAAAGTTTGTAAGCTTAAAAAATGGTCCAAATCAAGTAGATCGATAAACACATGTGAAAATCGATGGTTTGAACTATCGATTTGTCAAAAATCGATGGTTCAAATAACGTGTTGCAAGATGCATTATTTTTGGGACTCAAAATCTTTTTTTTTCATATTTATATATTTCGATGTCAAGATGATCATTTAGAAGATTTTCCAATATCAAAATAGTTTTTTCCCATGAATTCTTGATGTGCAACTTAATTCTATATTTTAAGGTTGCAAACTTATGTAAACTTTTTCCTTCAGAAAATGCTTTATAAACTTTTTCCTTCATAAACTTAATACAACCGTTGCATTGGATCATTCCTCATTTGTAATGGAAACGAATATTGTGAAAAATGAATTGTTATTTGGAGAGAAAGTGAGAGAGAGAGAGATATGGCTTTGAATTGCATCTACTCTTGCTTTTTGTGGTAAATATTCTCTAACTCAGCCGAAATTTTAGACCTTGACCTAGTTCAGTGGATTAATGAACAAGATGATTTCTTATCTTGTTTTGGATGATAACGCGGGTCCTAGACTATTGTCTTGAGGGTACGGTTTGTATTGAGCTGAGGCTCTAAACTATCAAAGTAGAGTGCACTTTCAAATAGTGTTAAGAAATACGGTTTCAATACTGGAAATATTTATGATAGCTTTAATATATATATTTTCATCTCTAATTATAAAATTTAAAGCTTCATAAATAGTATAGATCGAGCAGATCTATGAAAACTTGAAAATATTGAAAATTGACAGTACAAGGATGCAATACAATATGCACTATTTTCAAAACTTGAAATCCATTTTTTTTCTCAAATCCATGCATCTTGATGTCGAGATAATCAATTTGAAGATATTTGAGCATAAAAACAAGTGAAATTTTTTAGATGGGTTCTACTTTGATTGTTAAGAGCCTTGGCTCTCTATAAACTTTTCCTTTTCTTTATAACCTTTTATTTATTTTTTATTTATATATATATATATATATATATATATATATATATATATATATATTGAATAGTTTGTTTTACTATTTATAACCCTTCTATATATTTTACTATTTTTTAAAGTTATTCTTATATTTGATTAGGTCCCTCTAAATCCCCATCCCATAAACCCATATTTTTAATTTATTTATTTTTATGGACCACCAATTCAGACAGATTCATACCCGAAGTGGATCACCGGCCCAATAATATGGCACGGATTGGTTAGTGAACAATTCGCCCTAGCAATTCAAGTTTTAAAACACTGTTCGAACAATCAGAGCTGGATTTCTTAGCCAAAAAAATACAAAAAAACAAAAACCTAATTCAAAACTTGGGGCATTTTTGGAATAATTTATTTATTTTTTAAATAAAAAAAGAAGCACTTGAACACAACATATGAAATGTTGATAATATTTTTTTTATTTGAAAAATATTCCTTGAAGAAAGAAAAAGAAAATGAGTGATACATGGAATAAAAATGAGGTGTTTCATTTTAGCTGCCAAAATGTAGGGTTTGCTAAATAAAACATTTCGGCACAAGAATCCAGGTTTTTTCCCTTCACGAAAATTTCAACGAAATTTCGGATTTCACAAAATTTCGGCTCAGGAGGGACTCGGACACCGAGATTAATTTACATTGAAATTTAGTACGTTGTAATATGCAAAAAGTGACACTCTTTTACTCTCAACAAGACACGTTGTTTGTCTTTTTTGTGAGCGACGAGCCGTTAATCATGGTTTGGGTCCAAAAAAGAACAAAAAAGCAAAAGAAAACAAAAAGGCTAACATATGCCCCCTTTCCTTTCACAAATATCAAAGTAACCTTTTTTACCATTCAAAGTAGGCTGACATTTACAGTAGGGATCTCAACGGGCCCGGACACGACCTGGGACCCTAGCCGTAGACCCGATCCAACTTTGATATGGGTCCAAAAATTGGACTTGACAGGTAGGGTTCGGGTCTACGATTTAGACTTGAACACTTCTGGGTTTGGGTCTAAGTATGTGTCAGAGTTCTGTAATACTTTTGGGTCCCAATATATGAATAATTGAATATATTTAAATATAAATAAATACATTAGATACTTTAATTTTTGGGTCGGGTCTAATTGGGTCCAGGTCCGGCTAGACCTGGACCTCACTTGACCCAGCTGGTCCAACCCTAAAAAATTAGGCTTGGGTGACAAAATATCGCCTTAGGGCCGGGCTAGGGCTGGGGCCAAGTCTAGGGCTACAATAAGGTTGGCTTGGCCAACCAGCCCAATTTTTTATTTAGTTTTTTTCCTATATTTCTTTTAGTGTATCCAGCCAGCCCAGCCTAAATAAGGTTAGGACTGGGTCATGGCCTCTTGGGCTAAGGTTAGCTTGCCCTAGACCCGGCTCATTCCCAACCCTAACTAAAAAATGGAAAAAGTTTATATAAGGTGTCAACATTATATTATTAAAGTAAGGAAAACTTGAAAAATACATCAAAAAAGGTTGGTCCAATACTAAAAAACTCTCATATTGATAATCCCAACCTCAAAATGTATGAGTAAGAAAAAAAAGATGTCAAGTCATGAAAATAATGCATCTAATAATACATTACCTGAATTGTCTATTTTCAAATAATTTAGTTATTTATATATCTGCTCTGTGCATCATTTATTAAGCTTAAAATTTCAAAATTAGAGGTGACAATTGTTTTTGAAAAGGATACAAAAAGATGATTTACTTTTAGTACAAGCAGGTCACAATCACTCTCGTCATATTTCAAATCTTGTGGTTGTAAGAGTGTCATTGGCTTGACTCAATGCTCGAAAAAATAAATTCTTGAACTTCGTAACACCCTAAGCCATCTAATGAGTAGAAGTAATTGTGATCTTCTTGTAACAATAGTCTAGTAGTATACAATCCCATAGTTTTTTACGTGATCGCAAGGTTTGCCAGCATCAAAACCGGATCTTTCGGCATAGTTTTGAGGTGCACCATCGTTCAATAATACTTGACACCTTATACAAACCTCACCCATTAAAAGCCCATAAAAGTAATTTTATTCCTTGCCAAAACTCTCTCAATTTGGGTGATCCCGGATTACCATATAATAAGCTCATATTGTGGCTTTGCGCATTTTTATTATTTTGCAATGAGTAGGGTTTTTCCATTTACCGCTGCATTAATTTAAATAGGAAAAGTATATAAACAGACTATTTACTTTTGGTACAAGAAGGTCACAAATAACTTTGTTGGTCGGATTTCAAATCGAGTGGTTACAAAAATATCATTGACTAGACTCAGTTTAAAGAAAGTTATTATTGCACATCGCGATAAACCCTAAACCATATTATTTGACATCTAATGGCTATGAGTAATTGTGATAAATGATCTTATAGTAGACAATCCCATTAAAAAATATCCACATTTCAAATGCGTAAAAAGGAATTTGGATCCAAATATCCACATGTGGATAATCTCCATTGCCACACACAAATGAAGTGATTTTTAGACTTAAAAAGATGATCTATTTAATTTCTTCACAGCTTCATTGGCTATACATGACTTCAAAAATTGCATCCATGGATCAAATATATAAATGCATTTTCAGTGATTTAGGATAGATTATGAAACAAGCCCAAGATAGATGCGTTCGAAGTGGTGGGTGTTGGGATAGATTATGAGAATGAGCTCGAGACAAAGGTGGTCAGGGTGGCGATTGTCAGGACATGATATCCAGAGTTCTACCATCGGTAGGTTCTGAACCAACATTAAAAAAACAAACATAAGATTCAGAATAGATTGTACCTCTAAATCTATGATACGATAGCTCTAATAAGAGGTGATCAGGGTGGTAGATGCCACAACATAGAATCTAAGGTGCCATTCTTGACAACTCTCAAGGTAACATTCAATAATTAAAAAGTTTGGACTCACATGGGCAGATGTACAATAAACTTGTATTTTCAACATTGTTTGGGTAAAAACTACAATAATGCACAAAATTTAGGCTATTTTTGACCTAGGACCAGGCAAATTGTGCATGTTCCCACAACCATGAGTTTGATGCCAAATATTTGAATGCCTTTTTTTCTCTTGAGATCGTATACAATGAGACTAGGTCACAATTACTGACAACTATTCGATGTGAAATCTGATAGCTTAGGTGTATCACAAAGTTCAAGAAAATTTATTTTAAAGTTTGAGCATGGTTATTGGAATAAATGCATCTATCTAAATTCACATCCAATGATCAAGATTAATTGTGACCATCTTGTACTTAAGATAAATGGTCTCATTGTATACTTTTCTTTTTCTTTATCATCTTAACTTTGTTCTGTTCATAAAATACTCTTTATTGTCTAAATAAATTCTCTCTATTTTCATAAATAATTTTGGAAAAACATTTGGCCTTCCAATCTACTATATGCTCTCCTCCATTTGTTACTTCTTAGCTTGGTGAAGAAGATTGTGAAAAAAAACCTAACAAAATATATTTAGTATGAGTCATATATTAGAAAAGGACAAGTTTTTTTAGATTGAGGCCCAAGGGAATTATCTGACCTTAATTTTTATGTATTTCCTTAATAGAATTTTGTTTAAAAAAATGTACTTTTTAAAGGGGACCTACGAAATGGATGGCTCGTGCTTACAATTGGTATGAAATGTCCTATTCATTCTTAAACTTATCAAAATCGGACACCTCATTCGGATGTTACCTTTGGAGCCGAAGAGCGCCATGGGTCACGCTTGAAGTCCCCTAATTTGTTACAATCAGGGGGGTGGCAATATGTCATATTGGGATGGGATATATATATATATATATATATATATATATATATATATATATATATATATATATATATATATATATATATATATATATATATAAAAGAAAATACTACATAACGTTTATAGGTGAAAATAAATAGTAATTTCGTCTATTTTCATCACCATCTAAAGTTCATCGTGCGGTTACGATTGTCTAGAAGTGTTTTATTTTTCATTTTTTTTCTACAAATCAGAATGACCTAAAATTTGGAGCGTATATTCATTAAAAATAGGGGAATCTTCGAAAAATATAAAAAAATATTTTACAATAAAAAATTAAACAAAATGCCCTTAAAACTTTTTAGGGGTATTTTGGTCAATTTTTTTCACGGATAATTTTTTTATATTTTTATTAGATGCGCCTCAGTAAGATGTACGTACTCTCCAAATTTCAGGTCATTCTGATTTATAGAAAAAAATACTACCGGATAATCGTGACCGCGAGATGAAACTTAGACGGTGATGAAGGTATGCGAAATTACTATTCATTTTCGCCTATATAGGAAGACTTTTCCATATATATATATGAAAAAGTTTATATAAGGTTGTAATCTTAAAATGTATAATTATATATATACCTCAAAAATCTATTGGAAATGTTGTTTTAATGTTGAAAAACCCTCTAATTGATCATCCCGACATTTAGATTTATGAATATTAAAAAACAAAAAAGTAATCGAGTCTTAGCAATAGTACATCTTGCAACACATTATCTAGACCTTCAATGTTCAAGATTTTCGTATGTTTTAATATTTACTTGATTTTAACGAGTTTTGGATTTAAAAGTTTCTGATCAGATATGAAAATAGATTTTAAAATAATCCTAATAACTTGTTACAACAAAATTACATGTTATGATAAAATTTGGAGGTACGCCTTAATTGGATTGTTTAAGGTTGCAACCTTATATAAACCACACCTATATATATATATATATATATATATATATATATATATATATATATATATATT
Organism: Amborella trichopoda; assembly: GCF_054954075.1. NCBI lineage: Eukaryota > Viridiplantae > Streptophyta > Magnoliopsida > Amborellales > Amborellaceae > Amborella > Amborella trichopoda. The sequence goes on from NC_142345.1 coordinate 581,613, forward strand.
AATGAAAAAATATACAATGATACCATTTATCTTTGTTATAAAGTGGTCACAATTAATTTTGACTATTGGATGTTAAATTAGGTGGCTAGATTTATTACATTGACCAAGCTCAATGTTTAAAAAAGAAAATTTCTCAAAGTTTGTGAAATATCAAAATTATCAGTTGTCACATCGGATGATTATAAGTAGTTGTGACCTCTTTGTATAAACGATAAATGGTCTCGTTGTATACAATCACTTTTATAATATATTCGAGAAAATTTAAGTGTGACACTAATAAGCGATAAGATGAGAGAGAGTAAACTCGAGTGGGCTGATCATGTATGGTGTGGACACAGTGCAGTACCTGTTAGGAGGTGCGAGTCAGTTCAAGTGAAAGGTTTGAAAAGGATTAAGGTTAGGCCCAAAAGGGCATAGTTAGAAGTAGTTCAGAAAGATATGGGGACTTATGATATCACTGAAAGTATAACATTTAATAGAACATAATAGCCAACTAAAATTCATATAGACGACCCCAATTAATTGGAAAAAAATTATGATAATGATGATATTTTATAATGTAGGGTTCACATTATTTAACTTATACAGTGATATTATATAATTTAGGGAAAATATCGTACAGACCCCTAATTCTCTGTCTTATTTCATGGTAAACCCTCATTTTATTTTTCTTTCAAGCACCATACCCCCTCATCTATTTTCTTCCACGTTTATTTACTTTTAGCTAACAAAACTAGTCCCAACAAATTATTTTTATTCCATCTCAATCCAAAAGTCTTTTAACCTTGTTTTGCACTTTTTTAAAAAACTTTTGGATTGAGATGGAATCAAACAATTTGTTGGGGTTAATTTTTGTAGCCAAAGTGAATAAACGTGGGAGAGAAGAGATGAGGGGTTACGGTAAAATACTTGAGGATTTTTTTATGCCGCTTGAAAGGAAAATAGAATGAAGGTCTATCGTGAAATAAGATGGGAAATTAAGGATCTGTACAGAATTTTCCCTATAATTTATATATTTTATACTTATATATATATCAGGCCTTCACATAATAGGCTCTAACTTGGATCCGATGTAGACCCAACATGTAAGGTCCAACACTTGGACCAGAACTCGGAGCTAGACTTGGTTCTCGTCGACCCACTTGATCAACAAGTTGACATGACCTGATTGCCACCCTAACACATACCTAGCCATCAAATTTTACATTGAGGTGGGTGATTATGTGTTTTTTGTACTTGCAATCTCTGTTATCATGATTGTACCGACCATCAAACTGGTGAAAGGTTTGATCTAATCAAAACTAGTTCAATTGACGATCGCATTGGTATGACCAGTTTTAAAAATATTTTAAAAATATAAATAATAATTTAAGATATATCATATGAAAAAAAAAAATTGGCCCATTTGTTTAGATGGTCAAAGCGGTTGAAACTAACCGGTCGCCCCTGGCCAAAATTGTTAAACATTAATTTTGATAAAAATGATTTTTGCCGTGGACCAAACCAACCAAAGCACCAATCAAACTTCTAGTTCAATTTGGTCTTGATAATTTTCCCTACAATCACTTTTTTTTTATATTGCAAAATAGTAATGTAATAAAATATGGCAGTTATTGATGACACATGCCAATAATTTGAAGCCCAAACGTCTATTTACAAGCATGGATAGCTAAGATGAACCGCTTTGTTTGCAGCATGGCCTCAAAAGAAAAAATAGCTTTTTGCAGAGTTTTTTTAGAGGGAAACTCTAGCTTGATAGTATCAGTTTTTTAAAATCCACTAATCTTCTTGGTTAGGATCGAACCGGTTCTAAGATAATATCAATTCCGGCCTAGTTTCCCCTTAAAACCTCCTTTTTATATATAAGTGTGGTTTGTATAGAGCCAAGGCTCTAAAAGATCAAAGTAGAGCCCACCTTCAAATAGTATTGAGAAATGTGGTTTCAATATTGAAAGTCTTTGTGATAGCCTTAAAATATATTTTCATATCTGATTATAAAATTGAAAACTTCCTAATTTTATAGATTGAGCAGATGTATGAAAACTTAAAAAACTTTAAAATTAATAGTAAAAAAATGCATTATAAGATGCAGTATTTTCAAAACTTGAAATCTATTTTTTTTTCATGTCTATACATCTTGATGTTGAGATGACCAATTTGAAGATATTTGGGCATCAAAACAACTTCTTCTAGTAAATTTTTTTGAGGTGGGCTCTAATTTGATTGTTTAGAGCCTCGGCGCTATATAACTTGTTTCCTTTATATATATACCCACCTCAAAATTTCACTAGAATAGGTTGTTTTGATGCCCAAATGTCCTCAAATTGATCATCTCGACATCAAGATGTATGGACATGAGAAAAAAAATAGATTTCAAGTTTTGGAAATGGCGCATCTTCTAGTACATTTTTAGACTATCAGTTTTTAAGATTTTCAAGTTTTCATAGATCTATTTCCAGTATTGGAACCACATCTCTCACACTATTTGAAGGTGCGCTTGACTTTGATTGTTTAGAGCCTCGACTCAATACAAACCGATCTAAATCCCATATATATTTTGTGGATCTAGACCCGATCCGATCCATTTTTCACCCTAAATAACAATAATAATCTTTATTATTTTAACATTTTTCCAATTAATTGGGATTGATTTCTCAACCCTAAATCCTAAATAATATGAAAGATAATATAAATAAGAAGCGATTAGAGAAGACCCAAAATTATTAATGCTTAATAAGCTTGATAAAAGATGGGTCTGATAACCAACATCAAACTCCTGGCTTGGGTTGGCACCTCTCACTTGGGTTTATGACCGTTAAAAGGGAGAGCGCAGCAGAGAGATAGAGCAGGCCCACTTCCCAAGAGACTCAAGAGAGAGAAGATGGCAGCAAGTTTAAAAAAAAGTAGAGAGAGAAAAAGTAGCAATAGAGAAAGAAGAAACAAAAACCAAAAGCTATTTTTTTTTTTTTTTTTCAACCCCCCATAAGAGAGATGGGTTTCTAAATCTTTCCTTCCTCTTGAACCAAAAGAATTATAAAAGAGAGGAAGAAAAGGATACTCCTCACTAGAGAGCTTGCCAAAAATTTGAAAATAATGGAATTTAATTTTTTTAAAAATATTATTTTTGTTTTTTCACTCTCTGGGGTGAATATGATTTTTTAATAATTTACAGAGACGACAGCCAGTACAAATGTACCATTCAGGCACCTAAATAATTGCCTCTAGAGTTTGCCCAGTTGGGAAGCTCACATCTAAAAGCCCCTCACTTTCTCACTCTTCCCATATTCTTTTTCTACACTCTACCTTTCTCTCTCCTCAGCTGTCTAATATTTCTCTAGATCACCCATCATTTGATGCTCATTCTTCATCTGTAGCTTTTTGCAGTCATGGCCTTCATCCTCTTACTCATCGCCATGGCTTCTTTCTCTGGTGAGCCTTTGAGCCATTATATTTTCAGCTTTATTGGTATTTTTTTACTGTAAATTTTTTTTGGGGTTCTTATGGTGAGTGGTTCTTGTTTTTTGAGCTCTAAATATTATGGGGTTTTTTGCATTTGATGGTACATATTCACTTGTTGGATTACATTGGTCCAATGGTTGGGGTTTTGATTATCTCATTGCTTCTATTTCTAGGAGTCCTTGGCCTAGAAAACTTTGTAGCAGAAAACTTTGTAGCAGCTTTGGATATGATATTACCTGTTAATTTGTTAATGCATTGGAGTGCAGCTACTTGGGTTTTAGGCTCTTGTTCTCTCATATGTTTTCAGGTTTTTTTTTTTATGAAAAAGGAGTTTTGTTTGGTTTCAAAATAGGAATTTTTAGTTGGAATATGCAATTCCTGACACTGATTATTGGGTTTTTGTTGCAAATATTGGGTAGGACTTAAAGTTGCCCCTTTTATCCAAAACAAAGCTTCCATCACAGGAAAATCTCTCTCTCTCTCTCTCTCTCTCTCTCTCTCTCTCTCTTTCTCTCTCCTTTGTGTGTGTTTCTTGTGATTTGTAAGAAAAGAAATGGTGGGGTTTGAAAATATCACTGTCTAGTTGGATTTGAGCTCTGAAATATCAGTTTTTGGGGTTCCTATTAGCATTTTGGTGGGAGATTTAGAAGCTGAAAGCTAGGGTTTTGGGCTATTAGATACAATCATCATTCTTCTTGCTGGTATATAAGAGTTGCCTAATTTTTAATATTGCTATTTGGAGTTTTGTTTAGCTATGATCTTACTCAAGTTACTTCAGCTTTCTTTTATTTTTAGGATAGGGATTTTGAATAAGCTTAGAATGGACTAAGTTTTTAGGGGAAAAAAAATAGTACTTTTTGGGATGATTTTTTTTGTTCAAATGATTATTTTGGGCACTTGGATTTCATTTGGGGCGATGATTCTAAAAGCTATTGAGTACTTGAAAGTTGAAATTCTTGATATAGCCAGTTTTTTTATGAGGTTAGAGAGCTAATCTTAGCAACCTCTTACTGGGTATTCATCTACTTTCTTTACTTTAAAAATAGGGTTAACCTTAGCAACCTCTATTATTTGCAAGAAGTTAATTAGCTGCAATTTTTGTCACTGAACTCTCTCTCTCTCTCTCTCTCTCTCTCCTTCTCTCTCTCTCTCACTCACACATGCACACATGCACACATGCACTGGTATGTGGTAGGAGACTAGGAACAATAGTCCAATTTTTTGTATTGGGGGTTTAGGGTTTAAATATTAGCGGATTGTTTTGGGATGAGATTATTTTGGGTTTGCAATCCCAAGTATTGGGGACTTGGGGTTTTTGTTAACCCACCCCTTTGATGTTTTACTTGTTTCAGTTTAATGTTAAAAAAAATAAGTAGCTGTTATTATCATTTATCCCTTTGATTGTAGCCTGATTATTGATCCCTTAATGTAGCATGATTATTTGTTGGCCATATTTGAGTTTGTGAAATGGGTTTCAGGGTTCTTCCATGACCAATCAGGATGTAACATGAATTTTTTGGTCTTCCATGTTATTGGTTTTCTTCTTATTGGGTCTGTAGGATAGGGTATGTTTTTTTGCTTGTGATAATAACCCCTGATAGTTATGCTTCTGAGACTAATTATTTGGATTTTGAAGCTTGATTGATTGGTAGTGCACAGATTGGCTACAAAGGTCTTGCATTTTGTTTTCCTCTCCAGTGTGCGACAAATCGGCCAGTCCAACTCGGAACCGGCCACTGGCCGAGATGGTTTTGGCCGGGTTAGGTGTCTGCCTGGTTATTTTATATATATATATATATATATATATATATATATATATATATAATGCTAAAAAATAAGGGATTTGTTTGTAATGTGTTTTTGAATGTTTTTTATTATTTTGGCAAAGGTTGGAATGTATTTTTGGCTACTAATACTTATTTTTATGTTTCATTCTTTTTTGGATTATTTCTTAAATACTCCTACGCACAAATCGATTTTTTAAAATCCTTTTTTTGCACTACTGTTCAACTTCATTTGGATGTGGTGTTTAATTATGCTTTAAATATATTTTCATATTTTTTAGAATGTTTTGTTTTCTTGTTTTTAGTTCTTTAACACTTTTTGGCCCGCCCAGGACATGACCGGTTAGGTCGGGTGAACCGGCTGGTTTCTGAGCTACTCGGACCGAGCCCTTGGTTGGTTTTTGGGTCTGGTTTGATTTGTTGAACATTGGTCCTCTCTCTCTCTCTCTCTCTCTCTGGTGCGCGCACACACAAATTGGGGGTGTGGAGTCTATCATAACTATTGTTCTCAAAAAAAAAGAAGAAAAGAGTATCATAACTATGAAATTATGGATATTCTGAAGTATTTCTCAGTTTGTCTCTCTGGAATTTATTTGTCCGAGACTTCTTAATGGCTCTATAAATACTTAAGTTTAAGAGACTCTATTTTTCTCTAAACGATATTCTCACTCTCTCTCTGGGGGTAAGTTGCATAAAAAGTAGATTTTGGGTTTTTTTTTTATAATTTTCCCTTTTATTTACTACTACTGGCATTTAATTTAAGTAGATTCTCTCTCTCTCTCTCTAGGTTCATCTTTCTATTGTTTCCTTGTAGCTCTTTATTGAGTTCTATTAGATCCCTAGAGTATGAAATGTTCAGTTTTATCCCTTCTGGCTTGTTAGGTTTTGATTGACTTATCCAAGATATCTGTGTGTATTGGGTATGCAGTTTTGGTTTTACTCTCTCTCTCTCTCTCTGTAGCTTTAGATTGACTTGTACTAGTTATGAATGGGTATGAGAATAGGGGTCTCTTTCTCTTTCTCTCTGTCTGTCTGTTTTTAAAATTGTTTGTTTTTGGCATATGAGCAGTTGCTGAAGCAGTATGGTGTGTGTCTAAGCCTGGTGTATCAGATCAAGCCCTGCAAAAATCACTGGACTATGCATGTGGTGCTGGAGCTGATTGCACTCCTATTCTTCAAAATGGCCCTTGCTATCAACCCAACTCTGTGGGTTCCCATGCCTCTTATGCTATGAATAGTTATTTCCAAAGGAAAAATGAGGCAGGAGGCTCTTGTGACTTCAGTGGAACTGCCACTACTACCTCTAATGATCCCAGTAAGCCTACTTTTTTCTCTCTCCTCTTGTTTTTATAACCATTTTCTCACTCCTGCTTTCTCTCTCTTCTTTCTATGGCTTCACTTACTGTCACTGTAGGAATACCAAAGAGGAGGATTGAGTTTTTTACTATTTTGTTCTTATTTTGCTATTTGCAGGCTTTGGTTCATGCACCTTTCCTGCAACACCCAGGTATGGTCGTGAAACCCCCCTCTTTCTCTCTAGAATTTTACTGTTGTGATTTGGCTTTGTTGGGCAATGTGACCTCTCTCATATATTATCAAGATTTTGGATTTTTTAATTTACTAACGTTTTTGGTGTTAGCCATTATTGTGATCTTCACTGATTTATGGGGCAATTTTTTCATGATGAGGTCCTTAGGTATCTCACTGTTTATGAGCTTTTTGGTGGGTAGTTTTCTATAATTCCTGTTACTAATTATGTTTAGTATCTGACTCTATATATGGTTGGGTCCAGCTCTTGGGTTTTTGTCATTTTTCTCTCTTCTAATGAGTGAGAGTTTCAATAATCCGGGTCGTATTCTCTTTTGAGAAAGTATAGTATGATTCTTCAGGGGCATAGTTTATTTCTACTCTCACGGGTAGAAGACCTATTTGGGAGGATTTTTTTCAATCTCATAAGTAATTAGCATTTAAGAATTACTAGATAATTGATCTGATAAAAACAAAATTGAAACTTGAGTTCGTACTCGCCATCTAAAAATTGGATGGTCTCTATTTAATCTTGATTTTATTTTTTTTCAAGTACATAGAGGGTATATTTAGGGAAATTCTTCATTGAGGTTAATCTATGGGTTGAAGAGGTTACATCCTCCGAATTTAGGTTCGGAAAATTAAGTCTAGGTCGGAAGGAGTAAATGGACATTCTACTCCCTCTCAAGTAGAATAACTTTTGGCTTCTCTTTTTTGTTGGGCTTTTAATCCTTGCCTTTTTATTACTCTCTCTCTCTCTCTCTTGAAAGTTTGGGTACTCTCTCTCTCTCTATCTCTATCTTTTGGGTACTACTGTGTCTTGTTTCAACTTTGGATTCTCCTCCTTTTTGAGTGTTGGATTTCAAGTTTGGTTGATGCCTCTCTCTCTCCTCAGTTTTTGTGGTCCATCTTTTGTGGACACCCCTTTCTCTCTCTTGTTTTTTTCCTATGTGAAAAACTTTTACCCCCCCCCATCTTTTGTGGACACCCCTTTCTCTCTCTTGTTTTTCCTATGTGAAAAACTTTTACCCCCTCCCATCTTTCTTTGTGATTAAAGGAGCTGGCATTCTCTCTGTTAAAAGACCATTTTGTCCCTTTGCCCATATACCCTCCAAATCTTGGTAGACGTTGATGGAGCAACCACCTTGCTGATATTTGGTCTTGCTAAGGACCATTTTACCGCTGCTACCTTACCTGGCAAAGACCATTTTGCCCATTAAAAGTTCACATGGATTGCTTTTTTTTTTTCCCCAAAATACCCATTTGCTCTTGATCCACTGCAGGGATCCCTTCCACCCATCTTTCCTTTTTATGGAAAGGAAAAAGTTTATATAAGGTTGCAACTTGCAACCTTGAAAATGTAGAAGTAAGGTGCTCCTCAAAATTCCATTGTAAAAAGTTGTTTTGATCTTGGAAAACTTTCTAAATGATCTATCTCGATATATGAATATGAAAAGAAAAAAAATGTTTTGAGTCTTAAAAATAGTGTATCTTGCAATACATTATCTGGGCTGTCCATTTTCCAGATTTTCTAAGTGTTTATAGATTTATTTGGTTTGGACTATTTTTGGAGTTTAAGATTTTATAATTAGAGATGAGAATAGATTTGTCAAGCCATGCGAGGAATTGTTTATGCCAAAATTATACTAACCTTATGCAAACGTTTTGCCCTTTGTGGAAATAGACCGTTTTGCCCGACTGGCAAATTTACCATTCCACACCCCAAGTGTCTCTCCAAAAACAAACCATTCATCCCACCAACCCCGAGAGCGATCGATCCGAGCTGTCCATCTCTCTCTCAAAGACTGTTTTTGATTGTGCAGTGCTGCAGGGGGGACCACAAGTACAACAACACCAGGAACAAGCACCACTCCATCAACCACCACAACCCCATCAACCACCACCACCACATCACCCAATTCTTTTACCCCCACAACTGGAGTAATTGGAGGTATTGGAGGTGGGGTGAACACAGGCCCAGGCCCGTCAATTAATGACATGAACTCTGTTAGCCCAAGGGCAAAGTTGGAATTTTCCATGGCAGGATTGTGGGCCCCAGCACTAGTGTACTGGGCCATGGCAAGAGGCTGAGTTAAGAGGTCTTGTTTACTTTTTGGGGTGGTGGACCCCACCATTATTGCTCACTGGAGAGAGAGAGATGCCATGACCACATGAATGGTGCTTTGAAAAACACTCCAAAAAGAGACATTCCTTAGAGGAATGCATGTTCTTTTTCTTTCTTTCTTTTTCATTTCTTTTCATTTGGGTCCTTTTGTAAGAGGAGTTCTTGATTCCTGTGGGTGCTGGCTTGGCAGCATGTGTATGGTGGTTGCAAGAATCTAATCTCTCTCTGCTGTTTATCTTTCTTTTTGGGGGGTTTTGTTTAATGTAATGATGTTGTATGGTTAGCAAAGTGGGCTGGGAGATCAGGCATTAATATTAGTATTTAATGAGAATTTAGTACTTCTTCTGAGATAAATTTATTTTCGCCTTTTTCTTTATAAATTTGATTATTATTTTGTTGCAGTATTTTGTCTTGTCTCTTATGTGAGGGGTCTATTGAAAAGGTTGGCTAATATTTCTGTCATTTTTTGTCTTCTACTTTTGTTTTACTTTTATATGCTTTTTACCCATTACATGTGCATGGGTGAGTTGTGCGGATCAAATTGTGTTTTGTATTCATCTTATTCTTCAACTGCCCAATCATGTCTCTATTTATCCTGCAATAGAATTGGACTTATCGGCTACCCAACATTATGTTATCATAGCAAAGCTACATCTGCTTGTTTCATAATGCTTTTAGCATTTGGTTTGTATTGAGGTGAGCACTGGCCTCTCTCTCTCTCTCTCCCTCTCGTGGCATTATGTCCATGTGCATGTTATCCTTTTTCTGTATTCCAACTCTGGCAGACCAAGCAAGGATTCCATGGCCACGGTGGATTTGTATTCCTCCCCCCTGGGGGTGGAGAGAGAGAGAGAGAGAGAGAGAGAGAGAGAGAGACCATTAGAGTGGTGGAGCTGTGAAGAGAATGAGAATGACATGTTAGCTAGAACAGGACACAAAATGTGGTAATGAAATTGATAAACAGGGGAGATGAAAGTGGGGCTTATTTTTCTTAATTATTAATTTGCATGAGTTCTAACATTTTTTCTTGTGCACCTTGGTCTAGCACACCTCTTCGCTAAATTTTAGCTCAAAAGGGTTTCTAAAAAATTACAAGTGAAAAGATTTTTATATACACTGGTCATTGGAAGTGCTCTAATTGAATATGAGCTGTTGGTTTACACTTTTCAATATGCCGGCATGCAGACATTCGTTATTACCGTATATATAGCTACATACACAGAGAATACACACACACATGGCCGGACCTGGTCAGTATGGATTTGGACCCAGGTCAGGTTAACCCGACTTTTATCATCCCTATTTTGAGAGAGAGAGAGAGAGAGAGAGAGAGAGAGAGATTCCAATAGTAAATGGGCTTGTGGACAGAATGGGATATTTGTGGAACAGTTACAGAGGAATCTAGCTCATAAAGTATGCATCATAGACAAATCTCAAATAACTCTATGCATGCAAGTGCAAGCACAGTCTATTTTCATTTCACATTGAGAGAGCATCCCTCAGTTTCTTTAACGAAATCCATGATAAGCTTAGCTGCCTGACTTGGCTTCTCCACGTGAGGAATGTGGCCACAATTGGACATTAGATAAAGAACAGATTCTTGTATTTCATCATGCAATGTCTGCAAAAATTGACACTTGGTTAGAGATTTTATCCAACTCGACCATCTTTAGTGAGAAATGCTGCTGTTTCCTTCTGAGCATTTCTTATTGGAATCCATCAGACCCATGAACCTCTCTCTCTCTCTCTGTATGTAGGAGGAGTGAACTCACCTGTGCAAGCTTGCTGCTGATAATATTGTCCTTCTCCCCCCAAATAATAAGAGTCCTCTGTTTCAGCTGTGGGATAAGACTGTTGCATAAGCATTAGCAATCCAAAGTGAAATGTAAAAAGTATTAAGAATTCTAAGGGTAATGTATCTCCTTCCTTCTCCAACTGCTTCTCCTATCCAAGATTTCTTTCTGCTGTAAAGGCCCAGAACCCCACCTTCTCTCTATACATCCAAGTTGGGGACTTTTTGGAAAGAGAATCAAAGAACAGAGAAAGAGAGAGAGAGAGAGAGAGAGAGAGAGAGAGAGAGAGAGAGAGAGTGATGCTTCTTTGCCTCACCATGATGTATAGTTCCCACATGCACTATTTGACCATGAGAACAAAAGCTTAGATACTTTTAATCTAGAACTCAATCCCACACAGAGTTGAGCAATGCAGAAAAAGTACACTTTATCCAAAAAGAAAACATGGATGAGAAACTATGGGCAATCAACTTTCCCTTCCCTTGCCAAACAAAAGAAGGAAAAAGAAAGAAGACAAATATTATAAAAGGAAAAATGATTTTTGAATGTTCAAGAACTATAAACAAGTCTATACAAACATAAAATACTTGGAAGATTCTATGCTCCCATAGGTGCAAATTGTATATTTGCTCCCTTGGATAAAGCCCTAGCAAGGAATTATTTTCTGGACCCTAAATTGTGGAGATGTGACCTACTCAACCTAATGACCGGCCTAAAAGAAATTCCATAATGCACTCTACAAGTGAGTGGAAGACAAATTACACCCTAGGATTGAGCACAAAAATTTTCAAAGTCAAATCTAGTCATATAAGAGCTCAAAATCTTTTTTTTTTTTTTTTTCAAAATTATCCATCTAGTGATTCTAAAGTGGATCCCTATTTTCATATCAAGAAAATCTTTTTGAGTTGGCCTTTTGCCCAAGGCAGCAAAAGTACAACTTCCTCAATGTGCTCCCGTGGGAGCATAATACACTCTTTCTGTAAGACAAATCTAAGAGTCTTAAAAAGAATAAAAAGGAACAAGGTTTACTGGTCACATATATAGAAGAACATAGGCAAGTTTGAAATGATAGACATAAGTGTAATAAATAAAAAGATTGGGCCCACTAGTACATCTGGTAAAGAGCCTAGGATATACAAGTCCTCCAGATTACATGAAAGCCATTATCACGAGGCTCATCACCAACCAATCAATCGTTAAATGGTGATAGTGAGGGGGTGTAACCCACCATTGGAGTCGCACCATGTTCTGCCAGGTCCCACTTTACCTCCATCATGGATAGGATGTTGGTGATCCTCATGACTACGGAATTCAAAATGAACTTTCCATGGTCATAAAAAAAATATAGTATATTCCCCCAACGTCTAACGGCTCTATCTTTAATTTAGCTGATGGGCGGTCATATTTCCTAATATACAGACCAAAAGGAAAATAAAAAACAAAATCTATCCATAACTTTAGAGTCAAATTGAAAGATTCTTTCCATAAGAAATACAATTTAGAAGGAATATTAAGTATATACCAAAATACAATGGAGTATATTATACAGTACTCCGAAGGGGCATGCACCTTCCTCATAATAGACTTTGCAGATTACCATAGTGCTGGATTGGGGCACTTGGGTCGGTGGTTAAGGAGGTAAGACTGCAATTTAATATCAATGGTTCCAATGCCAGTGTTTACCAACCCAAAATAGAGATTAACTGTAGTGTTACCCACTGGGAACTCACCCTGCTACAGTTAATCTCCACTGTCATAATTCGGAAAAGTTGATGGATGCCCCTTTGGAGTACCTTGTAAAATTCTCCATTGAATTGTGGTATCTTTTGCACAAAATAAATAAATAAATAGACTACCTGCTTTATCTGGGCAACAACATTGTAGCCCCCACTAAGCATAAAATCAAGGGTTGCCTCTTTCCACCAAGGAAAGAGGCAGTGTAGGCAACCGATCTAAAATAGAGAAAAAAAATCAATGAACGAAAAAGGAAAGTTAGTGATGTAGGTTGTCCAATAGATGGAACTTGAAATTAAATGTGATCTTGATGGGCAGTTGAAGTATACATGCAATCTGGTTTCATTTTGTAAGAGCAAATGAAGCTATAGATATCAATGCTATACTAACAAAATCATAAATGGAGTATAAAATCCGTGTGTTTATTCATTTATTCATTTATATTGAGTATACACAGACGGGTTTAGAATGGAAGAGCCACAGCTTCTGAAACATGCTGAGAAAATATTATCCCCAATTAGCCATAAAATCACCTGTCAAGGGCTGCCCTCAACTTTATCTCATGAAGCTTATAGAGTGTTTTTTTTTAATTTTATTTTAAATTTTTTGAGGCAAATGAATATTACTTGCATAATTAGTTTCTCAGTCATTTAACATGTAGTAGATGACTAATAGATCAATGTATTATTTTTGGGAAATTACATATAATGCCCTACATTAAAGTTTCTACAGAAAGGATTCCCTCCACTAGTTTTGTTATTACACCCAATACCTTGTCATTGGTTTTAGGCCATTTTATATAAAAATGTCCCTCACAACCAAAACGCATAAAAATTAGTTTAAAGCCCGTTTATGGTCTTACTTTTTTCCCAAGGTCAGTGCGGAACTAACCTCGGTTCATAAAACATAAAACATAAAAAACACTTTAAACTAATTTTCACGTGTTTGACTGTGAGACACATTTTTGTCTAAACTGTTCCAACAAATTCACCATTGGGGGTTCGATGCAAAGGAAAACACTATCAAAGTATTGGGCATACCAACAAAATTAGTGGGGATTCTATGTGTAGAAACTTTAGTATATGAGGGTTTATGTCAATTTCCCTCTTTTTGTTAGAAGTTTGAGGAATATGGCATCCCTTTCATCTTTTTCCATAATTTTCATGACCGTGTATAGTTTTCTCCATGGTCCCCTAGAGTCAATGGGTCTGAAGTTGTCGCACCCTAAGTTTTATGACACTAAAATTCCCGAGATGTGACAGTCTATTAAAAAAAAAAAAAATTGTTTGTGGTAGAGAGGCTAGGATTCAAATTTGTTTTGTTCTTTAAGAATAGACTGTCCCATCTCAAGAATTTTAGTGTTATAAAACTTGGGGTGTGACACAAGAGCTGGTGGAGTCCATTCAAAATTTTGGGCATTCAAACTATGCTCTAGCCTATGAAACTCTTTCATGGCCTAACTTCAACGTTATGTGATTTAAGTTTAAAAATTCAGCCACTATACCTATCACAAAAAAGAGTCAGGTATTATGATCCAGTGAATTAATTCGAAGGTTGATGTACTATTCGCTTTGCAATGGTCGAGTAAGTATGGTGAACATATGGTGAAAGCATTATAAAAGCATACAGAGTGCAAGCTAGAACCAATTTCTTCACTTTGATCGTTAGGTGCAGTTCTTTGAAATGAGAGAAGAACTCCACTTACTCTAGTCCAGTCCAAGAGAGAGGACCATGGTACTTTCTTAAAAATCAATGAATTTGCATATAGCCGCAAGGGGGTGCTCTTCAATATGGAAACCTGATGCAAGACTTAGAAAAAATTAACCACAAAATTAACAACGTGAGATCAATTTTCATTTAAGGTAAGATGACAATAAATGTCCCCGATGGAAAGGTAGGGAAACATCAAAATTTTCTTTCACGATAGTGAAGCATCCTAGAAGATTGTGCATACAAGACACATCTATAATGATAACAAAGCACCAAAAATAAAGCAACTAACCGCAGCATATGCTACCATCCTTGGTAGCTTGATCAAATGTCCTACGCCTTCTGCATAAACACTCGCATCTATCAACACCAAATTTGAGACCTGTGCGAATGCAAAAATTTCAGCAACTCCGGAAAAGCATGCCATGAATGGAATATGACAGAAAGATCACTTTTACCAGTTCAAAGGTAAAAAACATTTCCATGTCATAATGGGAGTTAAACCCTATTTACAGGAAGCACTTCTTGATAAAAATAAGGAACCTGTTTTGGTGTAAGGCACAAAAAATTTCAAAGGAATGGAGAACAATTATATATTTCAAGATATAAATAGATATCTAGTATATAAATACACGCACCCACGATTGGTTACAAAAAAATCAATCATCAATGGAAGAAAAATGGAAAAAAATAGTTGGCTAAGGAAGCAAGGCAACGTTTATGTTACATGTGCCGCATTAAAATGGAATGGCCACAAACAGTACAATAGGCGCATGATGCATGTTACTCACAGCTTCTGGATGGTTAATGGCAAAGTCAATTGCAACAGCAGCTCCAAGGCTTGGGCCCACTAGAACCATGGGTCTTTTAATATATGACTTCCAAAACTGCATTATAGAGTTTCAAAGTTCAAACTAATTAAGCTTATTGAATGCCCAAAGGCAACCATTGATGAATGATGACACCATATGATAAATAATGATCCATTGAACCCCCCTCCCCCAAGTCCAAGTCCAAGTCCATGAGAGAGAAAAACAAAAAACAAATTGAATCAGTGAAATAAGATCATGTGACACAATTATTTCCATGCTGCTATGCTAATTGGATTGATAGTCTAATCTAAGACTGAATGTAAAATACCAAGTTGTCCACTGGAAATCACTAACAGAATGCTGGAAAACGATAATTACTACAGAAGCCAAGCATTCATAACTTTCAAAATGTGCTAGCTGGGCATGAAATATGGATGTAACAATACGTCATTATATGAGCTACATAGAGACTTCAATAGTTTCTTAGGATCCCCCACTCTCATTACATTAATAGCCATCATGAGTAACATGATATGGTATGGAGTATATCGTTAGCACAGATTTGGCCTTAAAACACCAACACATCCATACCAAGCCATCTTTTAGAATTTGTGTTTTGCAAACATTCATCTAATGTGCAAATAAGCAGTTTTGCTCATCAGAGTGAAGCCCTCAGAACTACTGAGAGAAAGTTGATTTGAGACCTTGAGCACTGTTCATAAAACCAACCGGGTCAACCAGGTTACTTGGAACCAGCCACTGGCCGTGGCCGGTTTTGGCCGTCTAGGGTGGTCAGCTAGTTGACCACCCTAACTTAAAAACAATTTAAAAAAATCCAAAAAAAAATAAGAACTTCGTTTGCAATAAGTTTTTTAATGTTTTCTATTGTTTTGGACAGATTGGGTAGTATTTTGGACAAATATTTATTTTTACATTTTCCCATCGTTTTTGGATTATTTCTAAAATGCCATGGGCACAGTGATTTATTAAAATCCATTTTTTCACTACTTTAATCGCATTTGGGTGTATTTGTTTAATTATAATTTAAACAAACTTTTCATATTTTTTGGGATTTTTTGAGATTTGTTTTAGATTTGCTTTTTACCCTTTTTAGCCCTGTTGGGACCTGCCCCGTTAGGACCTGTTACTAGGACTGGTTCCAGGTTACTCGGACCTGGCCAATGGCCGGGTTCCAAGTCTGGCTAGTGCAATCGAACATGTCCTCAAGCAAGAGCCACTAAGGTTAAGCCCAAGACTTTGATTGTATGTTGGATCATTTCTTAAGGCTTGCCCAATCAGCACTCAACCTTGCTCCCCAGTATGAAGCATTTTTGTAAGACATGGGGACAATTATTTTGGTACCTGCGGTTCCTTAAAATCTTAGGGGTAGGGGGATTGGGTTGTTTTGTCTTTTGGGCAGGTGTATAGATTGAGGTTGTTGCCTCCTCCTCCATCTGAGGAATTCATTTCAAGATTACAAGTGTTGTGCTCCTATTCCCGCTGTGTCTTCAAAGTGCAGGGATTGTTAAGGACAGCTTAAAGAATTTTGACATTCTCTTGGGTTTGTTCAGGTCTGTTTCAGCAGCTAATCTCTTAACTTGCGCATCATTTGGACCACTACACAAAAAAAAGTCACTTCTGATGGAGATTTTCCCTGTTGCAACCCTAAGGGCCAAATGGGATGGCCAAAACAAAAAATTTTCAGCGGGACCTTCTCAAGTTTAGATTCAACTTGTGGTCAGGTTCAGAATTATGATGACTTCTTGCAGTCTTGCTCACAAGAAGCTCCAATGGAATTTAAGTAGACACAAAATTATTCAAAAAAGATCGCATGTTTTAAAATTCAAGTAGCAAATTTAAGATGGGGATGATTATGAAGGCAACTTGATGAGCTTAGATGCACCGCTACCAAGTAAGATATTTATGAGCGAAGCGTAGTCACAAAAAACTAGAACTTGATGCAAATTGAAACAGACAGTAAAACCAATCACTGTAAGGTATAAATCCAACCTCTAGGATGCTAGAGGCATAGCATGATGAACCCAAAATATTTAAAAGGTAGCCATAATACACACGACATTCCCAAACAAGGAGGCTGCATCAAGTCTCCAAAGTTTCAAGAATTGGTATGTTTGGAGTTTCACTCTTGTGACTGAGAGGTTTCCCATTAAACCCTACAAGTCATTGCTTTTAATTTTTATGTTTTATTTTTTATTGAGACTATATATGTCACTGTAGTAAGCACGAGAGAAATTTGTAAACAAAATCAATGGTGCTTATTTTCTTAGAATTCTGATGCCATATAAAATGCCAACCTCTATTGCAATGTAAATATTACTATCGAAATGGGTTTAGCATAATGTAGCACAATAAATGGAACAAGAAAGAGAAAACCTTAGGGTAAGTGTTGGCAATAGAACAGATATAAGTAAACCAAGATACCTGATATAAATGTTCGCGCTTTGATGCCACGTTGCACGATGGCAACTTTTCTGTTACAAGCAAACCAACAAACAAGATAATCCATGATCTAAATGATAATATTTCAACCACCAAGGTCTGTCAGAAGACTTGTCCTACTTTATCATCTCAACATTTCAATTTTGCCTTCCAAACTCTAATTTTAGCAAGTTACGTTATAAGAAGCAAAGAATATAATCCCAACAAAGATGTAAAAGGATGTACCTAAATCAGAGAAGCCCCAGCCAAGGATGTCCACCGCCCATGTCTCAAAGAGAGCATCCTCTAGCAGAGGATAAGCATATCTCCACTCTAAGCAAGAGCTGAAGAGTCCAAAAAATAATATGGTTGAATTGTAAAAAACAGAGGAATTGTTGGGGGGGGGGGGGGGGGAGCAAAAGACAGAAAAGGGAATTCAATCATTATGGGCACTTACCTATCAAAACCATGGAGCAAAACAATTGGACTACTTTCTTTCTTCAAATATGGCTTTACACAGCTACTCATAATACAATGCTCTGTGAAGCTAGTCTAAAACACGCAATAATTCAAGAATTCAATTAAAAAACACCATAAAATATTCAACTCACCTAGGAACAACCAATAACATTATAATAAAATAAAAACTAAACTACCCACAAAGAGGCTAGGAAAAACGAAAAACCCAACAATGTTACTCTCTATTTTTGCAAAGAAAACCAGTCCTTTGACACCACAATCTCTGTTATCCAGCATATATTCTCTTGTAATAAGGTTTCACATAATAACCATAAACTTTAATACCAATCCATCTTCAAACTGCACAGAAATTACACAAATAGCTATTTTCTTCACCATCATATAGCAAAATGCACTGCATTCTCTGAAAATTCATGTATATGCAAAAAACAATAGAAACTGAGAAGATTACAAGAATCCATATTTCATACATAGAAATTATGCAGTGTATAAAATGCATACTATCCTTTTCTTATCGTAAAATACATAGGCAATGGAAGATGCTCATGTACAAAGGCTGCCAATGCATGAATGGAGCTAATGAATTGTAATTGAAAGGAAAAAAGGAAGAACATGAAAGCTAAGGAGTTGTATAAAAAGTACACAGCATGCGAATGTAAACATGTAAAAAGTCTTGAACCTTAACCGGGAGCCTGACTATTCTCTTGGCCATTTTTATGGCAGCTGAGTCTCTAATGGTTTGAACTTCTTTGGGGAGAAATGTGGGGAAATCAAGCCCCTCCTGCCATGAATTTTGGCAGTTCATTACTCTTGGAGGTAACCGAAGTGAAACAAACATCCTGAAACTGAAAACCTCTCTCTCTCTCTCTCTCTCTCTCTGTATGTTACACAGAGTGAGAGAAAGGTTGCTACTGATTTAAGTTAAAGAGAGAGTATCAAGGAATGGAGAGAGAGAGAGGAGAGAAAGAGGGGATATCAAGCAGAGAAATGGAAGCAAGCCAGAGAGAGCAGTTTTTTTTAAAATAAAATAAAATAAAGAAGTTAGCGTTTACAAATAAACCCCAACAACACGCTTTTGTCCAATCAGGCCAATCCAACATTTTCTCTCATTTTTTTTATCAAAGGAAACTTTCTCAGCGAAAACCCCTAAATATAAAAAGCATTTTTTTTTTGACAAAACTACCCTTTCCGTACAAAAAAAATTATTTTTGGCCGGACATTTACGTGGCATATGTACAATACAAAAAGCCATATGGGCTACCGGACTGCCATGAAACCATTGCCGAACCTCGTTAAACTAAAAAACATGTGAGATCACATGCATTCTCTGTCGGATTGCATTGTGTCGAAGAAAAATGTATCGAATCACTTGTTTAATTTGCCGGACCGCACTTTGTCTAAAAAAAAAAGTGCCGGAGCATGTGCCTGTTCTGTCAGACCGCACTTTTATCCCGATATAGCAGTGCCGAACCGCACTTTTGTCTAAAAAAAAAAGTGTCGGAGCATGTGCCTGTTTTGTGGGACCACAGTTTTATCTCGAAACAGCAGTGCCGAACCGCACTTTTGTCTAGAAAAAAAGCGCCAGAGCATGTGCCTGTTTTGTGGGACCGCACTCTTATCCTGAAATAGCAGTGCCGAACCGCACTTTTATCTAGAAAAAAAAGTGTCGGAGCATGTGCCTGTTATGTGACCGCACTTTTATCCCGAAACAATAGTGCCCGAATCGCTTATTCAATTTGCCGGATCACGGTTTTGACAAGAACGAAAGTGTTGGACCGCATGTCCGTTCTGCCAAATGGCAATTTTGACCATAACTAAAAGTATCGAACCACTAGTTTTGATTACCGAACCGCAATTTTAACTATAGTTTTGACTAAATGAGAGAAAGAGGAGAAAAAAACACAAGTAAAAGGGTTAGGATAGTTTTGTCTTTTTTTTGTTTTTGTATTTGTATTGGGGGGTATTTGTTAAGCTAAGCTCTCTTTGGGGTATAAAATGAGAGAAACAGTTTGGCTTGGGGGTAAGTCGGATAAGACGTGTTCCCTTGGTTTTTTTCAATTTTCCCTCTAATAAAAAAGCCGAATTTCTTCATTCTCGTGGTTTATATACGACCATATCAAACATATGCTCTTGAGGCTCATCGCAGTTGGCATGGTACGGTTAATTACTGGCAGTTGGCATGCGGACGCCTAGGTCGGTTTCAAGGTGCTTTCTTTTTCAAATTTTATCACTGTACTTGATTTTGATGTAAAATGTTATTAGGGTTATCTCCAAATCTATTTTTATATTTAATTATAAAATTTTAAATTAAAAAAATAATTAAAATCAAGTAAGTTTATAAACATATAAACTTGAAAATAGATTGTGTAGATAATATGTTGTAAAATGTACTGGCTTAAATTTTTTTTATTTTTTTAGTCATATATCTCGATAATGAGATGATCAACCAAAATGCTTTTCAATATTAAAACTATTTTTTTCCGATGGATTTTCTTAAAAAGGAGCATTACTAATTCTACATTATAAAGTTGCGTTCTTATATAAACTTTTTTCTTAATTAAAGGGAGACAACGCAATAAATCCAATTTCACGCTCAACTCTGTCGGCATGACCATCCGATCCCTCCAATTTCTACATGAAAAAGAAACTTCAATAATTGATGCTGTTACATCTTAGAGAGAAAAACACACACTATTTCTTCCTTGGATTAATTAATGTTATTGCATCTTAGAGAGAGAGAGATTTTGAGTATTCTTCATAGGACAAAACCAAAACCATACTCTCATTTTTTATTTTTTTAAAAAAAGGTGACGTTGTTACCTCTTGGAGAGATAGATTGAGTATCAAGGAATGGAAGAGAGAGAGAGTGAGGGGGTTACCAAGGAGAGAAATGGACGCAAGAGAAAGAGCAGTTCTTTTAAACAATAAAATAAACTTCAAATGCAAAATTACAAATAATTTTAAAAAATATACTTTTTATGCAACTTACCGCAATCTATTTTTTTCCCTCATTTCTTTTTCCAAAATATATTTGTTAGCAAATACCCCCCTAATGCAAAGGTATATTTTTTTGCCCCTTTTTATAAAAAATTTAATTTTGGTCGGACATACATTAACGTAGACATATGTATAGTACCAAACATGGGTTGTGAGACTGTCATGAACCCATTGTTGGATCTCATTTAATTAAAATATATGCCGGATCGCGTTCATTCTCGTTGGGTTGGGAATAAATTGAATTGGAAGTGTATCCTTGTTGTTCTTTTTTTTTTTTATAAAAAAAAGCCAAAATTTTTCATTCTCATGATATCTATACGACCACATCAAAAATATGATCTTGAGGCTCACCACAGCACGATTAATTAAAGGGGCGGCGACGCAGTGAATCCGTCAAAGGAAACCGAAGCAATCGCACGCTCTACTCTATCTACATGACCATCCGATCATTTATTGGACGATAAAAACCTTATGACCACGTAATTGATGTGATGAAATGGATGGTACTCATGGGGTACTTTCACAAGTCAGATTCTCATGGTTTTTTTGGCATGTACTGTTACTGCAGACATCTTCACATTGATCTCGTGCCCTCCAATTTACATGGAAAAGAAACTTCAATAATTGATGCTCTTACATCTTAGACAGAGAAAAAAAAACACACACTCTTGTTCCCTTCGACTAATTAGTGTTCTTGTATGATGAAGAGATTCCTCACATGATGAATTAACACACACTCTTGCTTCCTTGGATTAATTAATGTTATTGCATCCTAGAGAGAGAGAGAAATTTCCATTATTCTTTATTGGACAAAACCATACTCCGTTTTTTTTTTAAAAAAAATCGGTGATGTTACATCTTGGAGAGATATTGAGTATTTCTTAACAGCATTTATGCATTTGTATTGGTAAAAAAGTTTTATGATCCTCTATTTCATTTTATCTCGATGACAAATTTGTTTGGAGAAGTTAGATCATGAAAATAGGGATATTGGTATTCTATTTTGTTTATTTACAAGAAAAGTTTTTCTCTCTCTCCTTATTTTGCCTCATTTCACCTACCCTTTTGACCGATGATGATTCTGAAAAAATAGATAAATAAATTGTTTCATTTACTTGGGATATTCATTTAATGATCTGCACCATTTTGGTGCTACCATCATTCTTTTGGCTACCTAGGATTTTGAACAGAAAGATAAGAGATACAGCATTCCAAAAATATAATAAGGGACAAAATAGATGTGGCATCACATTTTATGGTACAATGGGAACAAAGAGATGATACCAATTATAAAAATTATGGTCATCAATTGTCATCGACAGAAAATTATAAAAAACCCTAATACCACATTTTTATGTAACTTACCCCAACTGAATTTTTTTTCTCTCTTTTTTTCTCAATACAAACTTTTGATGAAAATATCTGTAAGGAAAAAAGTTCATTTTTTTTGACAGAAATGCCCTTCTTGTACATAAAAATCATTTTGGCCAGGTTTGACGTTGATTTTTAAACCCCAGTAGCATATTGTTGGAGCGCACCATCACATTATCATAGCACACAAGTGCCGGACTACCCTAAAACAACTATCAGACCAGAACTGAGTACTGTCGGGCCGCCCTTTATACAGTGCCAAAGTCACCAAATCCAATAACACAGGACTGCTGTCGGACTGTCCTTTGCAACTGTCAGACCGCACTTTATACAACGTCGAAGCCCTACTGCCAGACTAGACTTTACACAGTGTCGGAGCCCTACTGTCATACCACACTTTACACGATGCCGCAACACTACTACTGAACCGCACTTATACAGAGAGGATAGTTTAGGTAGTTTTTTATTTTTTTTATTTTGTTGGGGGTATTTACATAGAAAGTGTATTTTGAGGAAAAATAAAGTGAGAAAAAAAAGTTAGGTTATAAGATAAATTATATAAAAAGTATAATATGGGGTTTTTTATAATTTTCAAAAAAATATAAATTCCAAATAGGCCATAGATATTGGACAGTTCTTTATTGGTAGCATGTGGTGATGCACCTGTACATGTACCACAAATACTTTTTTTTCTTGGAATGTTGCCGGTAAGTTTGTATTAATATAAGGAGACAAACAATTGAAAAGAGGATAAATAAGCAAAGAATCCCTATTTAAAAGAAAGACGCTCCAAAACGCAAATAATCATTAAACCTCAAAGACCTATCTATCTACCGACAAGCTTAGAGGCCTCAATCACCACTTGAAGCAAGCATGGCTTATTTCTTTCTGATCCTTAAGCCCAAGCCCATTAATTCAATACCACTCCAAGCACCATCCCTTAAAAAAAAACACACTTGTTTGGGTCGGCCCGACACCCAAACAACGCCCAGATAGCTAAGTTTGGTGGCAGCATTTAGAGGGAAACCAACAACCAAAATAGGGTTCAAACGACGGGTGCGGTTTTTATAAGGTTGCAATTTTAAACAATTCAATTAAGACGCATTTTAAAATTTTATCATATAATTTTGTTTTAATATATTTTTAGTATTATCTTAAAATCTATTTTCATATTTAATTAAAAAATTTAAAATTTTTAAAAAGGTTAAAATAAAGTAGATCTATAAATATAAATATATGAAAATCTTGAAACTGAACGGACTAAATAATGTGTTGCAAGATGCGCTATTTTTAATACCCAAAAACTTTTTTTTTTTTTTATTATTAAAACTTCCTTTTTTTTTTATTTATATTCATACATGTCAATGAATGATTAGAAGGTTTTTTCAACATTGAAACTAACATTTCCGATGGATTTTTGAGGTGCAGTTCCAACCCTATATAAACTTTTCCCTTAAAAGATAGGGCAAAAGAGGAGAAGGTGGGAGTGTAGCAACAAAGAGAATGAGGTTAGAAATGGAGATCTTACTCCTAAAAGGAGCACAATCCTCACTTCGGCTACCATTTTTTTTTGAACTTTTATCGTGGACAAAAAAACTGTCGTGTGTGCTGTGAGCACCTGCTGCCATTTTTAGTGCACCTTGTGGTTTTGTACACTTTGTATTTCACGAGTCAACCAGTTTCAAAGTAAAGAAGAGAGAGAGAGAAAGAGAGCGTCACTCTCGCTGCAAGAGCAAGAATGCTCAGAACAATACACAGAACATGTAGGCGCTGCCTCCCCACCGTCCCCTTCTCCACTCTATCTCATCCCCTTTTCATAGAAAATACCAAGAAGGAAGACCAACACGAGGACCCTTTCTCTCTCATGAAAGCAGACCCAATTGAGTTATGCTCCCAACTTTGGGTCTCTTCCTTCTCCAATCCCAACAAAACCCTCTCAAATCTCACTGGTTTTCTTAGGAAATTCGATCTCTGGATCCTCGCATATCAGAGGGCTCATGCTGATGAAGTGGGTTCATTCCCGCCTCGCAATGCCATCCATTTTTCCACCCTTAAAGACCTTCTTTCTCTAAGAAACGCTGTTTTGCACTCACAGTATTTGTGGGGCATGAAAATCCGCCATGTATATATTCAATCACCCAGGGAGAGAGAACTGATGAGACCCATTTCAAGGAGAAGGCTAAAGCTGTTGTTGGACTCTGATAAGACCCCATTTCAAGATAGTATTGTTCAAGAAGTTTTGCATATGATCTTGGAACCATTCTTTGAGCCTAGATTTTCTCAGAAATCGTATGCTTTTAGACCAGGCCGAAATGCTCATACCGTTATAAGAGTCATTAGGAGTAATTTTGCAGGATATTTGTGGTTTTTGAAAGGGGATTTGAGCTCTGTTTTCAATAGAATTGAGATAGATGCTTTGGTGGATTGTTTGACAAAGGCGGTTAAGGATCGAAAAGTGATAAGCCTGATAAGATCTGCATTAAAAACTCCTGTTAAAACTGTGAATGAAGAGGATGATAGTAAAAAGTCAAGTATAAGGAAGAAGAGAGAGAAGAAGAAGAAGAAGAAGAAGAAAGGTACAAGTAAGAAGATATTGGATGAGAATGAGCCAAAACCCGACCCTTACTGGTTAAGGACCTTCTTTGGCTTTGCGCCAGAGGAGGCAGCCAAGGTACCCACATGGGGTCATTGTGGAATTCTTGGCCCATTGATTGCTAATATATGTCTCAATGAATTGGATTTCTGGATGGAAAACAAAATTTCGTGTTATTTTCAACCTTCAAGGTGTGATTCTATTTGGAAGAATTCGATAGAGGATGGTAGCCATAATCCTTCATGGCCAGAGTTTGTTCCCACCAGTGGCCCTGAGAAAACAAAGAAAATGGACTATATTCGATATGGGGCGCACATATTAATTGGTATCAGGGGCCCTAGAGAAGATGCCTTAGAAATTAGGAAGCAAATAATGGAATTTTGTGAGAAGGTTTATGGGGTAATGATCGATAACTCGAGCTTAGAAATTGAACATATAACCAGGGGAATTCAATTCTTGGATCACATAATATGTCAAAGAGTAATATACCCCACACTTAGGTATACATCCACTGGTGGGAAGGTTGTTAGTGAGAAAGGGGTTGGTACTTTGTTATCTGTCACTGCAAGCTTACCACAATGTATACGTCAGTTTCGCAAACTTGAATTCGTCAAGGGAGATAGAGACCCCGAGCCATTGCCTTGTACTCCTATGCTCTATGCGAGCCAAGCCCACACCAATTCTCAAATGAATAAGTTTCTTGAAACCATGGCAGATTGGTATCGTTATGCTGATAATCGCAAGAAAGTGGTGGGTTTTTGTGCTTATGTCATTCGAAGCTCTCTAGCCAAGCTTTATGCTGCAAGGTACAGGCTGAGGTCTCGTGCAAAGGTTTACAAGCTTGCTTCTCGAGATCTCAGCCGTCCATTGAAAGAGACAAGTGGAGAGGCTCCAGAATATACTGATCTCTTGAGGATGGGACTTGTGGATGCCATTGATGGTGTTCAGTTTGTTCACATGTCATCGATACCCACTTGTGATTACACCCCATTTCCTACGAATTGGATTCCAGATCATGAGCGTTTGTTACATGAATATACAATGTTACAGAGCCCTAAATACTTTTGTCACTTGCGTAGATCAATAAAACAGCAGGGCGTAAGAGTGCCCCAAGAAGACCTAGCTAGACTTGTTTGGGAGTGGAAGGTTAAAGCGACTCTAAGTGGACAAAGCTCGAAAGTTGGTAAACAATCTCCTGAAATTTCTGAGGTAGTTGACATATGCCGAAGTGGGATTAACCATTTAGATGATTCTTCTTGTGGGTGAGATGGAGTCTGATTTTGTTTGAGAATGCTAGAATAGACCATTTAAATATTCCATTGGGCAGAAGATCGTCAATATTTATGGAAAAAAAGGCATTGGAAAGAAGGAGCTCATAGTATTTATTAAAGGAAAAGCATTGGAAAGGAGGAGCTTATTTTAGCATCTGTGGAAGCAAGCCATGGAAGGCTGGTTATATGATGTGAACAAGTGTTTATTTGGTGCTGATTCATTTAGTTGTAACAAAGTAAATAACATACAACATATGATTGTTATTGCCCCTTCTCTTTCTTTGATCAACATGTTTTATAATTTTAAACAGATTTTGTTTTTTCTTTTCCCTTATGGATATTAGTATAAGCCAAAAGGAGATTTGCTTATCCAAATTGCACGCAAGTTTTAATAATATGGCATAAATTAGTAGGGCTATGCTTATTTATGTCTGTTCATAGTCATTGTAGTCGTTGCTCAAGGATATCTTTTGTTATTTTCTATTTTATGCTGCTCAGGTGTTACCACACATGTTATCAACAGATACTCTCATCATGTTTTTCATGAGTTGCTCATCTCTCCAGTTGCCATACCTAGTGGAAACTGGGTTGCTATTTAATATGTCAAGTTTGCTGCTAAAGAATGCATATTATCCAGGATACAAAACATTCCATTAGCAATTAATAGAAGGTTAATGTTTCACTTTGCTCATTATACCCTAACACATGGGTTTATTTCACCGTTCACCGTTATATATTGAATCTAAATTTTCTTTTCCAAGTAGAGTGTTCCTTGTGTCAGGCAAACAGCTGAGTTATACTAGCATTGGACCTAATGAAATGCTTCCCTTCCCAGGGCTTCTTTGATAACTATGCTCTCTTGATCTAGCTGATAGGCGTGCATAGCCTAAAATTGAAGTGATTGATTAATGAGCCAAAAGGTAGTTGTTAAAGGGTAGCGTAACGAAGGACCGATCATTGAGAGGCTTGTCAGTCTTTCTAGGGTGTAGCGGTAGCCAATTAGACTGTACTCTCTAAGACTCCAGTGCATGTTTTATTTAGTAGCCATGTGTAGAGATTTGGACAATTCATCTCTGGTTTATGAGGATGATAACCTTTGTTTTACATGGTAAAGCATACCCTATAGTAATCTATGGTTGCCTTTTGTTACGATTCGTTGCGTTCTATTTTTTATATTCGTGCTCTGGTTAATTCATTTATTTTGAGGGCCTTTACATTTATTTATATTATTTTATGTAGGGCTATGCTTATTTATGTCTGTTCATAGTCATTGTAGTCTTTACTCAAGGATATCTTTTGTTAGTTTCTATTTTATGCTGCTCAGGTGTTACCACACATGTTATCAACAGATACTCTCATCATGTTTTTCATGAGTTGCTCATCTCTCCAGTTGCCATACCTAGTGGAAACTGGGTTGCTATTTAATATGTCAAGTTTGCTGCTAAAGAATGCATATTATCCAGGATACAAAACATTCAATTAGCAATTAATAGAAGGTTAATATTTCACTTTGCTCATTATGCCCTAACACATGGGTTTATTTCACCGTTCGCCATTATATATTGAATCTAAATTTTCATTTCCAAGTACAGTGTTTCTTGTGTCAGGCAAACAGGTGAGTTATACTAGCATTGGACCTAATGAAATGCTTCCCTTCCCAGGGCTTCTTTGATAACTATGCTCTCTTGATCTAGCTGATAGGCTTGCATAGCCTAAAATTGAATTGATTGATTAATGAGCCAAAAGGTAGTTGTTAAAGGGTAGCGTAACGAAGGACCGATCATTGAGAGGCTTGTCAGTCTTTCTAGGGTGTAGCAGTAGCCAATTAGACTGTACTCTCTAAGACTCCAGTGCATGTTTTATTTAGTAGCCATGTGTAGAGATTTGGACAATTCATCTCTGGTTTATGAGGATGATAACCTTTTGTTTTACATGGTAAAGCATACCCTATAGTAATCTATGGTTGCCTTTTGTTACGATTCGTTGCGTTCTATTTTTTATATTCGTGCTCTGGTTAATTCATTTATTTTGAGGGCATTTACATTTATTTATATTATTTTATGTAGGGCTACGCTTATTTATGTCTGTTCATAGTCATTGTAGTCTTTACTCAAGGATATCTTTTGTTAGTTTCTATTTTATGCTGCTCAGGTGTTACCACACATGTTATCAACAGATACTCTCATCATGTTTTTCATGAGTTGCTCATCTCTCCAGTTGCCATACCTAGTGGAAACTGGGTTGCTATTTAATATGTCAAGTTTGCTGCTAAAGAATGCATATTATCCAGGATACAAAACATTCAATTAGCAATTAATAGAAGGTTAATATTTCACTTTGCTCATTATGCCCTAACACATGGGTTTATTTCACCGTTCACCATTATATATTGAATCTAAATTTTCATTTCCAAGTACAGTGTTTCTTGTGTCAGGCAAACAGGTGAGTTATACTAGCATTGGACCTAATGAAATGCTTCCCTTCCCAGGGCTTCTTTGATAACTATGCTCTCTTGATCTAGCTGATAGGCGTGCATAGCCTAAAATTGAATTGATTGATTAATGAGCCAAAAGGTAGTTGTTAAAGGGTAGCGTAACGAAGGACCGATCATTGAGAGGCGTGTCAGTCTTTCTAGGGTGTAGCGGTAGCCAATTAGACTGTACTCTCTAAGGCTCCAGTGCATGTTTTATTTAGTAGCCATGTGTAGAGATTTGGACAATTCATCTCTAGTTTATGAGGATGATAACCTTTTGTTTTACATGGTAAAGCATACCCTATAGTGATCTATGGTTGCCTTTTGTTACGATTCGTTGCGTTCTATTTTTTATATTCGTGCTCTAGTTAATTCATTTATTTTGAGGGCATTTACATTTATTTATATTATTTTATGTAGCATAACAATGGGTCGAGAATGGGGTTGGGGTTGGGGTCGTGGTGGTAGCACCTCCTAAGCCCCAGCTAAGGTCTAGGCTTCTACTCTCACCTAACATATTGAGAAACAACTAACTTATTCAAGAACAGGTAGGGGCTCGTTATCCCCTCTGAATCCCCCCCCCAAAAAAAATGCATGGGGGCAGGAGTGATAGACATATGCTTGAGACTTTAAATGGTATTCTTGTTCAGATGTATATCAGTCTTGTATTGCGTGTATGTATTTTCCTAATTACCTTTGAATAGTATTCTTGTTAAGATATATATCAGTCTTGTGTTGAGTCTGTGTATTTTCTAATTGTACATGCGTATTTATGTACTTTGTACAAACTAGCCATCTGTTCTTATGGAATTAATCAATTAGGATTCTGTCTAAGTTTCTATTATTCTATCATGGAATCATAGCTGGGTTAATGGACATCATTGCATTCAGTGATCAAGCTGGTTCTCAAAGTCAAGTGAAGCACTTATGATTATGATGTCAAATTGAAGATTTCAGTCCTGTATATGGGCCAGATCCTATATGACCAATATAAGGGTTAACTTTCTGAGGTATATCGTTAACATGGCTAACATTGTTCCACATAATAGCATTGAACAAAAATTGTTTATCAGTTTGAAATTTCATCTCTATGGTATTTCTATCGCTATAAATGTAGAAAAGATGGAATGGGGGACTTGAACTGATATTCAAAGGGGAATTGCCATTTCAGCATATATTTTATTTGAGGATTGCTATGCTAGTTCAAAGCTTAATGATGGTTAATTTTGTTGGAGATGAAAGGTCAAGTTTGATGATGTGGAAATATAAATAATTTTGTAATAATAAAGTGAAATCTAGGATGTTCGTTATAGTTTGAATTTTGTAATTTACATGAAAAGTAATAAAGTTGGAGAAGTTGGCAAAGAGAAATAAAATTACAAATTTGATGGCAATTTCTCCAATCACTTTTGGTCAATGTGGAATCAATGTGATGTCGACGATTATCATACTGAAGACCTGTAATATCTAGGGCAGGAGCAATCATTAAATAGAAGAACAAAGCAAGAATTTGAATGGAAATCGAGGAAGTTACCTACAATTTTTGTGATTTATGAATCTCTTTGAGAAATAATGGAGGTAAGAGGCTGTTTAACATCTTCATTAAATGCTAATTTGGGTTATGCGTTTTGACCTAGAACAGTGCTTTGGGCTGTTGCACTTAAGCAGTGAGAGCCATTCGAGATACTGGTAAATGTCCCTTTTATGGTATATTTGATGGGATTTTGCCTCTCTCTTTGTTTGTGCTGAAGCCACCAGGCATGTTCCATACTCCACAACACTCGTTGCTCTTCGAGATGAATTAGAATATTCTTTACAGTGTTTCAAAAAGCAGTCTGCCCAGCGGGTAGGTGGTCCATGGGGCTTGGGAGCATCACTTAGGCCTAGGTACCAAAAAGAGGCGGAAAACTGGGTGCCTACCTAAGCGCCCAGGAACCGGGCACCGGGCGGTCGCCTAGGGACTCGCCCCTCTCAAAGGCAGAAAAGCCACTCGGTAGAGGCATTCAGGGACTCGCCCCGCCCAGAGGCAGAAAAGCCACTACGTAGGGGCATTTTGTGTCATTTGTTTTTTATACTAAAGGACCAAAAATGTGGGTTTTAAGTTCATTTGAAACCTAAAACTCATTAGAGCCCATTTTAGAGTGAGAAAACCCCCAAAAAATTAGTTTTTGGTGATTTCTCTAATATCGAAGGGTTTTTCAAAGTTATGATAAATTGATCAAAACATCACCCATTGATATTAGATTTAATTTTTATGTTTTATAAATCTATTGGAGGGTTTTTAGAATATTTTAAGTCCTTAGAAGCATCTTTGATGTGGAAGTTTGGAGATTGAACAATCAAAGTAAGTGATTGTTGTTTATTGCTTGTATAAGTTGTAGGGGATCTCATAGGAGTAGTGATCCCGGTTGGAAATATGGCTACAACCCAGATCGTAATGCTAAAAATTGTATAAGATGCATGTTTTGGGAAAAGGATACAAAAGGGGGCCATACTCCGGTTCAAGAAACATATTGCCAGTATCAGGGGGGATGTTGTCCTGATGTTGTTAAAGAAGAAATAACCAATTTTTTTAGTAAGGTAAAAATGAAAAAAGGTGAGAGACATAAGGCTGCTTTTTTTATTGCTACATGGTTTTATGAGGCGAACATTCTTTTCAATTCCTCTCGCCTAAGCAGCTTCTATGCCTTGGTAGAGGCAATTGGCCAATTTAGGCTTGAGATGAAACCCCAACCCCATATGAGCTTTCAGAGCCTCTTTCGAAAAAAGCGGTATCACAAGGATGCTATAGAAGTTTAGAAGGATGCATGGGCTCAGTATGAAATTTCTATTATGATTGATGTTTGGAGTGAGAAGAGAAGAAGTAAGATGAATTTGCTTGTGAATTGTCATTTAGGGACTGTTTTTTTTTTATGTCTATTGATGTATCTGATTATATCCATGATGCCCATTACATATTCCAAGTTATTGATAAGGGAATCAAGGAGGTTGGGGAGCATCTTGTTTTACAGTTTGTCATAGACAATGCTGCTCCTAATGTTGCTGCTGCTAATTTGTTCACAGACAATGTTGCTCCTAATGTTGCTGCTGCTAATTTGTTGCGCAAAGATTATCCTAAAATCTTTTATACACCATGTGCAGCACATTGTATAGACCTCATGCCTGAGGCTCTTGGCGGTTTAGCCGAGATATTAGGTATAGTGAAGAAGGCAAAGTCAATTACGAATTTCACTTATAGCCATCATGTCACCCTTAGCATGATGCGTAGATTTACAAAGAAAAAAGAGATTGTGAGGCTTGGGTCACGAGATTTGTGACCTGGTACTTATGTCTAGATAACATACATTTGAGAAGAGTGGAATTGAGGTAGATGTTTACCTCGGATGACTGGAGAGCATGCATGTGGTTCAAGGATCAGGTTGGGAAGAGGGTGAGCGATATTATATTTTCTAAAGCTTTTTGACGAGGGATGAAGGGCGCTCTTAATGTATTTTTTCTTCTTGTCAAAGTCCTTCGCATGGTTGATAGTGACAATACTTCTATAGGCTACATATATGAGGCTATGGAGAAATGCAAGAGAGAGAGAGAGCCCAAAATTTTGATGATGATGAGAACTGTTATAAGCTTGTTCAGGAGATTATTGATGAGAAGTGGGATAAGCAGCTACATCGGCCATTGCACGCAGCTGGTTATTATTTGAACCCAACTTTTTTTTTATGTTGACAATGATATACACACAAATGACTGGATTTAATAAGTGTGTAGATGTGTTAGTCCCTGATTCGGATATGTGCTGATGAGCTGATAAAGTGGAAGTGCTCATTAAAGTCTTTTGGGAGTCCAATGGTGATGAGGCAAATGATCAAAATTGATCCAGGTAGTAATAATATTCTTAAGTTCATCAAGTTCAAGTAATCAAGTTTCGTTTTTATAATTCTATTATTTATTTATTGTATATCTTTGCCACCAATTGGTGGAGCCAACATTGGTGTAGTTCTCTAAATTTACAAAAGTTGGCCATTCAAATATTAAAGCTAACCACTTCCTCGTCTGATTGTGAGCACAATTGGAGTACTTTTGAAGGAGTAAGGATAATTTGTATAATTGTATTAGTAATTTAGTACTTTAGTAATTAGTTTTGATTGTATTGTGGTATTATTATTAGATATTTAATCATTTTAATTATTTAATATTTATATGAATTGGTTTCATTTGATTTTGTTAGCTTCTTGCAAAGAAAAGAAACATGCTTGAATCCAAGAGGCTCGATGACCTAGTCTATGTCAAGTATAATTGATTCTTGAAGGATAGGTTTGCTAAGAGAGATTGGATAGATCCCTTAGATCAAAAAATATGGACAATACTATGGAGTGGTTGGTTGATGATGATGAGGTCGAAGGGCATGAAGGATTGACATGAGACATGGTCATGGATGCTTCAAGGACATCAGTCGCTCCTAGGGCTACTAGATCTTCTGTACAGAGGATGAGGGTGGAGGAAGAAGAGGCAAATTCAGAAGAGACGGAGGAGGATGACCAATATGTCGAGGAGGGTGACGACTCCGATGCATATGATGCAAATGCAACCGACCCTACTTTTTCTGATGATGAATGATGATTAAACTTTGAACATTGATTGAAGATTCTTTTGAGTCTTCAAGTATTACTTTCATTTTTGTTTTATTCTTCTTGGTTTTGTATCGTGGATAGTAGATTTGTAGCTCCACTGGTTTGGTATTGGGTAACTTTGGTTTG
This sequence comes from Amborella trichopoda, assembly GCF_054954075.1. NCBI lineage: Eukaryota > Viridiplantae > Streptophyta > Magnoliopsida > Amborellales > Amborellaceae > Amborella > Amborella trichopoda. The sequence continues at coordinate 614,935 of NC_142345.1, forward strand.
GTAATTTGGTTGGTAAATTTCAAGTGTTCATTGGATATGGACCGACTTATGGTTATATGTATGGAGTGTGTGCTAATGTGTAGTATACTTTTGAATTTTGATGTGTCTTAAATACCTAATTCTTATATTTTATACAATATATATACTGTTAGAGACTATAGAGTCCTTTTTTGTTTCAATTGGGCTGCTCAAGTTTTGGGCGCCCACCTAGGCGCTGTGTGTTTTGGAACCCCCAGGCTGCCTAGGATCCACCTAGCGCTTTTTGAAACACTGATTCTTTATGTCATTGCAGCTATAGAGGGTTTTCCTTGAATCTGCCAAGTGCAGAGCCTATTATTGCACAACCATGCTAAGGTATCTTACTCAACGCATTATGCTTTTGTTTTTAAATTTGGCTCTACTATTTGAAATACTTACTCAGAGACTCAAAGCAGAATGAACAATGCATTTAGACTGGATATGTAACACAATATTTGGATTTGGAGGTGATCCAGAATCAACATCAGAGCCAGCCCAATCTAGAATGCAGTAGGAGAGAATAGTGTCACCAAATATGAGAATGAACAAGTAAGTAGCTAAACAACTGCGCAAAGCATAATGCTTGATGCATTTAGTCACATCCGAGTGAGCGTGTATGAATTGATGCATGAACTAATCAGCTTGGTGGATTGATTAGCATCATATTTATAAGCATGATGAGCCTTAATGTGTCTATAGCCAATATGCAAAATGATGCTTGAACATGGAACTTCTCTATGTGCTACATGTACATAGGACATGGCAAGCAATAAGCATGACAAAGAGGTGCAGGACACTGTGTTCCAGTGCCAAATAGTTAAAACTATTTTGTGTACTATCATATATAGGAGCTTCTTTAGCTTCCCTAGTTGACATCATTCTAAATTCGGTCATATGGAAAAATTAGGTCCAAGGACTTTTACATACTAGTTCATTCAAAGTACACATGATTGACTGAATGGACTATAGTCTTTGGATGCCAAATGATCCTAGAAACTCTACCAGAAACTGATGTGAGATTTTTTGTTAACGTCATAGTGTGGACCTGGTCACTATGTATAAAATCTGGCTCCCAGCTCCTTCCATAGGTCCACAATCACATGATGGAGAATAGACATCATCATCATCAGAGTTATTTGGGGTTGGCTACACCAATTCTATTTCGCCTTTCAATATTCATGATAAGATGTGGTAAAGTTTTACACTGGCTGCCCTACCTAACACAACCCTCCTCCTTTATCCGGGCTTGGGACCGGCATGACTGGCTTCGGACCGACAATGGTGGAGTTATAGTGGAAAATAAACATAAAAAGGAAAATGAGAAACCCTTCCGAGTGGCTAATAGATCAATTCTTTGGCAGCCAATGTACCAAAAATGCAATGGGTACAAACAGATTGCCACAAGTTGTGGGACTCAAGTATGAGTGACTGGCAGAGTCGTGGCATCACCATAGATGACCTTTAAAATTATATATGGATTAAGATCAGGAAACACAAATGGGTCTTTTGCTAACTAGAAAAATACACCCAAATCAGGAAACATAGACTCAACATTGTCATATGAATTGAAAGAGACCACAGATCAAGATCTGGGCTTGGGTTTAATTAGTTAATGTGTTTGATTATTGCTACACCTACACTAAATCCTGTTTAAATCCTACTGCTGTAACTTCTAAATAAATGGACATCTCAAATCATGAGTCCGCTCCTGATTCTTTGATACGAGTGGATGAGGCAATGTTTAGCATTGTGGACCTCTCTACATAGATATGAAGGGGCTTAAGAGAGAGAAGTCCTCTTAAAAGCGTCGATGTAATTGGACAAATATTAAGGCTCCATTGGATAGCATCATTCGCCCAAAATCTATTATTAGTTCACCACATTCACTAATGTTTGATATGCTCTATTTTAATGTTCATAATTTTATATAATATAAGATTTCATTTTCTGAAGATAGGTGTAATGATTTTGATGATTTATTTTCAGTTACTAAAGTCACTTTCATTTGCCATGAAATGGAACATGGAAACGTTTAATCAATTCAGTAGAACTACCTGATTTGGGGATAAAATTTTTATTGAAAGGTCATTCATTTTTTTTTTTTAAAAAACAATTTTTTTGGCATCCCAAGTCTTTGTCAAAGATTAATGCTCATTTGAAATGGTAAGTTTTCTCTAGCTGCCATATGAACATTGTTATTTTGGTTGAGTTTCTTAAGGTGCAATTGTAACAACATATATTGACTAAGACTGGTAGTATCATTAGGATGAAAATGAGTAGAAGAGAAATATTTAAACAATTCTGCATAGTTTACATCCATTAAAAGGTTGATTAGTCAATTTATCATGATTATTTTATATTTGTGACACAATAATAAAATGCAAAGTATGGCTTTTGGCCTTTCAGAATGTTAATGTTTTTTATTCCTGATTTGACATAATAAGAGAAAAGCATGTCGTTATTTAGTAAACTGCTTATATATCGAAAGATAATAAAAGAATATTTGACCTTTTCTGTCTCTCTTGAACCAATGTTCCAAAATTAACCCATCTGGATGGGGAATTGTTGAACACATGCCAATTATGAGTGGGAATGGGCTGGTTCATTATTGTATATTATATGATGGTCCACATTAAATCACATAAGTTAAAAAGTATATCTGACTAGTTCTTGGGGTCCCGTAGTAAGTTTTTAGGGTTCGACCCCTGGCCCAACCTCTTTTTGACCTTTTGAACTAGCTCTTTTTTTTTTTTATAAATCCAGGCTAAAGGGCTCAGTGTAAATAAAAAAAGTGTTGCAATAGGAGCAATCAAACCTGCATCATTTTTTTTTTATGTTGTTAACATTGTATAGATGGAATTAGGATTACAAAAACATACGAAAACAAAGGCAAGCCAAAAGTCACCAAGAGAAGTGACAACTGGATGCAACTAGCAAAAGAAAACAAAAAGGGGTGACACGTGCGGACAGAAAGGAAAAAAGAAAAACAACCAAAAGAGAAGGGAAGAGGATAAAAGGCAGCAGTTGATCCGTTATCGTGGTGGTAGGGAAGAGACAGCTCCCAGTTTCGCTAGCTCATCTGCGACGTGGTTGGCTGCCCTCCAAGTATACGTCCATGAGACTAGAATACACCTGAAAAGGTCAAAAATCTTATCAAAGAATGCCCGGAGTCTCCATGGAGGTGTGGAGGTGCTAGAGCCCCAAGAGATGACTTTCTGAGAATCCCCTTCTACTAGGAGAGAGACAAGGAGTCGTAGCATCTGAGTCCTTCGAGGAGGGCTCAGGTTTCCGCCTCTTTAGAGTCAGCAACCCCTATTGGAAGTGAGTAGGCCAATAAGGTGATGCCCTCGGAATTTTTAAAAATTCCTCCAAAGCCAGTTGAGCTTGGATTTCTTAGAGAGGAGCCATCGAAATTGAGTTTGATGGTACCCCTCTCGGGAGGGCCTCCATTGTGCCGGGCGTGGTACCCTCTTCGGTTGGCGGACGAGGATATTGATCTAGTTAGTTCGGAAGTCGACTACCCGTATGAGTTTGAAGTGTTTGTTGTTTGTGCTCCAGAATATGACCGAGCCTTGAATCGTGTCCTTGGTCTTATGCAAGGGGAGACATGACACCTTGGAAGATCCTGTTGTTGCGTTCCTTCTAGATGGTCCAGAGGGTTTCAACTACTGTAGCTTTCTAAAGTAAGGTCCCTCGATTGAGGCCAGGGGAGGAAAACCGAGAGATTGTAGAAGTGTGTGACGCTTTCTTGAGTTATCCATTCCCAATGGAACCAGTGGAGTATAAATGCCCAAATAGAGGCTGCGAATGGGCATTGAATGAACAGATGGTCGATGGTCTCCTCTGCCGCTGGGCACATCACACATCAATTTGGTGTTGGGGTGCCCTTGCCTGAATTTGGTCAATGGTGAGTATTCTACCCCCCAAGGTTAGCCAGTTGAAGAACTGGATTATAGGGGGGAAAAGTGAATTCCAAGCTTTAGGAATGGAGTGGTGACAAGTGACAGTCTCGGTGGGAGATCTAGACAAAGTGCGGAAGAGGGAGCTCACCTAGAAGACCCCTGAGGATGAAGGTGACCAAAAGATGTGATCCTTCCCTCTGGGTAGAGTGGGGGAGGAGGATGACATAGAAGAGAGTTCTAGGAAGGTCTGTACTTTAGATTTGCAAAGAGGTCGGCGTAGGTCAGGATTCCAAGCTCTCGGGGAGGACCAAACCTCCATAGGGCATGATGCCACCATCATCGCCCTTATCCCCAAGATAGAAGGAGCAAATGTTTATCATTTTAGAAAGTAAAAGATACACTGGCCATTATGCTCGTCTTTATTGAGTGATTAGAAATGCAAATTTAGAGTAGACTTAGGTGGGTTGGCCATATGTGGCACCGACCAAGTGCAGTACCTGTTAGAAGGTACGAGTTAGTGCAAGTGGAAGGGCTGAAAAGGACAAGGGTAAGGCCCAAAAGGACGTGGTTGGAAGTAGTCCAAAAAGATATGGGGACTTATGGCCTCACTGAGGGTATGACCTTTAATAGAGCAGAATGGTGGAGCAAGATTTGTGTAGCCGACCCCAATTAATTGGAAAAAGGCTATGATGATAATGATGATACAAATGTTTATTTGTTTCTCACCCCTCCCCCTCCCCCCTCTCTCTCTCTCTCTCTCTCTCTCTCTCTCTCTCGCTCTCTCGTGGACCGCCATTATAGATCATAATCAATGGGTGAATGATCTACCCCATTGATCCCTTTTTTGAAACACTGGTTCGAGCATTAGCAGTCTCCAATTTCATTTCTTCTTTTGGGTAAAGTACAAAGGGATTTTACATTCAGGGCATGTTTGTTTAGAGGAAGGTTCTTCTCTAAAAAAGAACGTTCCCCATTACTGTACCACTTCCGCATTTTATGTACATGGAGTGCTACAGTCAAAGGAACTCAAACCTTTGTCATTAAGTTCGCCTTTCTCTTTAAAATGGGGAATGTTTAACTTCCGTGGGGAACCATGGAAGATAAACATTCAGAACATTTGCGTGATAAATTTGTCCCAACAAGGCTCCCCCTTCTTTCGTTCGAGCCCTAGTCTCGTGCGAAACCCTAGCCACCCTAGCCTCCCTTTTTCCTCCCTCGTGCGAAACCCTAACCAGGTACGTCTCCCCCTTCTCTCTCTCTCTCTCATCTGCTCTCTCACTTCCTCTTTGCCTTTGCTCTCTCTCTCTCTCTCTTTCTCTTCTCTAAACCTCCCAAACTCTTCTCTCTCATCTCATCTGCTCTCTCTGTCATCTCCTCATGCCCCAATAAACTTCTACATTTCAGGCTCTCTATATGTAAAGTTGTTGGTTTACTCGTTAGCTGAATGAATACATAATCAAAAACAAATTTCAGCGCCGAAATGAAAACCTAACGAGCATTTTAGCAGCACGTTGGTAGCTCTATGGTTCTTCAGGTTCATCCATTGGCATTGGGGTCGAGCGCCTCCTTTTTCTGCTTATTGGTCTTATTCTTATCATTACTATTGAGGTAATTAAGCCACCTCCTCACTTTTTTTTTATTTGTGCGAATTGGAATTAAATGCTATCAAATTTTCATTCTAGTTCTAGGGCAAATCAGAATTCTTTTCCCACTCTGTTATTGTCTCTCAATCAATTACTTTGATTTCCATTTCTATTCCTATATAAGTTTCTAGTTGCCAAAATTTATAAAGGGCTACTATGTTTGTTCAGTTTTTTATTTTTTTCAATTTGTCCTCCTTATTTTGTTGTGTTGGTTTTTATAAATTCATGTCAGATTGCAGGCTGTCGTAATTGATGCACAACAGTTGAAAGTTTTTTATTTCTTAACTTCTGTGATATTATTTTAAAATTCCTTTCTTAGTTATAAATAGGTTGTTCTGGTTATATGTGTGTTTAATGGAATATAATTCATATATTTAGTTTTTTCTTTCTTTTTTTAATTTTCCCCTTTTTCTTTTATTTTTCCTCTGTTCTGAAGTGCTTGGCTCTTTACTATGAAATGGAAAGAACTATTATATAACCTGAGACAAAACCTGAATGATTTCATTTTAGGCAATGTTTTGCTTCTCTCATTCTTGGTTCACGATTGATTTTGACCTTGTCTTTTCCTTCTTTTTTTTTCTTTTTCCTTTTTGTTTTTGTTTGTTTTGTGAGTGTGCACATGTGCATGTGCATGTGCGTATGTGTGTGTGAAGCATGGGATCAAAGGTTTGAATCCTGCATAGGATTAAAGGTTTGAATCCTGCATAGGATTAAAGGTTTGAATCCTAGCTCACCCACTCAAATGAAAAGGCAAAACCTTATTTTTTTAAAGGTAAAGGTGAAAAATTTTCTTGATCGTTCACGCCAATTTACCAATAGAACCCATTTTGCTTCTGTTTTTTCTATGAAAGATAGTGGCTGGCCTTTTCTTTCCTTGGATAATCAAATTATGTGCATGTCTTGTACTTTGGGACTGCATAGATTTTTGTTGTAAAGTGTCTTAAATTGGGTCCCATAAACAAATGCTCGCACACATCAATGAAGACCCTCCCATTTGCCCTAAATCAAGCACAAATAACTTGTTGAGGATTCATTGAGCCTTATTCAAACTTCTTTTGCTTCTTAATGTGGTCAAATTCCATAGATAAAGGGACCATTTCCTTACTCTATTTTGTACCTGCATCATTGGGCTCACTTACTCTTAGTCCATTATGCTTTTTATTTTTCACAAAATATGCTGAATACACATATTTCAGCAATCCTACCTTTTTATTGAAAGACATGTTATGTGATAACCATGTAGAATCCCATCTGTAAAAGTGCCTCATCAGTTGCACTTCCCTTGTAAATGGATGAGACAGTACCCTACACCATCTCATCTAGTTGCTCAAGTAAATGCTTCTTATCTCAGGCATACATTTTTAGATGCATCAATACACCCCATGAATAATACCTTTGTGATTCAATCATCAACAAACTCATCTATGCTTTTACTTTGGTGACTTGGCAAGGCAACCTTATAAGCCTTCTATAGCTCCTACATATTTTTTCTCTACTCTCCTTGGTCAAGTAGTTAACTGATAATTCTAGAAGATACCTGGAGCTTCATTGCTGCCGCAGTTCATACCCTTTATCTAGGTATTAAATGGTTTTGGGAGTGGCATTATCATTGCTCTCTCACCTTTTATATGATAGTTGGGAGTTTCTTACTTGGATTTTGGGTTAGCTAATAGATTATGGGATCAACAGTCATAGCTATCTCATCATCTCATATATGCATTTTCTATGGTTCTTTATGTCTAGAAAAGCTTTAATGGCATATGGTCTATAGGCTTTGCTGGATCAAGGAATGAATTATGTTGGAAACTGCATTATCTTATCCTGTCCACAATCAACCCCTTCTCTCTGAAGATTATGCTATTTTTTTTTTTTAATATCTTATCTTGACAAGGTTGTTTCCTTTGGTAGGGATGCCACTTCTCGCAACATCATCTCGCCAGAGGGCAAACGAATTCCATACATCATATATGTCAAAGGTGGATTGGTTGTTCATTCCTTACCCAAAGTAGGTGGGACAGGGAGTGAGTTAGCAGGAGAAGCTTGAAGTAAATAGGGCCCATAGGTGCCTCCCTGCCGATTTAAGGGAAATAAAAATTGATGAGTGAATTAGTAGGAGAAGCTTGAACTAAGTAGGGCCCATAGGTGCCTTTATGCCGATGTAAGGGAAATAAAAATTGATGAGTGAATTAGCAGGAGAAGCTTGAAGTAAGCAGGGCCCATATGTGCCTCCCTGCCGATTTAAGGGAAATAAAAATTGATGTTTCTTATGTGCAAGTTTAAATTCATGATACCATTTTATCCCCAAATTTCTTGTGTGCGTAGTTTGAGTTTAATGTGAATCTTTTCTCTATTGCCTTTGACCCCTACATGTGTTTTGTTGCTATGAATATCTTGTTTGACCCCTGGCTGCACTTTGATGTATATGTTACTATGGCATTCTTTCGTTAATTATGGAAAAAAATAAATGAGGAAAGAGGCATCCACTGAATCTTATGCATTGCTCATTAGTAATGTGGATCCTTATTTGATGTTTCCTAAACATCGGCAATATGATTTCCTAGTATGCTCTTGTTTTTGTCAGGGACTATGCGGACTTCTCTTCTCTTTTGGGTTTCACTATTAGTATTTTTTCCTTGATAGAATTCATGGAATGAGAGGTGAAGTTTGGTGAATGCAGGGAAATATGAGAAGACAAAATCAATATGCAAGCTCTGCTGTCAATCCAATGGTAGTCGCTCAAATGCAATACATGGCTGCTCAGAATGCATCATGGTAGGGTTATGAATCCTTATTCTGGCAAGCCAGATGGATCACCCTTGGATGAAGAATAAAAGTTTGTCATCAAAGGCTGAACCCCTGTGGCAGTGGTATGGCGATGACTTGAAAGGACATGGTTCATTGGGTGAATGGATATGTTGTATATATAGATACGGATAGTAATTGTGGTGGTCTTTACTGCTAGGGTACTTTATGCTATGTAATTTATGTGCAATGTTATAGTTTTATTTTCAACAATCGTCGACATCGGAGGGAGTATCGAAAATGGACCTTAAAATAATCTAAAAAAGGATCTGAACATTGTAATATGTTATCATGTTACGGTTTGTCTTTTCTCCAGGAATTTGTTTTTATTGGACATATACTGATATATAATGATCAATTTATTACATGAACAACCAGATAAGAGCAAACTGGCAAAACTGCTTTACTTGTTTCTCATTTATTTTGCTTGTATGTGTGGGGGTGTGAACAAGGGCATCCAAAACTGTCTCATCATTTCTCTCTTCATTTTTTTTGCTATTAATGGTTCTACTTTTGCCAACAACCTATGCAACTTGGTGGGTTGTCATGTTAGATTAGTTGTCGGTATATGCAACTCGACTCATCTTAATGCATATGGCAAGTGCTACTCTTGAAATGCTGTTATTTATTTATAATAGTAGTCAGAGACTCGTGTTTACATGAGAATAGATCTTTTTAACAGTTTTGTGCATTATTGTAGGGTTATGATCATCATTCAATTCCAATTTACAAGTTAATGATGATAGTTATGGCTGTTATCAAACTATTAATTCCCTTCTACTTCCAAAAAAAAAAAACTATCATCCTTTTTATTCTATATAAACGCCACATTATTGAAGGCATCTCTTTTGGGAAAGGGAGAGGAAGAGTACGACGACTAAGTCCTTATGCACTACATTTGAAATGTTCATTTTCTTGGACATGTTGAAGAGCAGGCGTTTCCTAAATATTTCCTTTACACTAGAGTTTCACATGCATTGCACGCGATATGATGTAGTTATAATTGAATAAATTTTTATTTTGAAATAACATTTTAGAAAAGGTATTATTCGATTATTAAGTTCTTTTTAATTGAACAACAACGATTAATTATATTCACGTTAATTTTTATTAATTGATATAAAATATAAAAATATAAAAGTTTTTGTTATTTATTACTAAATTGATGTATTTATCATCCAAACAGAATAAGTAATAATTAATTCAAATATTGATAATGCTATGTAATTATTAAAAAATGTCACATGTTATAAAATAACTCATAATAAAATACAAAGTACTAAATAAAATATTTTTTTCTTTAACTTTTATCGTGGTCACCTTTAGGAATGACAACCCTTTACAAAAGACAAAAACATAGGACGTGATTAACATTTGGCACTCTCTCTTAATTTGTTTTCTCTTTCTTCTTGGGTTCCTTTGGAGTTTATTCTCACCCTCTCCCGCTGTGCTGCAGTCTGTGCTGTGAGCACGCAGTTTGTGGGCTGCCATTTTTAGTGCACCTTGTGGTTTTGAACACTTTGTATTTCACGAGTCAACCAGTTTCAAAGTAAAGAAGAGAGAGAGAGAAAGAGAGCGTCACTCTCGCTGCAAGAGCAAGAGCAAGAATGCTCAGAACAATACATAGGCGCTGCCTCCCCACCCCCCTTCTCCACTCTCTGTCATCCCCTCGTCATAAAAAATACCAAGAAAGAAGGCTAACACGAGGACCCTTACCCTTTCTCTCTCATGAAAGAAGACCCAATTGAGGTATGCTTCCACCTCTGGGTCTCTTCCTTCCCCAATCCAAACAAAACTCTCTCAAATCTCACTGGTTTTCTTAGGAAATTCGACCTCTGGATCCTCGCATATCAGAGAGCCCATGCTGATGAAGTGGGTTCATTCCCGCCTCGCAATGCCATCCATTTTTCCACCCTTAAAGACCTTCTTTATCTAAGAAATGCTGTTTTGCACTCACAGTATTTGTTGGGCATGAAAATCCGCTATGTATATATATTCAATCACCTAGGGAGACAGAACTGATGAGACCCATTTCAAGGAGAAGGCTAAAACTGTTGTTGGATTCTAATAAGACCCATGTCAAGATAGTATTGTTCAAGAAGTTTTGCATATGATCTTGGAACCGTTCTTTGAGAACGCACACACTGTTATAAGAGTCATTAAGCCTGATATGATCTGCATTAAAAACTCCTATTAGAACTGTGAATGAAGAAGAAGAAGAAAGGTAGTAGCAAGAAGATATTGGATTAGAATGAGCCAAAACCCGACCATTACTGGTAGTTGTAAGAAGATATTGGATGAGTATGAGCCAAAACCCGACCCTTACTGGTTAAGGACCTTCTTTGGCTATGCGCCAGAGGAGGCAGCCAAGGTAGCTGCATGGGGCCATTGTGGAATTCTTGGCCCATTGATTGCTAATATACGTCTCAATGAATTGGATTTCTGGATGGAAAACAAAATTTCGTGTTATTTTCGACCTTCTTTATAATTCCATTGTGGAATTTTTAAAAATAAAATAAATTGTTTCAAAAAAGTCCAACTCATGTAGTGTCCAAAAACCCTATTAAGACATCAGCCAATCCAATTGGTTTAGAATCGAAAAGTGTTCGATGAGTCAGGGGACTGCATCACCGTCAAACACCATCTTTTAAGATGGGACGCCATAAAGAAAGGCCCAACTAAATTTTCAAGATAGATGGTGTAAAAAATTATTAAGTTAAAATTTTAAAATTTATTTATTTCTTTATATTCATGTTCATGTTTTAGAACATTGGTCCCTAAAAAGTTGGATTCAAAATATCTGTTTGGCATGAATCTTGGAGGGGTAAGGCATATGAATTGGAGAATCAGCTGACTCACCAAAACTTGATCTTTTAAAAATTACAATAAACTAATTGGACACCCATTTATTGAAAGATCGATATCAGTCGAATCGGTGGACAACAAAAATTATTAAAAAAAAATCATGTATAAGCATTTTCATACGGGTGTGGTTTTTATAAGGTTGCAACTTTAAACAATCCAATTAAGGCACACCTCCAAATTTTATTGTACCGTGAAATTTTAGTGAAAATTTTTTTAGGATTATCTCAAAATCTATTTTCATATCTAATTATAAAATTTTAGGCTCCAAATATGGTTAAAGTCAAGTAGATCTATAAGAACAATGATTCCATGCAACCGTTGCATAGTCATATAATGATTTGATACAACCTTTGTATAATAATATGATGCAACAACTTTAAAAAAACGTCGTATGACCTTTTGTTTAATCCAAATTATGAAACATACACGTTTTTTATTCTAATGAACAATTAAAAAAAAATTAAATTGAAAAAACAACCTAGAAAGTATTTTTTTAGCACAATTAACATAGGCTGTTTATTTTGGTGAGATGTTTAGATCTAGGCCTTAAAAGGATTTTTCATTTTCAAAATTTTGGATGGCTTTATTATAATTAGATGAACAATGTTAAAAAAGGAAAAAACGATTCTAAGTTTATAAAGGCTAAGAACTTGAAATTTACAAAATGAATGGTCTAGATTCATTTTTGGATGGGACACATTGTGACCCTATCTAGGGTTCAAATTGAACTTTTTATTTTTTTTTGGGAGGGGGGGGGAGGGGGCGGGTTGATTATTGAGATGAAGAGAGTGTGTGTGCAAAATTTGGAGTCATACAAATACCGCAAATATGATTTTTTAGAAGTGTCGTTGCATTGTACTATGATGCAACCGTTGCATTAGATCATTGCTCGATATATAAACATATGAAAATTGATTGTCTAGATAATGTATTGTAAGATGCGCTATTTTTAAGATTGAAAATCTTTTTTATTTTTATATGTATAGATCTCGATGTCGAAATGATCAATTAGTGGTTTTTTCTTCAACATCAAAACAACCTTTTTCCGATGAATTTTTGAGAGGCATGTGCAACCTTCTACAAACTTTATCATGCTCATGGGGATATTGACCTTCGCGTCCTTATTGAACGACATTATGGACAATATTTAGGACAATCCGCACGGACAAGGGGACTTCATCACCGTGGGTTGAAAAATGGAAGGAGGATGGACCAACCGTACATTCCATTGCTTGCGTTCCGCGTCTCCACCCCTTGCATAACCGTCCATCTCATTGTTTGGACGGTAGTGATCCATCATATGGTTCGCCGAGATCTGATAAACCTAGAGTTTCGGGAAAATTTCGATCATGCGGCGGCGGAACCATTAAATTGTAATCAGAGTGCCCCAGGTTCAGGATGCCTACGCGGGCAAGATTTTTTTCAGAGAGAAAATTAGGGTTTTAGAGAGAGAAAAAGTAGGGTTTTTCTTGGATCCCGATGGATGCTCAGCGAGCGAGGCCTAATCCTCCTCAGGACCCTCCTTTGCCCCCTATGATATTCATTGGTTTCATCGGTTGTTGCTTACTGGCAAGTCAACTGTCTCTCCCCATTTGTCGCAATTGTTTTTTGTTGTATTTTCATGCTGCAATCATGGTTCCTGGCTCCTGCAATAAAATTTATTTTCAATCATATATCTGTTTTTTCAGCTGTGAATTCTAGAAAAGAGGAGACCTTTATTGTAGTGGTTTGCAGTTTGAAATTGATTCAGAGGGTTTGAAGTTTGATAAATTATTAGGAGTTTCCTTTGTATGCTGAAATCGAAAAATTGATCGGGTTTGAAATTCAATTAATTGTTGGAGTTTTATAGGAATTAAGGTGGTGGTAATATTCGGAGTTTTTCTTTTTAATCTGGAAAAATCTTTGGAGAATTAGCAGTGATATAAGTGTGTATCTTTTCCCTTCCACTGTCGAGTGTCATATTTTCTTGATAAAATCGCTCTTTTTTTTTTTCCTGATCTTCTTGGGATTGGTTATATCTGGCACTGTGCGAGCTGTTCCAGTTGCATAACTATGGTTGAGGGAATGAGATTGCATTGAGCAACAAAGATAGAGCAAGAGATGAAGTAAAATAAAGAAAGTTCGTTGGAAGATCATGCGTTACTGGGCTCTCAGATTGACCTCCTTTTCACTAGGTCTAAGCTTTCAGACCACCCCATGAACACTTAGGGTCATTAGGAGGCCCACGTCATGCTCCTACCAGCAACAGTATGGCATTCTCGATGCATTCCCCATGCAGTGACTTCCCGCAATTTTATTAGTAGGACCCCCTTGTTGGGTGTATCACACAAAGCAGTTCTTCACATTTAGGCAAACCGCTGAAGAACAAAAGGTCAATTTGGCCTCCTTTCATTTAGAGCATGAAGCAAGGCATTCAGTATGTACCGAGGGTGATAGTGTTAGGGTCATGCAGTTTAGACAGAGGCTGAGCTGTTTAGGGTCATGAAGTCTGGACTGTGGCGTTGCAGTTTAGGATCATGCTGTATGGATTGAGGCTGAGTAATTTTGGGTCATGCAGTATGGACTGAGGCGGAGCACTTTTGGGTCATACAGTATGGACCGAGGCTGAGCTATTTAGGGTCATGCAGTATGGACCGAGGCTGAGATGTTTAGGGTCATGCAGTTTGGATCGAGGCTAAGCAGTTTAGGGTAATGTAGTGTGGACCGAGTCTAAGCAGTTTAGGGCTATGCAGTGTGGATCGAGGCTGAGCAGTTTAGGGTCATGTAGTATGGACCGAGGCTGAGCGGTATAGGGTAATGCTGTATGGACCGATGTTGAGCAGTTTAGGGTCATGCAGTATGGATCGAGGGTGAGCAGTTTAGGGTCATGCAGTTTTGACCGAGGTAGAGCCGTTTGGGGTCATGCAGTATGGATCGAGTCTTGAGCAGTTTAGGGTGATGAAGTATGGACTGAGGCTGAGCAGTTTAGCGTCATCCAGTATGAACAGAGGCTGAGCAGTTTAGGGTCATGCAGTATGGATGGAGGCTGAGTATTTTAGGGTCATGCAATATGGATCGAGGCTAATACGTTTAGGGACATGCAATATGGAACGAGGTTGAGGAGGTTAGGGTCATGAAGTATGGACTGAGGCTGAGCAGTTTAGGGCCGTATAGTATGGATCGAGGCTGAGCAGTTTCGGGTCATGCAGAATGGACAGAGGCTGAGCAGTTTAGGGTCATGCAATATGGATCAAGGCTGAGTAGAATAGGGTCATGCAGTATGGACCGATGTTGAGTAGTTTAGGGTCATGCAGTATGGCCCGAGGTAGAGCAGTTTAGGGTCATGCAGTATTGACTGAGGCAGAGTAGTTTAGGGTCATGCAGTATGGATCGAGGCAGTGCAATGGTACGAAAGGACAAGTGGCTCTCGTTAATGCTCTCTACACCAGGTTTGGGCTTAGCCAATTTGACTTTCTCACAGGAGCCCTCACTAAGCCACATCTACTGTTCGGGAGTATCCAACTCAATTTGAGAAGTAAGACTGGTGCCTGGCGTTAGTGATGCATTTTTTACTATTTGTTTTATTAGAGGACTTATGGGGGAAATTAGGCATGATGTTGTATGTTTATGCCTAAGACAATGGTGGAGGTCACTGGCTTATCCCAACTTCAAGCCAATGATGTCAAAACAAGGGAAATATGTAAGCCATGACGAAGAAGGAGGTGATCCACCCATCTATGCAGAAGGGAACCCTGACAATTTGTTGCACACTTTAGCAGCGATCAATTTGCTCCAAACCATGCGAGTCCAGAGCTATGGAAAGAAACAACTAGTTACCATACTGAACAATTCATGTAGCAACCACAATTTATCGACCCTAATGTTACAAAGCAAGTTGAACTTTTGTTTATCCCTGTGAAAATTTTGTGTTCATGATAACTAATGGTGGTAAGTTGGTTTATAAGGGTTGTACCCTTGACCATGGCAGGCTACCATTGGAAGCTAGATATGTAGTCTTTATTGTGTTAGGGCTTAGTGGCTTTGGACTCTAGAACCCATTTTATGTAATTGTTTGATTGTGGATGTAGTTTGTTTTGAGGAGTAGCAATATAGGCTGCAATGGTTACAAGCCAGTCGAATGAAGATAATCGGTTGTCATCTCATGGAGAGATTGATTTGCAAAGGGTCTTTGGGAATGGTGCCCCAACCCCTTTCCTAGTCTGTGAAAGAGCAAGAGGTGGAGCAACATGCGGTCTCTCATTGCTCGAGCAACATTTAGATATATTGATGAACTGAATTACCTCCCTAATGCTCCCTATGACCATTCGATTCCTTTGATTCTGGGAACCCGAATAGCTATTCATGCAAAAGGTAGAGATTGAAAAGCTTGTGAAATGAAGGAGCAGGCATCTTATGCCCAAGTGTTAACTCTTATTCTCACCAGTGCTCTTG